>NC_135480.1:146860801-147178479 GCF_052094955.1 Ictidomys tridecemlineatus | reverse complement strand
CTACTTTCAATATTGTCATAAGAGGTTAAATAAAATGATATAAAGAACTTAGCCCAAGAACTGGAAATATAGCCATGGCAGAGCACTTGCCTACCATGCACAAGGCCCTGGGTTTGATCACCAGAACCACAAAAAGGAAAAAAAAACTTAGCACAATAGCTGATACATATTAGACTACTTATAAGAGGTGGTTCCCTCCCTTTTAAAATGTGAGATATGGAGGACAAATAGAAGAAAATCAAGAGAATCTAAGAACTTGAATAATCATGTAAAATTCCAGAGGATGACAGTGGATATGGGGTGAAAGAATGGGTTAGGGAATCATTTTTAGCTAAAGAGGAATCAACTGATCAACCTTGTTCTTAAATTGATGCACTTTACAGTTTGGGGCTCAGGGTGAAGGGGAAAGAAGGTGGTGCTCTTTATAACCCTAATGCAAAGTCCAGGGCCTCAAGGCAATTCCACCATGGGTGGAAAGGATGCAAAGAGAGTGGTAGTGCACATTTTAATGGGCATATGAACCACAGGAGGATATTGTTTAAAATGAAATTTTGATGCAGTAGATCTGGGTGGGGCCTGAGAGTATGCATTTCTAACAAGTTCCCAGGTAATGCTGATGTTGCTGATTCTCTGAACATATTTTGAATAGCAAGGATATAGAAAACAATCATGTATCTTCCTTCTTATTAGTGTAACGATATGGAAAAATCATTAATTTCCTAGAAATGACACCACAATTATTTTGGGGAAGAGTACTCAGTGAATTTTTTAAAAAAATTCTCTAATGAGCCACTTTGGAGTTGACTCACCAAAATACAAGTTGAAGTAATAATAAGTGAGTTTAAGGGTCTCACTGACTCCAAGCCCTTTTGATCTATCCATCAGGATGAGTGGGCTATCTGGGTTTGTGAGCAGAGCAGAATGGCTCTTCATAGGAGGAAAAGGGAGCCAGGGAAAAAGAGGCTGAATGAGGAACCACAGAAATAGGAACTCATAAATGTACATATAGATATTTAGAATTTGTTTGATTGACAATATACTCATTTCCCTTCATTCCTTTCAAGGAGTCCTTTGACTTGCTCACCAAAGGTTTTGTGTAGGTAATTTCTATTTTTAATTCTTCACAGAGGGAGCAGGTTTGATGAGGCGATGAGGGATGAGGGGACAGCTCACAGCAGGATTATGCTAGCCTGGAAGGCCCCTGCTAGGTTCTCTTTAGCAGCTGACGAGTGGTGGGTAGGCAGGAGGCGAGGGTGGAACACATCTCGTCTTCTATTGCTGAGTAATATGACTCTACTGCTATCAAAATCAGTAATTAAAGCAAAGAGCAATAATAGGTTGGCAAAACCACAGAGGAAGACAATGATAAGGGAGACAAGAGAATTAGGATGCTTGGAAAATGTGAGCAGTGCCTGGAGCATTTACCTAGAAGAGAGGAGTCTAAGAAACAAAGCCATTGTGAAATCAAACTTTATCAGCCATTTTCAAGCTTGCTTTATTTCATAACCTCATGAAACCATAACTCCAGGAAATGGTACAAGTTTTAAAACAAAATTTTAGCCTGGGATCCATGAAAGGACTTTGAGAGATAGCATTTTTGAATCTCCTAAAATTATATGTCTATGCATATGCATATCTTTCTAGGGAGAAGCTGCTTGGCTCTCACTGAATTGCATATCACATGGTGTTATAAAAAGTGATTCAGAACCACTGAAGTAAAAATGAGGCTAGTGAGAAATCTGTCTTTGATATTCTTGCCTATGAAAATAATGAAAAGTGGAAGAGAACAAGGAAATCTTATCAATATAAATTCAAAACTGTTGGTCCAGTGTTACACTGCCATTCATTTAAAAATTATAAAATGCAAAACAAAGGATGATGAAATTTTTATATCTTTTTAGACAAGTCATTAGTCTCCCTTGATATTATTCAACAGAAAATAGAGGCTATTTATTCTTCATATTCATGGTAAAATACAAAAATAAAACATGACATCAGACTCTATCAAAACAAACTCAAGTTAGATCAGAAGTTTTGACTCCAAGAGAGAATTTAGGAATGTCTGAAGGTATTTTTGGTTGCCTCCACTAGGGAGATGCCACTGGCACCAAGTAGATAGAGGCCTTGAAAGATGCTAAATATTCCAACAATGGGTGGGACAGCTTCCCCACAACACAGAATTGTCCAGCTCAAAATGTCAATAGTGCTGAGATTGAGGGAGAAAATGCAGACTTCCTGACTGTGAGGAGTATGAATAACTGAAATAAGCATCCTAGCAATTGTCAAATTTCCTTCCATGTGATTTTTAATGATGAAGAATCTCACCCCTACTTTGCAAAAAAAAAAAAAATCCCATAATTTTCAGCAAAGTTGAAGGTGCACTATGGAGAAGTTGACATGATAAAGGAGACTAGATTTGTTCAACTTAACATAATCCTTGCAACTCCCAGAATGTAGCACACACTTCATAGGTGTTTGTAGAATAAATAACACTTTGTAGATATTCCTGATAAATGATTTGCCACTAATTTAGCTGCCTCTGGGGTCAAATGCTTTTCTTGGTAGAGGGATAATCATATTTTATCAAAATGAAATTGTAGAGAGATTTAGATAGGAAGACAATTGCCCTGGTTTGGAATTTAGCCAGAGTGGCAGCAAGAGCCTGTTGGAAAGCAGCAGCAATTCCTAATAAAGAACCCTCCATATAAGCCTTTCCAAGAACCAGTGGAGTTGGTCCAGCCCCTTTTTTGGAAAGAGAGGTGTCATCTTCTCAGGCACTACTATCAAAGTGACTAAGGGGTTATAGAGATCCTTTTCCTTTGGTTAGAGTGTCACAGCTGGGCCTGGGTAACAGGAACCCCCATATATCTTGGCTACCCATTGGAAGCATAAAAAGGAAAGGCTGGTGTGGTGGTGCACACCTGTAATCCCAGCTAGTTAGGAGGCTGAGTCAGGAGGATCATAAGTTCAAAGCCACTGTGGGCAACTCAAAATAAAATAAAAGGACTGGAAGGAAGCTCATTGGTAGAGCACATGCTAACATGTGTGAGGCCCTGGGTTGGATCCCCAATACTGCACAAAAAAAGAAAGAAAAAAAACAAAAGAAGAAAAGTGGAATGAAATCTCTTTAGGGGTCACATGTTCACACTGAAATATTGTAAGTAATAAAGGGGAACTAGAAAATCATATTAACATTTCAACAAAATAATCACACCACATGAGATTCACCTTTTTTTGGAGGTCACACAAATAATGATGAAGTCAATGAATACATTTATATTCTACTTGTAAAATCGTGTCTTTTGAAAGGGAGAAGACATGATTGGAGTTTAATGAGCTACATTACTAAAATTCAAATTCATTGGAACAATTTGTAAATTTACCAACATGGTAGGCATAAACCCCTGAACATTAACCTTTAGTATGTTGGAAACATGGGATAGGTGCCCATTTTATTCTCAATGAATAATTAGGAAGCATTTTATACTGTTATAGACATTTATAAGTTGTGGTTCTGAATTTTTAAATCAGCAATTAGCCATCTACTGGATATTCAGTGCAAGCATTGTACTCACAGTGTGTTTTCCTGAACCAGACTGATTAAGTAGCTAATTATAGTTCTAGCTGTTGCAGCTATGGTTTCCAAGCTTAAAGATATTCATAATAGTTAGACATGGCTATATTTGGTAGTGTTTTGCTGTCACTGTGATACAGGGAGAGCTATAATGAGGTTGTAATCTTTCTCATTAGTGGTAAAAGAAATGAAAAGTGTGCTTGCATAAGTCTGTACTCAGTAAAAACAAATGTAGTGTCAAATGTGCAAAATCAGATTTTCTTCAGAAAAATCAAATGAATGCAGTGGGCTGCTCTTCCTATAAAACTTCCGTATAAGATACACAAGGTCAAATTTTTGGAAGGTCACTTGTTTCTCACATATAGTTGATCAAAATAAAAGGTAAATCTTTGTTATACCCACTCAATGGCACACAAAACCACCAAACTAAAGCTTAGGAAGTTATAGTTTCCTTTTGTTTGCTGTTCCATGACTGTGACCACAAAGAATTCTTCTGTATGTGATGCACAGATTCTTAATTCTAACATGACATCCCATGATAAATTGAAGGCTTAGACTAGCTCCAGATGGCTCTGTGAGTACTTGAGGAAGGGGTTCTGAAATAATAATTTTTAAAAATGTCTTAATCAAATTGAAGTCTCCTGGAAGAAAAATATGGAAGCCCCAACCCCCATCTTAAGCTGTTCTGTGCTTTGATTGTTCCTTGAGAAGAATCCTCGGGCCTCAGGGTTAGCTGCCCAAGGCCATTACAATAAATTCAGAGATAAATTCAATCAAAAATAAACTCAGAGTCAAAAAAAGATTTTTTTCCTTAATGGAGAGCTATTTTTCCTGGGATTGGGCCTTTAATGGAACTGAGTCCAGCAAGTCCATGTTCCACTCCCTACTGGTTCATCCAGACTTGATTGTTCTGTGATTAGTATGAAAAATTCAAACTCTGACCTAGTGGGCCATGAAGCTCACAGAAAAGATGATAATATTATTGGCAGTAAAAAGAGAATCACTAAAATAGATCCTTTCTCACATGTTTAACAACAGTTCTTTTTAAAAAGATTGCCTCCACTATCAAAGTGAATATTATTAGAAATGGACAAGCTAACACTATGTGTCTACTCATATGATGGAACGATGTACAGAGGACACGACATTATATCTTTAGCTTTCCTGCCCAAAATGTATAACCTGAATCTTCATGCAGAATCACTGGGCAAACCCAACCTGACAGACATTTTAAAAAGTGGTCAATTTGTAATCTTAAAAAGTAGTAAGGCCAAAAACAGACAGAAAGACTGAGAAACTATTGCAGCCCAAAGGAGACTAATGAGACATGGTGGTGAATGCAATGTGTGACACAGGATTAGATCTTGGACTGTAAAAAAAAAATTATTAGAAAATGTGTTATTAGGCAATTGGTGAAAAATGAATATGAAATGTGAGTAATAATAGTATTGCATTAATGCTAAATTTCCTGTTTTTTATCATCATACTATGATAATACAATATCCTTTATTATGAGATACACACTGAATTATTTAGTAAAGAAGCTTAATGTTTCCAGATTTCTATTTGACAGATCTAGGGGAGAATCATAGCTAGAGCTAGAAATAGAAATAGAAATAGAGGGAAGTGTGTGTGTGTGTGTGTGTGTGTGTGTGTGTGTGTGTGTGTAGCAATTATGGAAAATATAAGCAATTGGTTAATCTGGGTAAAGGTATATAGGAATCCTTTGGATTGTTATCAAAACATAAAAATTTATAATGTTAGAAGGCTGCCATTAATTGATTACAATAAACAATTTTTACACATACTAAAATATAAAGATAATTTTTTTTCTACTAAGTCCCCAAAGTGAGATTGAGGGATCAGGGAAAACTCCTTTCCTTTAAAAAGCAAATGAACAGACTCAACATGGTGGCGGGCGGGGAGGCAGCACTTTCAGTACCTCCTCAACCACGGGGACACAGAAACGCATTAGAAAGTTCAGATTCTACTTGCTGAGAAACTCCTAGCAATATTCCGCTGAAGTGAGACCTGCTGGGGAATTTTAGGATTATTGGAGGTGATAGTTTGCCCCAGATGGGTGAATCTCTGCCACACGGTGCAGAGGTCCGGGCCCGCCGCCGCTGCCTGGTGACCAGCACAGTAGGAGGCGGTTCAGCAAAGCACGGTGTAGAGACCCTATGAAGAGGTTGCTAACCAAGCCTTCATGAAACAGCGAACCAGAACTGAAACCAACCGAGATTGGGTCAGACCAGAGACAGACCAGACCCACCCCTCCCATCGGACACTCCAGCAAGGAGTCTGGGGCCTGCCATAGCAGAGAGCTGATGTCACCAGAGTTCGGTGGATGGGATCCCTTCCCAGCTGAATCGGCATTAGCAGGTGATTGTTTCAAGGCTGTCTATAGGGCTCCTGAATACCTAGCTATTACCAAATACTCTGATCCAATCGCCTGTTAATATCCCCCTTCAGTAGAGCAATCTTCCAAAGTAGCCAAGACATACTAACCTTCATACCATCATAGCACCTAACCTTAACATAAAGTCCTAAGACCAAACAACAAATCACTATATGCATACAGATTCTGTAAGCCTTTTATGAATCAAATGAATCAGCTTTAAATTACAATAAAGCCCAACATTTCTAGGCATAGTCTCCCCCCACAAAGGAGAGACCACAGAGATATACAAAACCAAAACAAATTTATAGGAGAAAACAGAAACACAGCAGTTAAACAGAGTTGGAAAGTAACGTGAACACCATGAAAAAACAAGGGAAAAAAGAATTACAAACAATGCAGGACAACTTAAATTTACAGGAGAACCTAGAGGCATAAGAATAATGAACAGAGAGAGAACTCAAGGCATATCTGACTCAGATGGAATGGAATCTTAAAGAAGTCATTAGACAGGAAGTCCAAACAATGAAAGAATACTTTGAAAATGAATTGCATAAGCAGATTCAAATAGCAAAAATGAACTCTACCAGGAGATAGAGATTTTTAAAAAAAATCAAACAGTAATCCTAGAAATGCAGGAAACCATAAACCAAATTAAAAACTCAAACGAGAATATTACAAATAGACTAGATCAAATAGAAGTCAGAACATGAGAAGACAAAGTTTATCAACTCGAAAAGAATATAGTCACCCCAGAAAGGATGCTAAGAAATCATGAGCAAGGCATCCAAGAGATATGGGATGTCATAAAAAAAACCAAACTTAAGAGTCATTGGGATAGAAGAAGGTATAGAGGTCCAAACCAAAGGAATGAACAATCTGTTGAATGAAATAATCTTAGAAAACTTTCCAGATATGAAAGATGGAATGGATTTCCAAATCCTGGAAGCCTACAGGACCCCAAACATACAAAACCATAATAGACCAACTCGAAGACACATAATTATGAAGATATCCAATATACAGAACAAGGAGAGAATATTAAAAGCTACGAGAGAAAGGAGCCAGATTACATTCAAGGGTAAACCAATTAGGTTAACGGCTGATTTTTCATCACAGACGTTGAAAGCGAGAAGATCCTGGAACAACATATTTCAAATGCTGAAAAATAACGGATTCCAACCAAGAATACTGTATCCAGCAAAATTAAGCTTCAGGTTTGGCAATGAAATTAAAATATTTCACAACAAACAAAAGTTAAAAGAATTTGCAGCCAGAAAACCAGCACTGCAAGGCATTTTGAGCAAAACACTACAAGAAGAGGAAATGAAAAACAACACCCAAAACTAACAGTGGGAGGTAACTCAGTAAAAGGGGGAAAATAACCAAAGAGGAAAAACAAGCCAAATTAAAATAAATAAATAAATAAACATGACTGGTAGTACAAACCATATATCAATAGTAACCCTAAACCTTAATGGCTTAAACTCACCAATCAAGAGACATAGGCTAGTAACCTGGATTAAAAAAACAGATCCAACAATATGCTGCCTTCAGGAGACTCATATGATAGGAAAAGACATACACAGGCTGAAGGTGAAAGGTTGGGAAAAATCAGACCACTCATATGGTCCTCGGAAGCAAGCAGGAGTGGCCATACTCATATCGAATAAATTCAACTTCAAAACTAAGTTAATCAAAAGGGACAAAGAAGGACACTATATATTGTTAAAAGGAACCATTCACCAACAAGACATAACAATTATGAATATATATGCACCAAATAATGGTGCTACAACGTTTATAAAACAAACTCTCCTCAAGTTCAAGAGTCAAATAGACCACAACACAATAATTATGGGTGACTTTAACACACTGCTCTCATCATTGGACAGATCCTTCAGACAAAAGTTGAATAAAGAAACTATAGAACTCAATAACAAAATCAATAACCTAGACTTAACCAACATATATAGAATATATCAACCATCATCAAGTGGATACACATTCTTCTCAGCAGCGCATGGATCCTTCTCAAAGACAGACCATATATTATGCCATAGGGCAACCCTTAGTAAATATAAAGGTGTGGAGATAATACCATGTATCTTATCCGATCATAATGGAATGAAACTGGAAATCAATGATAAAAGAAGGAAGGAAAAATCCTGCATCACCTGGAAAATAAACAATATGTTACTGAATGTTCAATGGGTTACAGAAGACATAAAGGAGGAAATCAAAAAATTCTTAGAGATAAATGAAAATACAGACACAACATATCAGAATCTATGGGACACAATGAAAGGAGTTTTAAGAGGGAAATTTATTGCCTGGAGTTCATTCCTCAAAAAAAGAAAAAAATCAACAAATAAATGAGCTCACACTTCATCTCAAAACCCTAGAAAAGGAAGAGCAAAACAACAGCAAATGTAGTAGAAGGTAAGAAATAATTAAAATCAGAGCAGAAATCAACGAAAATGAAACAAAAGAAACCATTGAAAAAATTGATAAAACTAAAAGTTGTTTCTTCGAAAAAATAAATAAGATCGACAGACCCTTAGCCATGCTAACGAAGAGAAGAAGAGAGGGAACTCAAATTACTAACATACGGGATGAAAAAGGCAATATCACAACAGACACTACAGAAATACAGAAGATAATTAGAAAGTATTTTGATACCCTATATTCCAATAAAATAGAAGATAGTGAATATATTGATAAATTTCTTAAGTCATATGATTTGCCCAGATTGAGTCAGGAAGATAAACACAATTTAAAGAGACCAATAAAAAAGGAGGAAATAGAAGAAGCCCTCAAAAGACTACCAACCAAGAAAAGCCCTGGACCGAATGGGTATACAGCAGAGTTTTACAAAACCTTCAAAGAAGAATTAATACCAATACTTTTCAAGTTATTTCAGGAAACAGAAAAAGAGGGAGCTCTTCCAAATTCATTCTATGAGGCCAACATCACCCTTATCCTGAAACCAGACAAAGACACTTCAAAGAAAGAAAACTACAGACCAATATCTCTAATGAACCTAGATGCAAAAATCCTCAATAAAATTCTGGCGAATCGATACAAAAGCATGTCAAAAAAATTGTGCAACATGATCAAGTAGGATTCATCCCTGGGATGCAAGGCTGGTTCAATACACGGAAATCAATAAATGTTATTCACCACATCAATAGACTTAAAGATAAGAACCACATGTTCATCTCGATAGATGCAGAAAAAGCATTCGACAAAGTACAGTACCCGTTTATGTTCAAAACATTAGAAAAACTAGGGATAACAGGAACTTACCTCAACATTGTAAAAGCTGTCTATGCTAAGCCTCAGGCTAGCATCATTCTAAATGGAGAAAAACTGAAGGCATTCCCTCTAAAATCTGGAACGAGACAGGGATTCCCTCTCTCACCACTTCTATTCAATTTAGTTCTCGAAATACTGGCCAGAGCAATTAGACAGACAAAAGAAATTAAAGGCATAAAAATAGGAAAAGAAGAACTTAACTTATTTGTGGATGATATGATTCTATACCTAACAGACCCAAAGGGTCTACAAAGAAAGTACTAGAGTTAATAAATGAATTCAGCAAAGTGGCAGGATATAAAATCAACACGCATAAATCAAAGGCATTCCTGTATATCAGCGACAAATCTTCTGAAATGTAAATGAGGACAACCACCCCATTCACAATATCCTCAAAAAAAAAAAATACTTGGGAATCAATCTAACAAAAGAGGTGAAAGATTTATACAATGAAAACTACAGAACCCTAAAGAGAGAAATAGAAGAAGATCTTAGAAGATGGAAAAATATACCCTGTTCATGGATAGGCAGAACTAACATCATCAAAATGGCGATATTACCAAAAGTTCTCTATAGGTTTAATGAAATGCCAATCAAAATCCCAATGGCATTTCTTGTAGAAATAGAGAAAGCAATCATGAAATTCATATGGAAAAATAAAAGACCCAGAATAGCAAAAGCAATTCTAAGCAGGAAGTGTGAATCAGGCAGTATAGCGATACCAGATTTCAAACTATACTACAGAGCAATAGTAACAAAAACAGCATGGTACTGGTACCAAAACAGGCGGGTGGACCAATGGTACAGAATAGAGGACACAGAGACCAATCCACAAAATTACAACTATCTTATATTTGATAATGGGGCTAAAAGCATGCAATGGAGGAAGGATAGTATCTTCAACAAATGGTGTTGGGAAAACTGGAAATCCATATGCAACAAAATGAATCTGAATCCCTTTCTCTCGCCATGCACAAAAGTTAACTCAAAATGAATCAAAGAGCTTGATGTCAAATCAGAGACTCTGCGTCTGATAGAAGAAAAAGTTGGCTCCGATCTGCATATTATGGGGTTGGGCTCCAAATTTCTTAATAGGACACCCGTAGCACAAGAGTTAATAACAAGAATCAACAAATGGGACTTACTCAAACTAAAAAGTCTTTTCTCAGCAAGAGAAACAATAAGAGAGGTAAATAGGGAGCCTACATCCTGGGAACAAATTTTTACTTTTTACTTTACTTTTAATTTTTACTTTTCCTCACACTTCAGATAGAGCCCTAATATTCAGAGTATACAAAGAACTCAAAAAATTAAACAATAAGAAAACAAATAACCCAATCAACAAATGGGCCAAGGACCTGAACAGACACTTCTCAGAGAAGGATATACAATCAATTAATAAGTACATGAAAAAATGCTCACCATCTCTAGCAGTCAGAGAAATGCAAATCAAAACCACCCTGAGATACCCTCTCACTCCAGTAAGATTGGCAGCCAAAATGAAGTCAAACAACAACAAGTGCTGGCGAGGATGTGGGGAAAAGGGTACACTTGTTCATTGCTGCAAATTGGTGCAGCCAATGTGGAAAGCAGAATGGAGATTCCTTGGAAAGCTGGGAATGGAACCACCATTTGACTCAGCTATTCCCCTTCTTGGACTATTCCCTAAAGACCTTAAAAGAGTCTACTATAAGTATACTGCTACATCGATGTTCATAGCAGCACAATTCACAATAGCTAGACTGTGGAACCAACCTAGATGATCTTCAATAGATGAATGGATTAAAAATGTGGCATTTATACACAATGGAGTACTACTCAGCACTAAAAAATTTCAAAATCATGGCATTTGCAGGGAAATGGATGACACTAAAGCAGATTATATTAAGTGAAGCTAGCCAATCCCCCTAAAAATAAATGCCAAATGTCATCTTTGATATAATGAGAGCAACTAAGAACAGAGCAGGGAGGAAGAGCTTGAGAAGAAGATTAACATTAAACAGGGATGAGAGGTGGGAGGGAAAGGGAGAGAGAAGGGAAATTGCATGGAAATAGAAGGAGACCCTCATCATTATACAAAATTACATATAAGAGGAGGTGAAGGGAAAGGGGGAAAAAAACAAGGGAGAGAAGTGAAGTACAGTAGATGGGGCAGAGAGAGAAGATGGGAGGGGAGGGGAGGGGAGGGGGGATAGTAGAGGATAGGAAAGGCAGAAGAATACAACAGACAATAGTATGGCAGTATGTAAAAACATGGATGTGATTCTGCAATCTGTATATGGGGGAAAAATGAGAGTTCATAACCCACTTGAATCAAATGTATGAAATATGATATGTCAAGAGCTATGTAATGTTTTGAACAACTAATAAATAAATAAATAAATAAAAAGCAAATGAAGTTTATTTGTAGGGAATATAATAGAAGCAACAATTCAGGAAAAATAGTGACTAAAAGAAGTAGTTCTGGATTTTTTCTGGTCATTTCATTCTGCAGATGGCATCTATGCATAGTCTTATGTGTTTTCACTTATCATTATAAGCACCGCTGCACTGACTCAGAGAAGGGCTGCTTTGAGGTGCTCTCTCAGATGGTAGCAGAAGCAAATGATGAATTCATCCAGAAACAAATTATTGTCATAACCAGTGTGTCCTCCTCCCTCAGCTTCAATACTTCAAAGAATATTGTATTTGTAGGATTTCTGTGAGAGAGAAAAAAGATAACATTTTAACAACCTAGACCAGATAAAGAAGAAAAAACTGTAACAGTCCCCATTAGAATCTAAAGTTTGGGGTAAAATACTGACAGACAATTGACTTTAGTTTTCCCTTCCAAAAGGGGTACAGACTTCAGCTAAGTGGAGAGAGGTAGATTCTGCCCAGACCAGTTCATCTTGAGCTCCCCTGGGAAGATTTTTATTCTATGAATAGTGATAGTCACAACATACTAGATTCCAAGTTCTTCTCCAAAACCCTTTTGATAGGGCGAGCCTCTTTCTGAACTCCTTGCCCTCATTGGAGTTGAAAAATATGTTCTTTCTTTCTTTTCTTTCTTTTTTTTCAGATTTCAAATAAATCTTTATATATCTGGTAGAATTACTAACACTCCCCTGGCCCCCACACACTCACTCTTATCATGTAAGAAACCTGACAATGAGGAAGAAACTGCTTGAATATGGAGCCAAGTGACCAGGTGAAGTGATTTTTCAGTTAACTTGGAAAATCTGAAGGGAAAGCAGGGTTGGGAAAGAAGTTGAGTGTTATTAATTCAAAAGGGGCAGAGTTCAAGCCATATTAAGAAGAGAACACACCATTATGTAGACTAGACAAGACAGTCTTTGGGAGAAATTGCTTCTCTTGCAAAGTTTTGTCTGTAAGGATCTTCTGAAAGCAAACCTGAGGCAGGCTCTGTTGAAGGTGAAGTGCCCTCAGCCCTCACTCTTCCTAACATGGGATTTGATAGCTTCTATGGGAGAGGAATGAGAGGAAGTCTCCATGGGCATCCAGCTGAAACCAGAGGTAGCAGAATATTCCAGACTCAGGAAGGGGCTGGACCCAAATCTCTATATCCTGGCAGGAGAGTGGGCAAGACAGAAATGGGGTGGGGAGGGAAAGGGTGATGCCTGAACAGAGGAGAAGATGGGAAGATAAGGAGATAGATGAAGAGTCAGGCAGGAAGAGAATGTTCCTGAAGATCCTTTCTCAAAGGCCCAGACATGGAGGATATAAAGAAGAATTTCACTTTAAAAAAAGATATAATTCTTTTTCCTGCTTCTGATTCTTTACTGCTTTGGATCATATGTGAATCCTTCAGGAAGGCAATGACCTTCATCTTTCCCATAAAGAGTAATAAGAGGTAGGAAAGTTAGGATAAGGAGAAGTAGCACTGTTGTATTTGATGGGCACCTGCTCAGTTGACTACAGGGAGGGTAAGAACCATCATAAGCTAAGGATCCTGTAGCTTGAGGGAGAGTAAGGTGATTCCCTAACTTCCCAGTTCACCCTCTCCAGAGACTCTTGGAAATATCTAACTGAGGCCAGAAGGGTCAGACACTTCTATGAGTATAAGCATTTAAATCCAATTCGCAGTTTAGGACTTTTATGTATCGCCTAATCTATACAGGTCTGGGGTTCAAACTTGCCACAAAATCTACTCATGCTGTTTCTGGCACATAGTATGAGTTATCACAGCCCACACATGGTATGAATTATTGTACACAGTACATAGAAGATTTTTGCATACTTCATCCACATTGTTTACTTTCCCCCCTTCAAATGTTATTCTCTACAATTTGGAATCTATTAGAGCTTATTAAACAAACCATGATCTTTCAGGAACCTATATATGTATCTGGTTTCCTCTACCTAGAATGTCTCTCTTTTCTTCTCTACTGGGAATTTTTAATTAATGTAGGTTTTGGCCCATTGCAATGGATAGTATTTGTTCTGGGAGTATTTATGGAATGAATGAATGAATGAATGAATGAGCAAATGTATGAATGAATGGCTCCTTCATCTCCACATGGAGTTAATTTCTCCCTTCTCTTTATCTTTTAACATGTCAGTCATTTCACTTATGGTTGTCTCTTTACTGTAGACAGATTAAATGGTTGTTATTATTGTCTGGCAGAATAAATAGAATAATACCTGAAATACAGTAGATGTTCAACAAATTCTCAAGGAATTGATTTGAACCATTGTTTGCACTTGGAAATTTGATTATCCACTACATTTGGGCATTTGTTCAGTCTATGAATCTGTCCTCAAATGCAGGTATCTTCATGGGGTGGCTTTTTGATTTTACATAATGTGATTGTCCTGGGAAGAAATTAACATATCACCAGGGTCTAGGATCAAGAAGTACAATCAACTGGTAAATTATAATTTATATCCTTCTCTTGAACTCTAAACTTTCAGTTAGCTCAAGATCCAAAGAGCCTCTGGAAAAGTAGAATCTAACATATTCCACAAACATAGGCTTTTGAGTTTCAGCAGTCTTTGGAAGGCCCATGTGGCTCTATGCACAATGGACCTCCAGGTAGGTTGAATCCTCTTCCCTCAGAGCCTACAGGTTCTGGGCCGTGAGTCATGCCTCCTCACCCATGCCACATTTGTATAGGAGGGAAATCCATTGCTTCCTTTTACTGGAAGAGACATTGAGATTGAGCAAGCCAGATGAGGCAGGATAGCAAAGCTATTAGGAGACTAGATTTTGGAATCAGCCCTGGGATGGAATCTCAGCTCCATCCCACATTAGATGTGCAGTTGTGGGAAAATTACTGAAGCTCTCATAGCCTCAGAGAGATCATCTGAAAAGTGGGGGGAGGGGCAAGGTAATAAACAATATCTATGACATAGGGTTTTCATAATGATTCATTGAGTTAATGTATGTAAAACATGCACTCATTAGCTGCTAGATCATTCTATTAAAGTTCAGAATGAGGCTTTGGCACTTCACTGAGCTTAAGTGACCTTACTTTAATTTCATATGTATGAGTCTTTTCTAAATTAACATCTGTTGGTAACCCTACACTAATCCCTTTTCTACTTCTACCTCCTTGGAAAATCTAGGAGTTGTTTCTTCCAAATGTGTTGTCTGGGACATCTCTTCTTTTCTTGGAGCGACTCATAGATCCAAAGCTACCTAATGATACTTTGCCCATTATTTCCTCAAATGCTTTTTCTGCATTATTCCTCATTCTGTACTCTGGGACTTCAATCACATATATGTGAGACAATTTCATATTATCCCATGACACTGAAGACTTTTTTATATTTTGTCAATCTCCCCCACCTTGTTCTTAAGATGATTATTGTAGATCTGTCTTCAAGGTCACTGATTTATTTGCCATCTTCTATCTTCTATGAAGTTCTTATGGTAAATTTATGTTTGATGTTGTCCTCAGGCTTTTTTAGAGAAGATCTATTGAAAGTCCAAGATGTTTTCCACAGTCATCTAACTTGGCAGGACTCGACTTCTAATCTCTAGCTCTTCTGTGGATCTTGCCAAGAATGAATACAAGCATTTTTTAGGGTGAGTCCAGAGTGAGCCTTGCTCTGGATAATGCTCTTTACTCAAAGGCATGGCCATGCTGGTGTCTCAGCTGGTTTCTGGCCTTGCCAAAAGAGATACAGCCTGAAGCATGGTCAGTAGAGGACACTCAATGGTCTGTGATAGGAAGAATATTTAAGGGAACACTGAGCTTGAAAAAGACCCTAGTAGAGAGGGCACAGGAAATGGATGACACATGGGAAGGGCTGTCACCGCCTAGAGGGAGAAGTGATATCTTTGTGGCTGTGGGGCCCAGGCCTAGCACTCATGGATGGAGACTAAAAGGAGATGGGTTTTAGATTAAAATAAAAAGCATTTTCTAATTGTTACAGTAGTCCAAAGGTGAAATGTGTAGTAAGAGAGAGTTTGCTCCCAGTGTGAGTAACTAAGTAAAGGTTAAAAATGCTCATTATGGGACTCTTGAAAGAATGATTAACATATCAGATGAAGGTTGAACTTAGAGACTTTTGTGTCTCTTCCCAATATGGCATCCTGTGGTATACTGAGCTAGAGTTCTTTCGGTAAAGACACTAGTCATTTTTTCATTATAGTGTGGTGAAGGAATCTTCCTTTATATGTGTAATGGAAAGAAAAGGGTTTATTGAAACAGACCTGGGCTTGAACCTTGATCTGTTATTTTCTAGCATACTTTCTGAGAGAACATAGGTAACTTTCCAAGCATCAGTGAAGCATAGATACCTTTGAGAATAGAGGTAACATTCCAAGCCTCAGTCTTTGTGTGCTACAAGATATACCAGGTATACTAGGATTATTGTAAATAAAAAAGTATTGGACAGAGTAATTGGTGTACAGCACACTTAGTGAACATGAGCTATTTGTCATTAATATTAATGGTATTGTTGAGATTATTATTATTAGACAACTTAAAATTTTGATCTTTCAATTCTAAGAATTTGTTTTTAAACTATTCATGGCTACCTAGTGATTAAAGTATTCATTGAAGTCCTAAAATTTATGTTTAGTTACATAATTTTTATTAATTGTAATAGGATAACACCCTAATGATACTTAAAACTAAAGTTCCTTCTGAGTGGAGTGATTAGGGGAAATTTTATTTTTATTCACTCTGGTTTTTTTCCTCTTAAATTTCTACTATAGATATATATTATTTTAGTAAAGAGATTAATGAAAACATTTTTTCATATATTTGTTGATTGATTGTATATCCTCTTCTGAGAAGTGTCTGTTCAGGTTGTTGGTCCATTTATTGATTGGGTTATTTGTTTTTTTGGTGCTTAGCTTTTTGAGTTCTTTATATACCCTAGAGATTAGTGCTCTTCTGATGTGTGAGGGCTAAAGAGTTGCTTCCAAAATATAGGCTCCCTATTCACCTCACAGATTGTTTCTTTTGCTGAGAAGAAACTTTTTAATTTAAATCCATTTCATGGAGAAATGCAAATCAAAACTCCTTTAAGATGTCATCTCACTCCAGTCAGAATGGCAGCTATTAGGAAGACAAACAACAAGAAGTGTTGGCAAGGATGTGAGGGAAAATGTACACTCATACATTGCTTATGGGACTGCAAATTGGTGCAGCCAATATGGAAAACAGTATGGAGATTCCTTGGAAATCTGGGAATGGAACCACCATTTGACCCAGCTATCCCTCTCCTTGGTCTATACCCAAAGGACTTAAAATCAGCATACTACAGGGACACAGCCACATCAATGTTTATAGCAGTACAATTCATAGTAGATAAACCGTGGAACCAACCTAGATGCCTTTCAGCAGATGAATGGATTAAAAATGTGGCATATAAACACAATAGAATATAACTCAGCAATAAAAGAGAATAAAATAATAGTGTTTGCAGGTTAATGGATGAAGTTAGAGACGATAATGCTAAGTGAAGTTAACCAATCCCCAAAAAACAAATGCCCAATGTTTTCTCTGATATAAGGAGGTTGATTCATAGTGGGGTAGGGAGGGGGAGCATGGAAGGAATACACAAACACTAGATAGGGCAGAGGAGTGGGAGGGAAAGGGAGAGGGCAGGGGGTTAGTAAGGATGATGGAATGTTATGGACTCATTATCCAAAGTACAGGTATGAAGACATGAATTGTGTGAATATACTTTATATACAACCAGAGATATGAAAAATTGTGCTGTATATGTGTAATAAGAATTGTAATGCATTCCACTGTCATTTGTTTTTAAAAAAATCAATTAAAAAAGAGAGATTAATGAAAACAAACCATGTAAGGAAGGAGTCAGTTCCTCATCCACAGAAGTGTAGCTCATCATTAATTGGCCATGGAGGTGAGACAGAGAAGATGCCACCAATAGGAGGGACTGTGCGTGGATAATCATAAGGTATTTCTTCGTATCCTGAAGCATTTTAATTCTAAGCGTCAAATTGTTGGTACAAATGGTACGAGAGAGGTGCTACAGGAGATTAGAAGAATCTCTCAAAATGGGCTAAGGGACAAGATGAATCTTAAGAACACAAAAAAAAGAATCCCATGCTAACTCTGAGGTCCATGAAGGAGTCTAATATCTACATGGCTTAGAAAATACAGCAATTGGGTATCAGGCATCACCTTTACCTTTATGGTCTGGGAAATCCTTGAAATTTTTATTTGTAGAGTAAAGCTGAAGAAGAACTGAAAAATACAAATGGCAAAAACTGTCCTGCAGTCACACTGCAACAACTGATATCCTAGCTGCACTCAGTTCACTGGGTACAGTAAACTGTCCCTGATGTATGTCAGGAGATATTCCTTTATGTAGAAATTTGAAACCCACTTCAAAATCTCTTGCTCCCTCATTATTTTACAAGCAGTTTCTAAAAGGTTGCGGCATCTGCCTTTGGTTACTGATCCTTTGCAGGGAAACATCATAAAATTGGAGTAGGTGAATGAGACAGGTGCACCAAAATCGTGAATATGTTATGCCACAGTGTCTGGCCCAAGGTTCCAGTTTCTCATTTTGGATGTTGGGGAATGGGAAGTCTTTCAGCTGATATGTTTTGGACATCAATACCGTTCAGATACACTTGGAGGCTGGAGGTTGAGTGGATGGGAGTGTGGGGGCAGTCGATGGTGATGAGAGGGAGGCACACAACTCTGTGCAACTTAGCCTGCTAGTGTTAGAAATTTCCCCACAGGAATGACACTTTACTAGCCAGTCTTTGGACATGCAGGAAGCTGGGAAAACATGGCTTAGGTCTGGAGGCAAGGCAAGGGATAGCATCTTGCAGAGAAGAAATGAGAGAGTGACATTGTTTTTAAGACAGAAGGCAAGGGAGTGGGAGAGAAGAGAGAGAGAGAGAGAGAGAGAGAGAGAGAGAGAGAGAGAGAGAGAGAATCTTAATGCCATTAGCAAATTCTTGACCATGGATAAGAGACCCTGTTAGAGAAACAAAGCTGATATTGACAATTTAGAAAATGATCTTTGATCTTCACTTAGAATCTCTAGAAAGTCATTTGCAATGAGGGCGAATTCTGACTAAATGAAGAGTACTGCCTGAAAAGCAGCTTTTCTCTTCTCTCCTCTTCCTTTTCCTGGTGGCATTGCTATTGTTTCAAGAGAATATGATGGAATGGGATGGAAATCCACATCATCAAAGTTCAGCACCCCGAGTTCACCATAGTGTGGTTCCACAAAGTGAGTGGAAGGAGAACTTGTAAACCTCTCTGACAGGATCTTTGAATAGAGTGCTGGACAGTGACTGGTTAATGTTTGAAGGCCAAAACTTCTTCTGTACCAAATAGGGAACAGATGGGACTGTCTAATGCCCAGGAAGTATGATTGCTTAGTAACTGCGGACACACAAACTCCTCCAGCAGGTTGTTGTGAAATGTGTGTAGAGACTGGATGTTCACTGAGATGACAGAGGTAGTCAAGTGGATATTTAAGGGTGTAAGTCTTGAAGGAGAGGAATGTAGGGGTGAGTAGAGACTGAGGTTCTCCCCAGGACCAGTTAGCAAAGGCCTTCATTTCAGACAGATCTCTCTCTCTCTCTCTCTTTTTTTAAGAGAGAGAGAGAAAGAGAGTAAAAGAGAGAAAGAGAGAGAGAGAGAGAGAGAGAGAGAGAGAGAGAGAGAGAGAGAGAGGTTTTTTTTTAATGTTTTCGGTAGACACAACATCTTTATTTTATTATTTTTTATGTGGTGCTCAGGATCGAACCCAGAGCCCTGCGCATGCCAGGTGAGCACGATACAGCTTGAGCCACATCCCCAGCCCCTCAGACAGATCTCTTAATACTAGAGATCTGTTTACCATCCAATGCCTCCCTCTTTACTGAAACTTAAACTCTAAACACAGATGAACTTGTGGTCAATTAACATGAAGGAGGCGATTATCCAGAAAATCTTGTTTTCTGAAAGTAGATACTCAAATGGAGAAGATTAAGTTATAGTTGTTGCCTAAGAAAGGTAATAGGGACTTTTAAGGTCCCTTTTAGACCCATAAATCTTAATTTTTGTTTCCTTTCAACTATGGTAATGAATTTTTAATGCAACCAGAGAATTAGAGTTCAGGAATGTATAAGTATAGCCATGTCTGAACTTGCATAGAAACTGCTTTTGGAACACATGCTGTTCTGAAGCTGTTAGTAATTAAAAGTAATTACAACTTCTGCCAGACATGAAGGGTTCTATGTCACCTAGATGTATCATAATAAACAGCTCATGGTAAAGCTAGATTAATTCACTGATCTAGGAATCAGGAAAGATATAAGTCAATAATGAGATAATAGAAGGCATATTAAAAAAAAACTAAAAAATTTTTAAAAAAGAAAAAAACTAAACTTTCAATTAACTACTTCAAATGTTATTGAAAACTAACGAGATTGCAAACAGCTAATAAAAACATAATCTAGATGGAGTTAGTTTTTCTTGCAAGTTCCTTAAGAGTTTCATTCTGAAACTCTTTCTTCGGAACACTAATACCAAGAATCCAGTGCAATGAAATCCTGGGCCTTGGGCCAACAGGAGGCCCATTTTTGCACATTTTTGTTTTTGGTTTGTCTCATGAAACCTAGTGGCCTCAGGGCATGCCGTCCTTTCAGAGAACCCACATTATTAGCACTGCTGAGGTTTTGCTATTTTCATGGTGAGTTTTATGCAACTAACTCTTTGGAAAGATAACAGATGGGAAGGCAAGTTCAAGTGGAGAATCAGTGAGTCCAGGGAAGTTCAAATTCTGCTGTGTGAGACGCAGCTCACTGGGCCAAATATATTAATTAGGCACTAGTGACACCACCTGGTCTTCTTGGGAATCTTTCCTCATACAATTCATTGGAAAAATGGACAGATTTTGTTTTCTGCTTACACTGTGTTAAAGCACAGTGAAAGCTATAAAAGAAATAAAAAGTCGGGGCTGGAGTAGTAGCTTAGCGGTAGAATGCTTGTCTGGTATGTGGGAGACACTAGGTTCGATTCTCAGCACCACATATAAATAAGTAAACAAAATAGAGGTCCATCAATAACTAAAAAATATTTTTTAAAAAAAGAAATAAAAAGTCCCCAATCTTGAGGGATTTATCATCTGGAGAATATAACAAATACATAGAAGCTTTTCCTACCCTACACCAGTCTCTCCTCACTACAAAAAAAAAAAAAATTTGATTCAGATTAAGAGACAGAATGGGTTCCCCGGCATTTATGTTTTTCTAAGAATTCTGTTGGCTACTCAGATTTAGAGAGTGATCCATGAGAAGGCTCTGAATGATAACATACCTGGTAAAATACTCAAAAAATTGGGGAAACAAAGAAGTATTAGAATTCAGAACACTCAGGATCAAGGTTGACAGGGTTAATTGGAGAGACTTCTGTGAAGATTCTATGAGATTCTTGGAGATCTATGTAAAAATTCAGAGAAGTTAAAAATAGCAGCAATGTTAAGGTAATGCATGTAAGGAGCTATTCCAGCAGGGGGGAAGCATTCACACCACACACACACACACACACACACACACACACACACACACACATAAACTGATGTGTGTGTGTGTGTGTGTGTGTGTGTATATATATATATATATATATTTTTTTTTTGTTGTTGTTGTTGTTGTTGTTGCTGGGACAAAATACATGAGATAATCAATTCATAAGGAGGGGAGATTCATTTTGGCTCATGATTTAGAAGGTTTCCGTCTGTGGTCACTTGGCCCTGTTGCTTTGGTCCTGTGGCTTCCAGAATATCTTTCACATGCAGCAGCATGTGACAGATGTGGCTTATTTACTCATGGTGGTCAAGAAGTGAAGAGCAAGACCTTTAACACATGGGGTCATTTAAAAATCCAAACTATAACAATATACTATTAATAACGATCTACTTCTCCAATTTTATTTATTAGATCATTTATTCTGAATTCTTCTGATACAAATGGAATGTTCTTTGGCCTGTGCTTTCAGAACCTAGTAATCATATTTCCTATAATTTTGCCAAATGTATTAGACAGGGTCTGGCCAGAAGAACAGAAACCACTCTAGATTTAGGGGCATAGTACAGATCTTGGTCTTATAGGTAGTAGAGGGGACAGAAGAGTTAGTTATAGATAAAAAGCAAAGGAGCTTGAAAAGGGAAATGTAGTGACACCCAGAGATTAGAATCTGTAAGAAGCAGCTGCTAGTCTTAGGGACTTGGGGAATAAATGGGAAGAGGAGTTGTTATAAAAAAGTATAGTATCAGACTTTAGGTTTTCCACCCAACCAGTGCTAGGACTGTTGAGAATGGTCTCCCCGGCTAGGTGCTGGATCAACAAAGAAAGCAGTTATAGCAGAAACTTGGATCACTGGAGAGACATACCTACTTTCATAGATATCATCCAAAAGAAAGCGTATGAGAAATACATAACAGGTCTTTCTCTTGCCAGGATGTAATTGAAAGGTAGGTTAACAGAAAGGCACTGTGTTAGGTCCAGAGATAATGCCATACAGTCCTTCTTAAATGTAAAATACTATAAGTAATAACCATATTTGTTAGTCAGCTTTCCATCACTATAACAAATATCTGAGATAATCAACTTATAATGTTAAAATTATTTGATTCACTTTTTCATGGCCCATGGTCCAATTGACTCTAGTACTTTACTTTAAGGCTTCAGTGAAGCAGCATATCATGGTGAGAGCATATATCAGAGCAAAACTGCTCACCTCATGGTCAGAAGCAAAAGAGAGGAAGATGAAGACATCAGGGTCTCACAGTCCCCTTGAAAGGCATGCCCTAAATTATCTGAAAATCAACTAGTCTTCACCTTTTAACCCCAACTCCCACCCCACCAAGTAGTGCTACTCTGGGACCAAGTCTTTTAACAATAGGCTTTGGGGGACATTTCAGATCCAACCAATAGCACCATAACATTTATTCTTTTTTTTTTTTTAATTTTGAGGTACTAGGGATTAAACCCATGGTGTTGCACATGCTAGGCAAGTGCCTTATCACTGAGCTATGTCCCCAGGCCCTTATCATTCATTCTTTATGCCTATGAAATATTTTATTATGTTCTATCCTATAGTTCTTGCAGAACATCTTTTAAAATTTATTTTTAAGAATGTTCTCATACTAAACACATGTTGATTTATTTTTCCACCAAAAAAAAACTTTCCATGAACATGGTATATCTGTTTCTAATAACTATAAGAACACCCACATTTTTGTTTCTTATCACTCTCATTTTTGATGTATAGGTTTCCCCATCTGGCCAGTGACTTTCCTGGTTTGCTCAAAATACTGTTAGGCTTTAACAATTCTGCCATCTCAGAGACTCTTTATCTTGGGGTCATCTGTCCTCTCACATTTTTCTTCAAACTTAACATGGACCATTTGGCTGTTAAGTTTGTCTGTTGTCTGCCCTTGTCTTCACTAACTGGTTATTGTAGATCAACCTTAGAGACATTTTGACAGATAAGATATTTCTGTGGATTCTCTCCTCACTCTCACTGTTGGGAGGGTCTTGTCTTTCCTGTTCCAGAACTTCATATTGAATTAAGTCCATATTCTGCCTTCTACTAGTTCTTTCTACTTCAACTTATTTAAGAATCTTATATTTGACTGGTGGTGACAAGCATCTCTCAACATGTCCTCAGTAGATCACTCTCATCAGAATCACCTAGATATTTGTATATTGTGTTAAATACACATTTTTTTTTTCTTTTTACCAACTCCAGTCCTCCCGAATCAGAATCTCTGGTATGGGACCCAGAAATTTGCAAGTTTAACCAGCTCACAAGGTGATTCTGGTCACTCAGAAGTGTGAGATGCACTAATAAAGGCCTTTGTCTTCAACTTTGACATTTTTCATTCTTACTTACTGTGGTGCTTCTGAAAATATTTTTGTCTTTAAGAGAATACTCTCTTATAAAAAAACATTCCAGATGGGCAGCGGTGATTTGAAATTTGCCCCCTTATTTCTGAAATTATTTTGTTTTGAACCAATTATTATATTTGTGTGTAAGAGATAGAGGTTTTAATTACATGTAATAGACAGAAATCTTCAAAAAACAGTAGAAAGTCATTAAAAAAAGAAACAGTTAAATAATTGTCTAATTAGTATGCACCAAGAAGGCAAATTATATTCTATTACAGCTTCTTAAGGGAGAGTCAGTCATAAGCCAATTATAATCTTTCTTCTCCTGGTAGCATATAATCAACATGCCTTTTAGGTTTGGAACTTTATTCCCAAATAGAGTAGACAGGTATTGATTTGTTCAAATGGTAAAAATGAGGCTCAGAAAGAATAGGGGAACTTGTGGGAGGTCACACAAATAGTTAATTGAAGTGCTGAAATTGGAACCAAGTCTCCTAAGGCCCTCTTACTAGGTCTGCCTTCAATTTAGATCTCTTTCTCTCTCTCTCTAACTCATACCTTCCAACCTCTCTCTCTCTCTCTCTCTCTCTCTCTCTCTCTCTCTCTCTCTCTCTCACACACACACACACACACACACACACACACACACACACACACACACCTTCCACCCTTTGCAGTATAATGTGATGTATATTGAATATTGGTCTTATATTGTGCCCAACTTTTGCAAAAGTAATGTGACATACTTTCTCCAGGAGCAAAAAACAAACAAACAAACAAACAAACAAAAAACTTGAAATGCCACTGCATCCCTAGGGCTACATCTTATCCTCTGAGTGGCACTGATTAAAAATGGGGAGGGATGGTGCACACTGAAGTGAAGCAAACAGTCATGATCATTTCAGGGTCCACCAAAACAGCAAAAACAAGTCAACTGACACCAACCAATGGAAATGAAGCGCCTCCAGATTTAGTTCCCAGACCCTGACATCTTATCAGCTTGGAATGGTCTATGAGTATTTACATGGTTATTCTCCCATCTCTATAGATAACTTGCACTAAAAGAAGGGGCTGATATTATCCATTTCCAAATGAAAATTCCGAAGTCATTTAGATTTGGCTTTGCAACACAGTCTTATATTTTGTATTTGGGTTTGGGATTCATGTATTGTGAGAAATTAGAATATTTTAAATAACAATGACACAGTCATGAGAACCATAAAATAATAATCTGGCTTTCTCATTCTGTCTCTAAGTTAAAACTTTTTATTCTACATAGAACATATCAGGAATGGAAGGGGATCTCCCATCATATAGCCCAAATTGAACCTCACTCTCTCTTTTCTTATTATATATATAATTATTGTACCTGATTTTAGGTTGATGTAAGGTTGCCAAATAAAATACAGGATGCCCAGTTAATTTCAGATAAACAAGG
This sequence comes from Ictidomys tridecemlineatus, assembly GCF_052094955.1. Lineage (NCBI taxonomy): Eukaryota > Metazoa > Chordata > Mammalia > Rodentia > Sciuridae > Ictidomys > Ictidomys tridecemlineatus. The sequence goes on along the minus strand of NC_135480.1, from coordinate 147,153,425 downwards.
TTTTAGTATGAGTATATCCAAAGTATTTCAGATAAACATTGAATAATTGAATACTAACAAATTAATCATTGCTTATCTGAACTTTAAATTTAACTGGCATTGTGTTATTTTATGATTGAAAATTGGCAACCCAGACTGAGGATTAAATAAGATAATATGTGCAGTTTCTGACAGGGAACAAATGTTCATTAAAATTATAATTACTTTCATATTTGATTTCCTATAGACCATAACAAATAGTAATAAATAGCAATTTGTACATGACTTCACCATTTCAAAAACCCTTTCATATTCACTGTCATTCTGATTCTCTTAATAGTTCTGCCATATCCCTTCCGTTTACCAGATGAAGAAATCAAGCCTTATAAACATAAGTTTTACTAGCTGCAGAGTAGTCCACAATATGCTTTACAATGTTTTACTGTATAGACATGTATGTTTAGACATGTATTTTTACACTACCTCGTGAAATGTATAGCATTAGCCCATTTTACAAATAAGAGACCTGAGGCACATAAAGATCAAGTAATTTCCTATCCAATTTTTTGGCTACTAAGTTGTGGAGCTGGGAAGCAATTTCAGGTGTGTGGCTCAGACCATGAATTCTCCATCCTTGCAATATTCAGCATCCATTAGTGGAACTGATGTTTCTTAAATGCATATGCATTTGTAAGCACCATTATGCACGATATCAGGAGGCTACACTTACAAATTGTTCCACCAGGAATACCTGATAGTCTCAGCACAAGCTCTCCAGCACGGAGTTTTCTCATTAAAGATTTTTTTCCTGATATTTAATAGGTGGAAAATAATATCTAATAGTTTGTTTTATTTTTTAATTTTTTAGTTGTTCTTTTTAGATATGCATGACAATAGAGTGTATTTTGACATACATATATGGAGTATAACTTATTCTAATTAGTTTTAAGCTGCATTTATTTGGTTGCAACATGTTGGACTTTCTTTTTAATATGGTTTAAATCATATTTCTTCTTTTTAAGGTGCATATGTATCCCTTTGGCCTATTAGTGATAAACAATTATTGTTTTCATTTATGGTAAATGACTTGTAAAAGTCAAGTTTGCTTGCCTTTCAGTTGTGTGTTTTCATCTTTGCCTTATGAATTTTAATTATAAATAGAAATTTGTTTGTATTCTTTTGTGATTTCTCCCTTGCTCTTGTGTTTTTTAAATAGGGTTTTGTCCTCCATTGTTTTTCAAAGGCTCTACATGGAAAAACAGTCTTCAGGCTCTGATTGCTATTCATGGATCTTACTAATGCTTGAAATGTTTGACATCTGAAAGAATAGATTAATTTTTCTTTTTAAACCTTTTGCTGTTAACCATATTTTTTTTCTAACATCTTCCCTTCAGAGCACTCTTTGCTCCTCATTCAGGGACAATCTATGGGATCACACCTGAGAACATGTAAGCATATACAAACCTTCTTTTTTTAAAGATCAGATTGCTAATCCAACTGTTTGAACAATAATAATAAACTTTAAAATTTTTGCCTGATATTTTAGCAGATTTCAGCACATTCCTTGTATGTGTCCTTAGTATCATAGCTCAGGTACTCTGAGTGGCCCAAGGTCACTGGAACTGGCAGCTGGCACTGGAACCCAATTACTCCAACATCAGCTCTTATGATGTCTTCACTATTCCAAAGTTTCTTATAAATGATTTACTATCACAGCAGGAGAGCTAAATACTCACATAATCATTTTTCCTGTCAATTGATAGTGTTTTAGAAGGTTCTGAAACTTTTCCACTCATGCCAGATTGTCATCAGTTGAATTCTCTGAGCAGTTGCTCAATATACACACTTGCAAAAAAGTCAATATATAACGTGCACACATTGTATTGCTGCAGAAATATGCTTGCATTTTTTTACATAAGGACTTTAGGGTCCTTGATATTTCTCATACCTTCACACACTAGAAAGCCATGTGTATTCTGATTATCTTTTGTGTCAGCCACAAGATGGTACCATTGCACAGCCTAGAGAGAGCATCAATCAGCAGTGAACTCAACAGAAGGAAATTAATACCAGTTTAAATGCAACACAAACACAGAAGAAATAGATAAATATTACTTTCATATTCTAAAATAGATAAATATTACTTTCATTCTTCATTAAAAGTGTAATGGAAACTTGTATATATGATAATTTGATCTAAGCTTTTTCTCTACACCCACACTCTCACCCTAAAAATGTCAAGGATTTGTTTGTTCTACGAGAACATTATGATCTCCTTCATGTCTACTGAAGGAAATTTATCATTCTAACCTTGGGAGTTGATTAGACTTGACTGAAACTCTTCTTCCCTCCAAGCCTTGGAGTGTCCCTTCCTTATAGAAAGAGCTAATTAAAGGAAGTAAGCTCTCCAGAAAGGATTTGAAATTCATTTTAGAAAAATGGTAAATGACTGAGAGCAGGATATGGTATCAGGAAAAGACAGGATTTGGATTTAAGCAGAGAGCCATCAGAGCGTCATTTATAATAGTGAAAAGTTAGAAACAACACAAATGCCCCATGGTAGGTTGGAACAACCATATAGAGGCATGTTGTTGCAGATAATAACTAGAAAGATGCAGAAGAATATTTCACCAAATGGGAAAAAAATTCAATATGGATTTAAGTGAAAAAAGATAGATTGCAAAACAGTGTATTCAGTTGTGTGCATGTGTGCTGATGGGAGGGATACACAATAAATGAGTAACAGAAGTTCTCCCTGAGTGCAGCCGATTTACTGTTTTGGAGTGGTATCTGCATTTTCTGCCTTGTGAATGTGATCACTCATCCAGGAGATGAGAGGGCTCTGCTGCCAACTTAGCTCTCACTCCTCTCTCTTTGGTAGAGAAGTTGAGATGCCTTGATTGACAGACTCATAAGAATCATACAGAGTTAAGAGAGGGATAGTTCCCCAAGAAAGGAATGAGAGGAGACAATTGCCATATGTAAGCATTGCCTGGACTGGCCTTGCTGTCTTGAAGCCCTTAGTTGGGCCTATGTGAAATGCTTTTTTAGGGACTGGCTAATAATTGTTTGGAAGTCTTATCCAGACTAACCCTAATATTGGTTATTTTAAAATATGCTATGTCCTGAGCCCAGTGGTGCTCACCCATAATTCCAGCAGTTGGGGGTGGGGGCTGAGGCAGAAGGATATTGAGTTCAAAGCCAACCTCAGCAAAAGCAAGGAACTAAACAACTTAGTGAGACCCAGTCTCTAAATAAAACACAAAATAGGGCTGGGGATGTGGTTCAGTGGTCAAGCATCCCTGAGTTCAGTCCCCATTACCACCTCCCCCCACAAAAAAATATGCTATGGGGTGGAAGTTTCAGGATAGCAAGGAACACAGAGCCCAAAGTTGATCACCAGCCCTTTCTAACTATTGGCTTTGGAAGAGTGGGTAGAATAGAAGTGGCCATAGAGGGTTTTGCTTTTAACAGCCATTTCTTCAGAGAAGCAATGTTGTACTGACGCACTTTGTAACTTTTGGAGTAGAAATACCTGGCAGTGATGGCATCCAATTAGAAGGCATGATACAGAGGCAGTTTCAATAGGCCTGTCCTTCTTTGCATTTCAGCAGCAAAATTAAATATCAGAAGAATGCACATAGAGAGCTTTCTTGTATTATATGAAAGCATTACCATTAACTGTTCTATTTATGGGGAGATTTGAAAGGTATCTGTCAAAAGGGTGCACACCTTTTTGCACATATGGTGCAAATGGTTCAGTAGTCACAATTTGAAAATCTCATGTTTTTTTTCTCTCAGATAAATAAAAATCATTGATTTACAGTGTTAGGAAGGATTTTTAAGCTTTTATATTGGTTAGCTTTCTATTGTTATAATACCTGAGACAATTAACTTATGAGAAAAGGTTTATGTTGACTGAAAGTGTTGGAGGTTTTAGTCCACAACTGGTTGGCCCTCTTGCTTTGTGCCTGATGAGAGCACATGGTAGAACAAAACCATTCACCTTATGACCAGGGAGGAAGAGAGAGGAAGAGGAAGGCCAGGTCCTACAATCCTCTCTAAGGGCATGCTCCTGATGACATAGGCCCCATTTCTTGAAGGTGTCACCACTTCCCAATAAGGGACCAACCATATATGGGTATTTGGAGGACATTTAAGATTCAAGCTCTATCAGACTCTAAAAGGAGAATTTCACCAGGTTTTGCATAATGATTATATAGTTCAAATTGATTCTTGGTGTAAATTGAATAGTTCTAAAATATATGTTGCTTCAACAGTTTGTCATTGCAGATGCTGGTTGTGGAATACTGTATTAGAATCACATGAAAAACATTTTAAAAACCTTCCCACAATATTCACAATATTCCCAGATTCTTATTAAACAGTTAAGTGGGTCCTGAAAATCTTCAACTTCCTTAGGTGATTTTGAAATACAGTCAGCTGTCTGAGGCCAGGAAACTGTTAACTGCTCCTGTTCCATGTTTAATGCAGAATGTGACCAATGATGCCTGAGAACGATATTGTGTGTCCCTGGGCTCATCATGGTGCCAGGAATGTCCAGTTTCATGTGAGTAAGCATCATTGAAGGATGTGTCAATCACAGAACCATGTGTTTCCACGGGCTTGGTACTTAGGAAACATGGATACCACTTACCTGGGGGTGATGCCTAGTTCTGAGATGTGGCATTTGATAATCTGATTTGTGTTTATCTTTCTCATATAGTTCTGTCTTCTAGAAATTGATGCACGGTCTTACATTACTGACCTCTCCAAGTGGCATTCACTCAGGTGGATAGAAATATCAGCCACCATCCCTGTCCCTGAGAATTCTCTCTCCATTAAGCTCGGGAAGGATTGTGGGATTCCTACCAATGCATGGGGTAATACCTGCCACAGTAGTGGGAAGTGGAAGGAATGTGGGTGAAATGTGGATAATAGCATAAGATTCCTTCAAGGGCTAGATGAATGATCATAACTGTTGCATCTTCCTTAATTCTCTACTCTATTTTAGGTGACTCTAGGATAGTCATCTATTTAAGCAGATCTGGATTCCTCTAAGCAAATTCTGCTTGCAACAAGACTTTCTTCTTTTGGTCACCAGACATTCCCCCAAATTAGTTAAATCCAGAAAGTCCTAAATTTGAGGCAACTTTTTACAGTGTAGTAGTTAGAATTTAGTGCAAATGCCACATGATTTTTATTTTGTTTTATTTTTATTGTGCATGGGTGACCTTCCCCATGAGTCTTCAGCTACTCTCCATTAGATATGGGGCAGCCTGTGATAACAGGATGTGTCCTTCAACAGGGGGTGATGAACTTGCTGGAAGCCAAGGGACAGGAAGTCCCTTTTCTAACCAAGTCCTAATTCTTAATTCCACTGACCAAAACATCTCATAGTAGGCACTCCATAAAGCTTTCTCCCTCATGTCCACTGTTATCAGTGTATTTTAGGGGTTCAGTCACAGTCAGGAAGTCAGGATAGTAATGATATCCTTTCCCTAAAGTTGTCCACATCATTTGCAGGTAGAGTAGAAAATGAAAATGCAGGGCCATTTGTTCAAAAGGGAAAGAGTGCCTCAGTCCTCAAGGGACTAGGATTGTGGCTCAGTAGTAGAGTGCTTGCCTACCATGTGCAAGGCACTGGGTTCGATCCTCAGCACCACATAAAATAAATAAATAAATAAAGGTATAAAAAAGATATTCAAATATAAATATAAACACTTTTATTTCTTCCCAGATCTCTTTCTCAACTTGTCATGGTATTTAAAATTTGCTGAGGGTAGGGCGAGGCAGGAAAAATGGCGGATGGGAAGGCAGGAGAGGAGAAGCCTGAAAAGCCGAAATAAGTTGGAGCCACCGGAGTAATGGAGGGGAAAGTTCCAGTCACAGCTGAAGAAGAAGCTGCAGACCTCCCAACAAAGTCTGCAAAGATCTCCAAGTTTGGATTTGCCATAGGTGGTCAGACAACAAAGAAAGCATCAGCTGTATCCATCAAACTTGGATCAAGTAAGCCTGAAGAAACTGTTCCAACTCTTGCTCCAAAAACCCTTTCAGTAGCAGCAGCTTTTAATGAACATGAAGATAGTGAACCAGAGGAAATGCCTCCAGGAGCAAAGATGAGGATGTAGAATATTGGAAGGGATACACCAATGTCAGCTAGACCAAACTCTTTCAATAAAGGAAAGCATGGGTTTTCTGATAACCAGAAGCAAAGGGAATGAAACATAAAATCTCATCTTGGACATGTCCATGACCAAGACAATTAAATGATGTGTTTTGAAATTGGGGTGAAGGGTGGGTGTGAAGTTAAAAGGAACAGTTTCCTTTATTAAAGAATGGTATAAGACTATCTTTGGAGCCGCTTTTTGTTTGTTTCTTTGTTTTTGTTTTTGTTTTGTTTTGTTTTTAAGATTGAGTGGTACACTAATAAATGAGAGTTTGAAATTAGAGGTAATTTATGTTTTACATACAGATTTCAAGACATTTGCTAATTTTGTAGTTTCATGTGATTAGTTTCCAAAGGTTACAGATAATAAAGAAATCAGAAATGGTACCTTTTCAAGAACTGCATATATTTTTAGGCACAACTATTAGCACATTAAGAAGGAAACAAAAAGTTACTATCTTTTTAAAACTGTAAACAGTTACTCTCCTAACTTAACTCCCTCATTACCTACACTGTCTGGATCCCAGGAACAGCCTTATGGAGAGAAGGGAGTGTTGTACTGAGAAGAAAATGTTACTGGACTATTGACTGATAATAAATTTAGAAAAAATTAAAATACAGCTTTTTTCCTTATGGGCATTTGTTTTGTTTCAAGTCATCATATACTAGGTATTAGCATTGCTATCAGTAGATACAAATGCTTAGGTCTTAAAAATGTTTTTATTTCTTTTTAAATTTTTATGTGAAGTATCGAGTATTTGAAATAGCCCCCACACCTTAATGGGTCTTGTCTACCTTCATTAGTCTTCAAAGAACAACCATTTACTATCAAAGTACCTCAGTATTCTGAATGTGTTTCTCTTGGTTTCTGTTCTTAACTAGTTCCTGTAAGCATTTCCACCAGAACTTGAGGCAAATCATAAGGAAGCTGTTTCTTTTAAAATACAAACCCCCACCAAAAATTTAAATGTATATAATACTTAAGCATTTGGCTGGTTTTTTATTTTTTAAAATGTATAAACACCAAAAAAAGGAGAAATTTAACAATGTATGAAGACAACATGAGAAGATGCACTTTCTGTAATTTTGTCTAATCATTTAAGTTACTAATTTGTTAAACCCAATTTAAATTGAACTCACTGCAAGTTTTCTTATTAGTACAATTCTATGGTTTATTTGAAAAAAATATATATATATATATTCACACATATATATTACACTTACTGACCACTGACCAGTGTCTTCTCAAAAGCACATTTAAGGTACTAAAAATAGAAGGAAATAAAATGCATCTTCAATCACATTTTATGAAATCTCCCACCACATATACTGTTAATATTTGTGTATCATAGGGTGTTTGTTTTGTATTTTTGTATTGTATATGGACATTATTTTTTAATGTGACAATTAAATACATCTTTAAAAGAATAGTCACAGACAACAAAAATATGGTAATATGATTTCCTTGAAAACTCCTACAATGTTAAATTTGGAGGAAGCTTCAAACATTTTATTGGTGGTAATTAACTCACTGAACTCTCTTAATTGGTAATAATTCCTGAGAAGCAGCCTGTATATATTTCTAACTCTTGTTCACCTGCATTGAAGTTTAGAAAGAGCCCAAAGTAAAACAATGGAAATGTATATACAACTATTAGTTCTTAACATGATTTAATTATATCAAGAAACATGAATTTAACTTACTTTTATGTAGGCAAACTATCCATTTTGTCCATTTTACTGTTTGTTAAGGTAACATCCCTCTCTTACATATTCTTTTCTTGACCCAAATGAAATATTAACCTAAGGTCAAGATGAAGAGAGAGAAACGACTGAGATGAATGTCTTTACTAAAATATCAATAAATTTTGTCAAACTAAAAAAAAATAAAATAAAATTTGCTATGGACCATTCTCAGTAAAATTTTGAATTATTAGCACAGATTTTGCCATTCATCTTTTCAATGTATAATGCCATAATTTTTAATATTTGAATTAAAAACATTTTTCCTTGTTAGATAACATTATATGATTTTATTGTGTATATCATGATGCTTTGAAGTCTGTACAAATTATGGAATGTTTAAGCCTAGCTAACAAATGCATTTTTGTGGTGAGAATATATAACATGCACTCTCTTTATGTTTTTCAAAAATATAATTAACCAAGGTCAAAAGGCAGAAAGAGTGAGGGGATTCATGAGACAGAGGCTTTATGGTGGTTTTCAAGAGAAGGAACTAGAAAGGCAGGACTAGAAGCTGAGTTTACCTACAATTATATAATTTTAATTGTTTTGGTGGGCCCTGAGCTATAAGGATATTCCCTAGTTGTCCAATACTTGTTCCTGGGATGGTTAAGGCAGACAAATATTGCCTCCCAAAGTGCAAAAAAAAAAAAAAAAAAAAAAAAAAAAACCAAATGGGAGGTGATTTGGAGCATTGGCTCTGGATTGGCTGGATTGCAGAACAAAGGCATGCTCATAGACAAGTTGTTTGCTGAATCTGGGAATTAGCTAACTACAGAAAGGACAGCCCCTGGCTCACAAGGCCTCAAGATGTCAAAGCATCACAAAATATAGAAAATATAAACAAATATGATAAATGCAACTTACATAATAAAAATTCAAAACGCTATTAGAAATTTCAAGATAACAACAGCAGAACATTCAATCTAGCACACTTCTGAGTGCAGGGCTGTGTGCAATTGCAATTGGTATGTCTGTGAAGCTGGTTAAGTCTCTTCCCTTGTGAATTCTTTCTAGGTTAATCTCTCCTCCCTCAGCACACTTTAGCCTCTCTTCACAGTGCAAGCAGAATTGATCAAACAGTACAGAGTCACATCTTCAAAATATCAGGGATCTCACAGGAGGGAAATGGACAAAGCCCAGAACCAGGTCTATCTATAGAGGCTGGACCTGAAGGGGACTGAAAAAGACTTAGGTACAATAATGGCCAGAGAAGGCATAAACAGGCAGAGCTGGCATCCAAGGCAGAGGTGACAGGAGGAAACAGTTCAGTTCTGCATGCATTTACTATGTGTTAAACAGAGGATTTACATAGGCCCTGTATCTTTAAAGTGAAGGGCTGAATCCTTATGGGAACTTAAGCCAGACAAAGGATTCAAAATTCATTTTGTAGGAGATGGAGAACCTCTGAAAAACCTTGAGAGAGGTAACATAGTCTGATTTCTGTTTTGGAAAGATGACTTTAGCCAAAGTATAGTAGTGGGCAGTGGGAGAGATGAAGCAATGGGCAGAGGTGAGTTGGAAGGCTATAACAATAGCAGAATATAGCAGGTCCTTATGAAAGATGAGCAAAAAGGGGCACACCTTGGGAGTGGTAGGGGTCTCCACAGGCAAGTCCAGGAGGGGAAAAGCATTAGAACTGTTGGGTCAGGATTTTTGAGCAGAACTTCAACTCCTGGCTAGAGGAGTGTCCAGAACATAGGACACACACAAGAAACTTGAGGGAAAGAATTATCATACATGAAGAGGAGGGGCCTGGGCTTAGGACTGAGGAAGCATCTAGTAGAAAAATTGGGGTCGATCTGGGGGACAACTCAAGAGGGTCTGACTCAGCAATGCCTAGTTCTAGACAGTGCACTACAACCACTTAAATCCCTCCTGTCCCTGACAGTGAGGATTTGTCCTGAGCATTCACTGAATCAGTAGGTGGATATAATATGTAATAATTACTATATGTTTTATATTTAAATTATACATTTAAATTATATATAATGTATATAATAATTGCTATATACATATGCAATTATTATATTGTATTCCTCTATGTGCAGGTGAGAAATGGAGGATTAAGAAGGACATCTGCTAATAAAAAAAAGACAAAAAAAAAAAAGAAAGATATCTGCTTCTAAAGACCTTGCAGTTAGGGTCTATCAGTACCAGGACTACCCCTGGGTCTTCTGGTTCTAAGGCAAATGTTCTTTATATTCTGCCATACTCACTGAAGACATGTATGAGCTGATGGTAAAACCTGTAGGTAGAAATCCCAGAAGCAACATAACAAAGACCCGCCTCTGAGCAGTGCTTTTGCAGACATTTTGCAATCAACTCTTCCTACAGCACTACAATTGATATTATTGTTTTCACTTTACAGATGAGAGGCCTAGGAAAGTTAAGTATTTTTCTTCAAGGTCAGAGAACAGACTGGGTGCTGCATGCCAGTTGTTGCACAAAACAATCATGTGGGGAATATATCTTCCCTTCCTGGGGCTCTTATAATGTTTTGGAGGATACTTTCTTAGAACACCTAGAAGGGTAGTTGAACAATCCATAAGGCATTATTAAAGTGGAAGGACCTCAAGTTCTAGTGGGTGAAGTACTAGAGACCCTTTTCTTAAACTTTATTTTATTTATTTATTTTTTATGTGATGCTGAGGGTTGAACTCAGTGCTTCACAAGTGCTAGGCAAGCACTCTACCACTGAGCCACAACCCCAGCCCATAGAGACTCTTAACTTATGAAAATTCTAAGATGAATCTGATTTCCAAAGAGATTCAAAACAAGAAAACATGTAAGCAACATTTGGGATCTGATTGGAATCCTGAGCCTGGTTCTCTACATTTAGAAATAGAAAAGTAAAGAGAATTTTTAGTAAAAAAGAAAACAACATACTTTTGGGTATTATTTGTTCTGTTTAATTAGGCTCTTGGCTAACACAAACAAAATTTTAATTATTCTAAATGAAAAGCTTTGAAGAGATTTTAATACAGATCAAAATCATCACCTTGCTTCAAGTATAAACCAGGAAGTTCGTGGAGACTCTTTGAATTAGAACAATAGAATTTGAGATCTAGAGGGGTCCTTCAGATCCTGTCTAGTCCATGCTTTCCTCCTCTTTTCCTGAAGATGAAGAAATAAGGTTCTGAGGCATGAAGTGGCTTTACCAAAGTCATCCATCTGGTTTGGACCACTCCTTAGTGCTTGCCTAAAGAATAGGTCTTCTGCACTCTTTACCCAGACCTCTCTCTGTTCTCCACCTCGTGATGTTCTGTTGTCTTCTGGCTGGAAAAGCTCACTAATAAGAACTTTCCAGGATGACTTAAGTTATTTTCATTGGAGACAATCAAGAACATAAAAAAATTTCAAGTGTAAGAATAAAAAACATTACCTAAAATCTGACATGAATTATTTTATGATGATTCACTCAGAATAGCCACATCATGTGATGCCTTCATTGACATGAATAAGCAAGAATTGACAATAGTTAACTTGTGCTACCTCATCATCCAGTCAAAGTCCATGGACTTTTGAAATTATACTTCGTTGTTAATTCAAAATGTCTTTGAACTTCACTTTCCTCACTACAAATTGAAGAGAATAAAATTTCCCTTCATTGTATTGAATGAAGATGAAATAACGGATGTACCAGGACCTAGCCTAATACCTGGCCTATATTTCACATAGAATAAATGTCACTTTTTTATTATTTTAGAATTTGCTACTTCTTTAAATGCATCCTCTGAATAAACATCTGCTATCCCTGTGTTGTGTGCAGAGGATAAAGAAGTGAATGATAGCCATAATATCTGCATTCAACGAGAATTTTTTTATGGGAAATATTCACATTAAGCAGTTTTAATTGAATGTTATGAATAATTAGGTAAGAAAATTCAGGGTGCTAAAACAGGACAAAGGAGGAGGGCTAGTTTGGGGGATCAAGCAAGACCTCTGTGGTGGTAGTATCTAATTTAAATCCTAAAGGATGCATAAGACTTACCCAAATGAGAGGGAGAAAACAGAGAAGGGAAGTAACAATCATTTCAAACTAAGGGAGCGAGTGAGTGTGCAAATACTGAAGGGAAAGTGTTTAAGACATGTAAAGTGAGGGGGAGAGTGGCAATTAGTGCAGCTGTAGAGGTAGACTGGGGAATATATAATCAGGGGCTCATAAGCCATGGAATGATTTTGAGAATTAATTTCAAGGGCATTGGAGAATCATTGGAGAGCCTCATGAGTTTCGGTGACAAGTTTTATCATTAAAATTAGGAGTCTATAAATATTAGCTCCCTGGAAAGGTGTAGAGAAAGTTCACTACTCTAAAACCGGGACAGGATTGTTTTAGGAGGTGCCTTCCTTTTGTTCATGGAATTCAGGGATGTCTTTCTGATGCAAAGTGGCAAGAAATTAGCCACTGTGCTCCACCACTAGAGGAAGCTAGTGGTCTTCCATGGCCATATAATTTTCTGTTGGCCCATTGTCTAATGACAACATGGTGGCACTGGCAGTTGGCTCAACATTTTGGCCATTTTCCAGGGACAAGGCCATTATGGCAGTTGGTGGTTGGTAAATTCAGCCCCTGCTCTCTGTGCCCAGCCATATGTCCAGACGCTAGTGGCAGTCCTAGGCCTGGAGCCTCCAGCCAGCTCAGAACAAAGGCTTAGTCTGAAAGGCCTCTCCCCGTCACCATCGCAATCACTTGAGCATTTATGCTCAAAACAGCTCTCTTACAGGAAAACGTTTGTGTTGCTCTGGAATGTGAAGGAAGGTTCATGGTTTTTAAAATTCATGAATTGCGTGGAATGGAACGTTCCTTTTCTGAGTAAGGGAAGAAACAGAGAGGCTGTGTCTTAATGACACCCAAGCTATGGGTCATCTTAGGCAGGAAAAACCTAGTTAAACTAATGATTTGGCATGGTATGGACCCTTTTCCCTCCAATCTCAAGAAAAGGTTGCGATTTTTTTTCCCCATCTCTTTTCATTAGATTCACTTTAAAGTACTTAGTCTTTGGCAATCAAGAAACTCAGTATTTTTTCTTTACTATTCGAAATTATTTGAAAACAATCATTTAGGATGGAAATATGATCAAAGAAAAATCTATTGAAAAGACTCAGGTGACTTGATTTGTTCTGGTTGGTTTAAATACACCTTTGAGAACAGATAGACCCGTGGAGAATTGTGGGGTTGGTCTTTACTCATCCTGTTGCCCCTTTCATGTTCTTTCCTGCCTTCTTGAGCCCTTTATTTTTCTGTTTTCAGGGTGCCCAAACTTAGAATCTGAGTTTGAAACAAAGAAGTTTGGTTAAATTAATTTTAATAAACTCCAATGTCTGAGCATAGGAACACCCACCACATGCTCTAACTTCTTGACCCCGTAGGGTAGGGATGGGGGAATATTGCATTTTAAAAGATTTTGATAGCCCAACTGAATGGTGACATTTTAATTACTTAATAAAGGAAGTATAATGTGAAAATTTTTCACTATATGGTGAGGAAAAAAAATGCTTTGGTAGTTGATGGAGTGGGGTCATTTGGAACAGGGCTTCTTAACACCACAAGTGGGTAGTCATCTATGATACTTTTTTCTGGAGTCTTAAATTGTGTCCAACCATGTGAATGAGTCAGGGTGATAAAATGCAACATGAGGTTTTTCAGTATGTTTGATGTATTCTTTCTCATTCAGCATATGATATTTCTCATAGGCTTATGCCATCTCCTCTCTATTCCAACACCTGCCCCTCCCCACCCATAACATTTAGCAGCTTCTCTGTGAAGACCAGAACTGCTGTTTGGTGATACTGATTGGGAAAGACAAACCCAATACAGGACCCTCTAAAGAGGGAAATTGCTCTTGTAAAGACACTGTCTTGAAAAAGCATGGAATTTCTTCATAACTTAAAGATATCCCATTTCTTTTTCTCCAAAATGGAAATCCCCTTACATTCTTTTTTATTATTTTCAAAGCAGTACATATCAGCATAAAGACATAAAATATGAGTGGAGTATAATAGAAAAAAAATATAAAAGAAAATGAAACAATTCCATGATTTCATCTTTTGAAAATAATCAATGTTAAAGTATTAACATTTTGGAACATAATATGTGAGATATTTTTCTTTGCATAAACACACGTTTTTAATATAGAAATGAAGAAATACTGCACTATGGTTATTATTTTGTAATCTAATTTTATTTACATATTGTAAATATCATTTATAATATCATTTTAATTATTAGCATACAGTTTCTCTACTGAAAATACTACAATTTATTTAAGCAATTTAACCAATTTTCTTTTAATAGAACTGTTCACAGTTTAAATGGCCAAACGTCATGGTCTGAGACTTGTGCTTACCCAAGATACACCAGACACTATCTCTGAAGAAGAAATTTGCAGTGGGAACAAAGGAAGACAGAGAATTGGGATATGACTGACTGTCCTGTTTGGTAAGAGTTCTTTAGTAGATTCAGAAATGTCTTAAGATCAAACAAGATTGATCAAGTGTTTCTACCCTTAAAATGACAGCTTTAAATATTCCAAGCAGGTTTCAGCCAAATTTAATCTAGAAAGGCATATTTTATAACTTGGCCATTCATTTTACATAAATGATGTTTATTTTTAATAGTTAATTGATAAGTCTCTGTAGGGATTCTATGCAGCCTATTGTTGAACCAAGGTCACCAAAGGTAAGTTGAGGCCAAGGGTTGTGGACTCTAAAATGCTCTTTTTGTAATATTGAACTAGGGGTCCTGTCCTGCTCTCTCATAATTGGGAATACTGCTGGAACCTAGCATGAAGAGTTACGGCAAGTAGTTGTAACCCAATTTATTGACCTCACTGCATCCAGTACTAAACTGGTACTTCAGGTTAGTGAATGATGGTTATGTATTTACCTATATGTATTTTCCAAACAGAAGAATTAAAGGACATTTCTTTGGGTAGAACTAAGATAAGAATAGAAAACCATTATCCTTAGAAATGTTGCTGAGTGCCCATTTGTTAAGGATGTGATAGAGGTGAAGAGAATTCAGTTCTGGATTAAACAAGGCAGAAGAAGCTAATGGTTAAGGTTCCTTTCAATGTTAACCACTCAGATACTAGGAAACATGTCTTAGGACTCTTAGCACTGCAATGCATATACACTTTCTATTCCAAAATCTGTGTTTAATTTATAAATACCTTAAATATGTTTGAGGAAGTTTAATGACTTTATTTTTTAAACTAAATTAATTTTGATCATTTGTGCCTTAACATTTCCCAGTTTCCTTGTGTTTAAATAACCAAGTTACCTAAAGCCAAGTTTGGTTATTAATGATTGTTGATTACTGATCCCTTGTAGTCTTGGTTGTTTCCTAGATCATGACTGTCTCTTGGGATTAAGACAGATTTCTAATTTATAGGATAAATAATGTATTGATGCCTACTTCTTTCCTCTCATTTGTCCTCTATTTTCCTTTTCTCTCTTTTCACTTTCTCTCTTTCTTCCATTTCTGAATTACCAGTACAGTTATCCCTCCATTGCCATGGGCTCCACATCTGTGAATTCAACCATCCACAGATCTGAAATATTTGAAAACAAGATACCATCTGAACTGAAAGCGTACGGACTTGTTTTCCTGTCACTATTTTCTAAACAACATGGTATAATAATTATTTACATTATATTTACTTTATATTAGGTATTATAAGTAATGATAATTTAAAGTAGAGAAGGATGTGCATAGGTTATATGCAATTACTATCCCATTCTCATCTTTGAGCATTACTTAGGAGCCCCAACATGTTTTTGATAACAAGAATAATGCCCAGATATTGCCTCTATGAGGTAAGATCCTTCTCCCGTTGGAGTCGCTGATGGTGGCAAACACATGACCATGAGCAACTTTGAGGGAAATCCATCATAAAATCTCTGTTTTTGAGTGTTTGAAAAATAAGCTGCTGCTATAGGATTTTAATAAGACTGGCCCCATGCCGAGATGGAAAGCATGTGGTCATCAACTCCAAAGGGAGCCTCAGCTGAGAGGGCTCATTTGGGGGATGAAAATTGTCTTCCTGTTTTCTTACTACATCAATGATGCAGCAATTTCTTTGATAATTTCCAGTTGTGCACAAGCCAGTCAGCAGAAAAATTAGGGTTTCCTTTTTTCCTAGCTGAAAGAATAGCCTTTCAAAAGAAAGGGAAAAAAGAAAAAGAAAAAAGAAAAAATCCATAGCAAACACACATTTAGCTCCCTCTCCCCTTGCGCTGGTTTTGGGGAAAAGAGAGTACATTTATAAAAAAAAAAAATGGCCTGTCTTAGGTTTTAACAGTTGCCTCTCAAGGCATGTATAGCATTAGAGGGGGAACCGATGGGCACCCTTTAGTGATTTGATATTGTGTAAGTAAATGTATTCCCCTTCAGTGACCATTCATCTCTTGCTTGCTTGTGCTTTATAAGCTAGACAAGAGGATATCAGTTGATCATTGGAATTTCACTTAGATTTTTCTCATTAAACTGCTTGCACATTTTATTTCTTTTGGATGGGGAAAAGAGTGATAACATTCCAAACTTGCAAAAACAAAATAAAAACTTCAAAGAGTATAAGAATCTTCCCTTTACCATCAGGAAAGGAACTTCAAATTAGGCTGTAGATTTTCTACTGATGTGTAACCGAATTTAGGGTTTTAAGATGTAATAAAATCATCATGTTACGGCAAGGTCAGGAAATGTGGTAAGGAGCCTTCACTGATTTTGGATGCCAACTCTTCCCATTATGTTTGCAGGTTCAGAACAAGGTCAAGCCTGGACAGCTTATGGAGTAGCTAGGATAGGAATGTGAGGATCTGGAAGCTTGGGTTTCTACTTAAAATCTATCCCAGCATTGAGCTTAGCCCAGCCTTGTAAATCTAAATCTCCTTCCCTGTAGAATCTTGCCAACATTAGAAAGTGAAAGGGAAAGGGACCCATCCTAAAGTCGATTTGTTTATGAGAACGGTTCTTTTCTTAGGTTGGCTTCCCTAAGATTGGGTGCTGAAGGAGTGAGGGAAGCAGGATTGGTCAGGAGTTGTTGAACTGTGATGAAGTTGCAAGAGAGGTTTCAGCGGATGCCAAGAAAATACTGGAACTAGGATGACCTGTCCATCAGAGAAGTTCTTTCTTAAGTCAGAGGGGTCAGGTCTTGCTGCTTTGCTGCACCCACTGGTAACTATTTGAGGGCTCCCAAAGGGTGGGGTGACAATGCTCTCTTTTGCAGAGAGCAATTCCCAAAGATAAAGAGAGTTGGGTTCTGTCAGTAGTAGCAGCTCAGGAGTGAGTACTTCAGCCCTAAGGCAGGTACTGAAGATGTTCTTCAACATTTAACAACTGTGCTGAGTTTCACTTGGCTCTTGATTGACATTGTAAAGTGAGACCTCCATCAGAAAGAAAATATCAAAACTAGGATAAAGGCATTGGGACAACATAAGGTCGAGGCATTTAGAGATTGGCCATCAGAAGTTCCTGTATTTCTTCTTGCCTTGTGCCTCCATAACAGTCAGTCAGCTCATCTGCCTCTGTAGAGCCTTTCCTCAAACAAGTTAAGATGGCCTTTTACAGAACTCTTCATAGCATCTGTGCTTCAGCATAGCTTTCTGTGTCAGTAAAAGTCAACATAACCCAATTTTAACAACCTTGGTTTTGAAATAAAACAGGCATTGATTCAAATCCCAGCTCTGACACGTGATACCTGTGTGGTCCTGAGCAAAGGACTTAACATCCCTCAACTTTGGTTTTTTTTTCGATTATAAGATAGAGCCAATAATATCAACCCCCAGGAGTGAAGATGAAGAATAAACTGGTATGGTAAATGCAAAGGGCCTAAGGTGTGCCACCAGTTATTATTTGAATTACAGCAATTTTTGTATTACTAATAATATTTCTATTAGCATTCTCGACCATCAATCACAGCTGTCTGAGCTGGTGGGTTTGGATTTTCCAGGTGCAGGATGAGGTGGAGTTTGGCTGAGAGCATGATGAGCTCTCTGGGATGGATCCTGTTCTAATAACAGCCCAGTGCAGCTAGTCACGTGCTCCTTTGTCGTGGCTCCTGTTAACACACGAGGTCATCCTGAGACACAGAGTGCTCTGATGTTAAACGGTATAAAAGCCAGAGGTGGGTCAGTCGATTAGGTGATGCTTTTAGTCTTTCTAAGCTTGCTGCTGCCTCAGGAGTCAACAGCACATTTTGCATAAAGCAAGTGCCCTTCTGGAGTATAGACAGCAGAGGGAAGTGATGAATTCACTAGAAAGGGAATGTCATAGGTGGGCTTCAAGTTTTGTAAATTGATGTGATTCTGCAATTTGTATACGGGGTAAAAATGGGAGTTCATAACCCACTTGAATCAAAGTGTGAAATACGATATGTCGAGAACTATGTAATGTTTTGAACAACCAACAATAAAAAAAAAAGAAAAAAAAATTTTACAAATCCTGATATTCCTTTAAGATGCTTAAAATACATTATATGTAAATAAATTTATGTGTATATAAATGAATAACTTATAAATACATAAAACAAAGGTATATATGATATATAAATATAAATAAATACATAAATCAAACATATGTATATATATTCAACATTCATCTCAGCATGGAACAAATAAAGAATACATATATTGATGTCTGATTTTACTTAACATCAAGATTAATTATTTTTCAAGGTAAATATTGACTAAAGTGGAGACCAGGGCAGTGTGTACCTCTCAGTTCAATAATTCTTGATGTTAACTTCAGCAGAAATCAATGTCTGCTTATTGTACTCCTAAGAGCCAAAGCAGGCAACTCTACCATTTTAAATATATTTTAGTTCTAAAATTAAATCAAAATCTGTCTTGGATCTCGTGAGTACTAAGTATTCCTGAGTTCTTTCTACGAAATGTTAAATAAAACATTTATTGGGTCTGTTGCCCCTGACACAGATCAGAAGACTCCACAGACGAGAAGGAATCATTTTAAAGTGGTAAAAGGTGAACCACAACTACTCGAAGGTGTTATCCAGAAAGATTTTAGCCTGGAGTTTCATTACAATAGAAATAACAATCAGATGTGGGGAATAAGAAAGCTAGTAGAATGAACAGACATTATTATTTCATGTATGTATGTGACTGCATGACCAATGTGATTCTACAACATGTATACTCAGAAAAATGAGAAATTATATCCCATCTATGTATGATATATCAAAGTATATAAGTGCATTCTACTGTCATGTATAGCTAATTAAAACAAATAAAAAATTTTAAAAAAAGAAATAACAATCAGGAGTTTGTCTGTCCAGCTGTTTGCCATGGAGAAAGAAAAGAAAAGCAACTGTTTCTAACTGGCAGCAATTCCAAAAGTAGTTTGGGTGAATCCACAGGTCAAAGCAAAAAAGGAAAGAGAAAAGGTCTGATGAGCCAAGAACCAGCTCCAGCCATTGTAGCAATGGAGCCAGGAAGGGGTTGTGAAACAGGAGTTCACTGGAAGATCTACATGTATTTGTCTCTGTGTGTTCACAGCCATTTCTTGGCATACCACAAAAACTGTAGCAATTGACTTAATTGGAAGGAGCCACTTTCAACAGACCAAAATGAGGTAATATAACCTTCCTTTCATGAAATATACAAATGTCTGTCTTTACAGACTGCCATAGTTGGACCAGTTGGGAATGTCAAGGACAGCACTAGTAAGGAATACTAAGGACTAAGGGACCCAGCTATCCTTTGAACCATAGCCAGGCTAGAGGGTTCGGAGTGGAGAAGTGGAAGCAGCAGCCGTGCAGATTGACCACATTGAGTTTTAGATGACTGTTACTAAAATGTTATATATTAGAGGAGGGTATTAGTCTGTTTTGTGTTGCTATAATATGGGTACTGATAAAGAAAATAGGATTTTTTTTTTTTTTTTTAGCTCAAAGTCCTGGAAGTTTAAGAACATGGCACTGGCATCCTAGCAAGGGCTCTCTGACTACATCACAACATGGTGGAAAAGCAGAAAGGGAAATAAATGGCTACACACAGAAGGGCCAAGTGCATGGGGTGGCCTCACTTTATAACAACCAGCTCTTGATAGTGCTAATTCACTCCCAAAGACAGCATTAATCCTTCTCAGGGGTGGTCCCCTAGGACCTATTTACATGTACTAGGCCCCACTTCTTAAAGTTTCCATTATCTCAACACTGCTACACTGGAGACCAAACTTCCAGCACATGAACCTTTAGGGGACACACTCAACCATATCCAAATGATAGCAGGAGTATTTTCCATGCCAATTTCATCTGTTCACTTTATTGGATAGTCTATGTGAATGTCAGAGTGTAACCTACACAGGAGTGTCTTTTCCTGCAGAAACATTTTAGAATGACTATTTTACTGCATGAAGTGTATCAGGACCACATGAATGGGATTCACAGAGTGGAAAATTTCCTATTTGAATGAGTAGACTATAAGGACTTCAAAGCCAAGGCTTTCTTTTGGTTAGTGATATATCCCTAGAACCTAGAAGAATTTTGGCACATGATAGAGACACAAAAATATGTTTGAGGAATGAAGTAGGTAATATTTCATAACCTGTAGCATCAATGACAATTATGCTACCAACAATTCCACTAACAAACTAGAGAATTTGACTTGACAGTGAGCACTTCATTAAATATCTTGTAAAGATATTTAGCACATTACTTGGTATGTGATACTTATTGCATGAACAGGTGAACTTTTTATTAGTCTAGATTTCTTTTTATTACAGAAATAATACTTGGTCATGTGGGGGGAATCAAACATTTTTTAAAAGTGTATACAACAAAAAGTAGAAGTTCTTGTTACTCTACCATTCCCACTACTATTTACAAATTATGTGTCCTTCTAGAACATTTACACACACACACACACACACACACACAGAGTTATACATATACATAAATAAACACAAATGAGATTCTGCTGTTCTGTCCTTGTCCTTTTCCTATCTTGGGCCTTTTATCAGATCATATAGATCTGTCTCATTTAAAAAAAAACACAAAGGCATAATACCTATAGAACTCTATCATGTTAATGTGGCATGACTTATTTAATCATCTTTTAGTGGTGGAGATTTGCATTGTTCTGAGTCCTTTGCCATTTTTAACAATTAGCAAACATCTTCATCAGGCTTCAGAGGCATCATTGACATAGACTTAATGGAAATGGTGCCTCCTGGCAGGTGCAACACAGCAGTCCTGACCCTTATGCCTGGTACTTTGCTCCATGTCCAAGTATTTCTGCAGTATAAATTCCTAGAAGACTATTTGCTGGAGCAAAGACTATGTTCAATAGTCTTCAATAGCAAAGACTATGTTAAATAGATATAAATTTTCATATCTAATCCCTGAAAAGTTGAATGATGTTAACATGAATCAATTAATCATCTGAGGCACTTTCTAAAGAAATAGAACTAATAGAAGAGATAGATAGATAGATAGATAGATAGATAGATAGATAGATAGATAGATAGATAGATAATATAAGGAATTGGCTTGCACGATTCTGGAGTATGAAAAGTCCAATATCTTCAGTCAGCAAGTAGAGACCCAGGAGAGCCTATAATGTAATCCAAGCTGAATCCAGAGGCCTGAGGACTAGGGAGCTGATAGTATGACGTCTAGCCCAAGTCCAAATCCAAAGGCAAGAGAAGACCATTGTGATTTCCCAGACTGAAGATGGATAAAGAGAGGGAATTTTTCCTTACTCAGCATTCTCATAAATTGGATTGCCCTCCCCATATTGGGAAGGGCAATCTACTCTACTCAGTCTCTTGATTCAAATATTCATTTCTCTCAGAAACACCCTATTACACGTATCCAGAAAAATCTTTATTTAATCATCTGGGTATCTGTGGCCTAGCCAAATTGATACAAAATTAACATAAAATTAACAATCCCACAGTTATTCCTCAAAGATTTTAGATGAGAACAGATGCTACTCTTTTTTGAGGGGGGGGTGGGGTTTGCCAGAGATTGAACTCAGGGACACCCCTGGGATTACAGGCGTGTGCTACTGTGCCTGGTTCACTCATTTTTTGAATGCAAATTGGGACTAAAGCAGGACTTTTATTTCTGTCCTATTTATATAATAAAATCACTGATATGTACTGATATTCCATGATATGTACATGCTAGATTTCATTTTTAGGTTCTTGGTCTTTGGAAGCTAAAAGATTCAGTGCGAGCAAATATACTCCACCTTTTGAAATACTCATTATGCCAAGCCCAGCTGCTGGCATAATGCCTCTCCTTTGGAAGTCTGATTTAAACTTCCTTTCACGTGTGTGATCTTGCAAACACTGGTGGGCAGTTTACATCCAAAGGGCTTTGGGTTCAAACCCTTAGAGACTTCCTAACTAATGTTTCTCCACTTTGGGTTCATCAACAAATTCCACATTCGTCCTTGATGACTTTTACTGCCCTAATAGTCATCTACTTGCATTTGTAAATGAAACAAGTTGCCTTTGATCACATTCTTTGCAAAGTCTGCTGCACTCTGTTGCATCTGCCTTGTTCCCTTTGTCTTTTAAAAACAGTAGCTGCACTAGAGACAGCTTGACCTTACCGTGAGAAATAACATTTTATCATGAAACTTGGCAGAGCCTTCAATTTCCTCCCATCTAATATCTGTCAGTCATTCCCATTGTCCAGGAAACATTTTCTCCACTCTCCATGTGAAAGTTGTTATCTCTGGTAGCAGATACAACTTCTCTGGAGCCAGATCATCCTCATCCCACGGTTCAATCATGTTGCATGACTGGATCTCTGTGGAAAACCAATTGTGTTCTTTAAAGTGTGGCCGGAAAGTTAGCAATGCAATATAAAGACACTGAGTCCCCTGCACGTACCATTAAGTTACTCTCCACTCTCCCTAAATTGTGTGCCAGTCTCTCTGCCCCTGTGGCTGAACCCAGTGGGCATAAAATAGAGGCTGAATTGAAAGAGTTACCTTATTATATTGCTGAACTAATAGGAATGTTAGGCTTTGTATGATTATAATCTTTCACCATAAGGACAAAATAGTCAAATCCCAGAGAGTTGACTTGGATTGAGTTGGCCAGGATCACCCAGCTCATTAGTGTTAGAGTTATAGCTGGAGAGCACATTTTTTTAAATTAACTAATTTTGCTGAAGTGCAATTTGCATGTCATAAAGTGCATAAAACTCAAGTGCCCAGCTGATACATCAAATCTCTATATGTATATAAATATAACCAACGTACACCAATCAAGATACAGGAAGAACATTTCATTGCCCTCACAAATTCTTCGTATATCCTTTTCTCAATGGAAATCATGTCTTTGATCCCTGATCCAGTTTTTTGGTCACCATTCACCTTTTACTAATGTATATATAGGTTCATTATTGGTGAGGAGCCAGTGGCCAGAAATAGGATATCTGAATTCTCATTCCAGTTCTTGCTCAATTAACTACATGGCATTAGGTAAACAGATTCACACAGTCAGTATCTCTAGCTATTATAGGATGGGGTATGAATAGAGGACCAGATGGTAAGGTGATAAAGCTTGCCTTTTGTTCCTCCTATCCCTCTGTTCTGAAACCCTTCTTATACCTCCTGGGCTATGAGAACCTGTTAGTGCTGCCTAGTTCTCACTTCATTCTCTATCTGTTCTTGGCATAGGAAGGGATCATTACAAAATAAACTGAGTGGTCTCTTTTTTTGGAGGTGGTAGGGATAGAAGCCAGGTGATATAGCACTGTATTAGGCAAAGAATCAAAGCACCTGGGATTGAACTCAGGGGCACTCTACCACTGAGCTACACCCCCAACCCTTTTTTGTATTTTATTTAGAGACAGGGTGTCACTGAGTTGCTTAGAGCCTTGCTGTAGCTGAGACTGGCTTTGAACTCATTGTCCTCCTGCTTCAGCCCACCCCCACACCACCACCGCCCCGGCAGCTGCTGGGATTACAGGCAAGCTCCACCATCTGAGAAATCTCTTTTAAGTCAAGGTAAGAGAATTTTTTTTTCCTGGAAGTGCTTATTCAATAGTCATAGTGACAACTATAGTCCATTGGGTATCTACAATGTACCAGGAATGTGTTTAGGACGCCATATACTTTACCTAAATGAGCCTTCCCTGCCTTACAGGGGGCAGGTAAGTTTGTTGTGTGTTAAGAAAGGACAATCTGAGGCTCAAGGAGGTTAAGGCACTTGTACAGGGTCACATAGCTGTTAAGTGGTAGTGTTTGCTTTGGAACTCAGATATGACCAGCTCCAAAGCCAGACATTTTCCAACTCTGCTACTGTGTCTAAGGGAACTTTTGAAGAAAACAGTGATTTAACCAAAAGGAATAATTCTTTGAAGGTGGAATTTAAGGTAGCATATCTTCTTAGAGGAAAAGTGACATCTGACCAGGGAACTCATGGGCCACTTGTGCATCTCCCAGTGCTGCCACTGGGTTGTTCACCTGGTGCCAAGAGCACAGTGTGGGGCTTGAGTAAGCCCTGTGAAGAGTGCACTAGTCCACTTGTGTGCCACGGCGCTTGTCAGTGTCTGGGATAATCCTGTGACCTGAATAAGATGGGGCACGTGGATTCTGGAAAACAAGCAGTTATTATAGGCATACAGCCGATAGAAGGAGATGTCTTTGGTCAGATCATCTGGGTGATGTCTTTGGTCAGAGTCTTCATGTTCACTATGGGATGCTGGGTCCTGCCACCACCTCCACCACAGCATGAAGAGAAGTCTCCCATTCTGAGACTGCAAACAAAATATTATTTACAAAGAAAATGCTCATGAGAATACTAAGAGAATACTTCGAGTTTCAGTTGGGACATCTGATTTCTTACATCTTTCTTTGACATTTGTCTTACTTGCAAATTTAGCATGAATACCTTTTTTAAAAAAGTCTTCTTGGCTATTAAGAGTTTTCCTGAAGTGATACAAAGGAGACTGTGAGAAATGTAAGCAATTCAACAGCTCACGCACCAAATTAAATAGAGCACTCTGTATAATTCATCAGATCATACTTCTCTGTGCATTAGAACACAGGCCCCAGGAGAAACAACTGAGAGCTATTGCATGGTGTGGTTTAGGGGGTCTGTCTGAAGACCATTTTGGTATCTTCTTGATTTTGGACACACTGAGAGACACTATTAGGCAAAGAATCAAAGCATAGTCCTCAGTTCAGTTGGCACACTGATACACAGGCCACCCCTTGGCCAATGCCCATAGGCAGTTCTGGAAATGCCTTAGTCATTTCTTTTTTTTTAATGTATTTTTTTAGTTGTTGATATACCTTTATTTTATTTTATATGCAGTGCTAAGAATTGAGCTCAGTGCCTCACACATGCTAGGCGAGTGCTCTACCACTAAGCCACAATCCTTAGTCATTTCTGAGCTAGGCTGAGTCCAGAGACAAACCCAGCTCCTAAACTTTGGAAATCCTTAGGCTCAACAGACTTTATTAGTTTTGCTGCTAGCTAACTCCCTCACCTCCCTTTCTTATTTTAAAGAAAGTCACCTGAGGTCAGAGGACAAAGGCTTCACAAAAGCAGATTATGTGACAAGCAGTTTCAAGCAACAGAGGCTTTAAGGGATTGCTGGGCTACTGATGTCTGCACCCGTCTGCATCGGGGCCTGTGGTTTTCACCTGGCTAGTGGGGCACAGAAATCTGGTAACTTTTGCCTCAATAGTTTTAGCCTTTAATGGCACAGGAATGCCAAGACAGAGCATTTCTCAGAGTTTGGGAGGAGTAGAAATGTTGGGTCAAGTTGTGTTTCTCACACAGAAATCAAAAGACAAAGCTTAGTCTGGGAGTCTGGCTGCATACCCAGGCTGAAGTCACTTTCCAAAGAGCAAATTGACCTAATGGAGCCAATGAACCAATGAACCACCACGGGCTGGAACTCTGATGGGACAAGAGAACTTCATTTCTCAACTTGATGAGTGGCTACTTTTGTCTGCTAAATGTGTAGAAGAAAGGGTTTATTTCATACACCAAAGGATATGTGTTTCTTTTAAAGTTCATAAAATGTTTCCATGATTCACCAAACTAAGAGTATTCATTTTTGGCCAATATCTGCGAATATTTATTTAGGATCAATTTATTATTTTGAACTCTTCACCAAAGTGTTTCTCAGAGCCAGTGACACAAAGGCAGAGGGTTACCTGAACTGCCAAAGCTACTCCTTGCCTCTCAGGCCTGCTTGGTCCTATTCATCTCCCTTTTATTAAGTTCCTGCCCACAAAAGCCTGCAGCTCTCAGAGGAATAAACTTCCCTGCATAGAGGTAGCCTGACCCAAGTGAGTTCACTTGGCTGTCCTTTAACACTGGGCATCAGGGAATGTCCTTAGTTTTACCCAAATATCCTTCTATGCCTTAGCGCTTCATGTTCTCATACCCTCATAGGCCAGGAGGGCCCAAGGTGAGTTGTGAGCCATTTTAAATTTAGAGATGGATGATGGAGGGACCCTAGACAAAGAGCCCAATGTAGCTTTAGTAGTCACAGACCAACCTCAGGTTTCCCTCTTGCTCCTTACTGGGCCGTATCCCTGCATAACCTGAATAAATCAGTTAGCCACCCAAAAGAACACAACTGGATATTGCCTGAGCTTCACCGATGATAGCAAATCTTGCTATAATTACTGGAATTTTTACTAAAAGGAGAAATAAAGTGTACCAGGCAAGCTTCCTCCGTAATAACAAAAATCTCCTTTTCCATCTCAATTGTGAGGCTAACTTCATGAACACCGTTCTGGCTTATGATCATACTCCATGAGAGCAAGGGATTTTAGAAAATAATTTTGCTTATTTACTTTCTAACCAAGAACAGTTATTGACCCTCTAGGGGTTAAATCAGACTCTAGATCTAAAACACAACTCAAGTGGAGGCACTACTTGTTTTACTTTTTTTTTTTTCCAGATGCAGAATTCTGCCTGCTTTTTTTTTTTTTTTTTTTTTTTTACAGAAAACTGCATTCATTTTCTCTGAAAAAGACTTCTTTGTACTCCAGTTTTCTAGCTTCAAGATAAAAGAGGCTCAGAAACTAATTTTTTAAAATCTAAGACCCATCACTAAGTAACAGAGAATCCTTTGGGTACCATTTTATGCTCTCTAGTTCAAGGGACTGTAATATTTTTTTCAGAGCAAAATCTTCCATCATCATTTGATGCAATGTCATTAGGAAATCCAAATTACATATTTTTTCCCCTTTTGCCCATAAAAATTTCACTAATTCTAAGTAATTAAATGGAAAGTTCAGTTAGTATAAATTTTGAGCAATAAATAATTGTTGGAGAAACGCATTCTTTGTGTTTTAAAGTATATATTCTACTTTTTTTTTTTTTGTAACAGGGATTGAACTCAGGAGTACTCAACCACTGAGCTACAACCCCAACCTATTTTGTCTTTTATTTAGAAACAGGGTGTCACTGAGTTGCTCAGTGCCTTGCTGTTGCTGAGACTGGCTTTGAATTTAAAATCCTCCTGCCTCAGCCTCCCCAGCTGCTGGGATTACAGGTCTGCACCACTGTGAACAGCATATTCTACTATTTTATAATAAGCTCAAGCACTATACAATAATTTAAAATTATTTATGTAAAATAATTGTGCAAAACATTTCTTCTTTTCCTCAAAATCTTTTAACTTTAGAATTAAAAAATACAGAACAAGTATATCTTGTGTAGTCAACCTATATATTCAATGCTCATTAACATTTTATTATATTTGCCTTTAGTCTTTATTTTTTATTTTAAAAATTTCAGATTAGATTAAAATCCTATATATTTTCCATTTTGAATCATCCCCTTGCAAAAACAAGGTAAATCTATGAATTTAGGGTGTATTCTTAAAATATTTTGAATACTATTTACATGCATTGCTATATATCAAAGGACAATTTATGCTCGTGTGTGGATGCATATATTTTGAATTGCATAAGGAACAGATTGTCCTACACACTTTTTTGTACATTCTGTCATAGATTTAACCATAAATATGTCTATTTAACCATAAATATGTACGTGCTTCTTTAGTTGTTTGTATTGCTTATGGTATCTGATATATTTGAAATTATTTACACTAGTTTGGTTTGGTTGTTTTTGTTTTTTCATTTTCCCCTCTGTTCTTGTCTTTTATCAAACTGATCATTTTTTAAAAAAATTTCCTCTTCTAGTTTCAAAGTTATGCATTCTATTTTTAGCCCTTCAGTAAGTACTTTTGAATTATTTGTTATATGTAATTTACATAATTTTTTAAAAATATATTTATTTTTCAGTTATAGGTGGACACAATATCTTTATTTTTATGTGGTGCTGAAGATTGAACCCAGTGCCTCATGTTTGCTAGGTGAATGCTCTACCTCTGAGCCACAACCCAGCCCTTCCACATAACTTTTAAATAAATACAAAAAAAATGAATTTATATCCTCCTTCTAAATATGCAAGGGATTTAACACATTCTTATCTACTCCAAACAACTTTCTTCAGCCTCCCATGATGGGATTGTCTCATGTTTTAGTTCTGCCTTGGTGGTTATTGTTAGTTAACACATTTTTTGCTAGCTTTCCCCCAGTTTTCTCACTATTGTTCTTTTTTGTCTTTTATTTTTGATTAACATGTATTACTTGTACATTTTAGCGGGGTGCAAATATGCACACAGCATGCACAGATCAACTTTCCTTATCCATCCTTACATCTCAGTCCCTTACCATCCCACTTCTCAGTACCTGGTAATAAATATTCTATTTACAAGCCTACTGTTTTTAGCTACCTCTTATGAGAAAGAACATGCTGTACTTATCTTTCTATGTCTGGCTTATTTCTCTTAACATAATGTCCTCCAGTTCCCATTCATTTCATGCAAACAACAGGATTTCATTCTTCTTTATGGCTCGATTATATTCCATTGTGTATACAAGCCACATTTTCTTTAACCATTCATCTGTCGATGGGAACCTAGGCTGTTTCCATATCTTAGCTATTGTGAATAATGCCATTGTCCTTGAATTCTATTTTTCAATCTGGTTTCTTGTTCTTTCTTGCTAAACTGTCTTGCAGAAGTCCTTTTGGTGAGTGTCACACAACTCCTTGGGATATGGATATATAAAAATATATTCATATTACTTTCACTCTTGAATTGTCCTTTTATCTGGGAATAGAATTCTAATGTGTCAGTTTTCCTCCCAAACATTTTGAAAATAGAATTCATCCTCTCTGGCATCTGTTGCTTCTGAGGAGAAGTTTGCTGTCAGTCTAAATGTATGATTTTTCATTTGGAGATATTTTGCCATCTCTTTCTGTTGCCTTTAGAATTTTCTCTTAGTATTCTGCCTTTTTACTACAACATATTTGCATTTGGAATTGTTTTTATTTATTCTGCTCATGACTTGATGTAATTTTTATTTATTTATTTTTAATCTTAGTTATTTTGGGCAGGGAGTGAGGATTTATCATCCATTATCTGTATACTACTCTGCTAGAATTTCTTCTAGAATATGATGAACCATCTCCTTTCTATCCTCCTTGCCTCTTAGTATCTCATCCATATTCTTAATTTTTTATTTTTCTGTGCTGTTTGCTGTTATTTTTTCAGTTTTCAATCCACTAATTCTCTTTCAGTTTTTGTTGTTTCAGTGAGTACCTTTTCATCTCTTGGATTTCTGCTCAGTTCTTTCTCAAATCCAGTTGTGACTGTTTCACGGTCTCCTACATTTAGATTAGGTATTTTCATTGTTTACATTTTAAAAATATTTTCAGATGTGTCATTTCCATCACCTCACATTACAGTGTGACTGGCAGAGCTTCCAGAAAGAGTTTGGAACACCTTTTTTTGTTGTTGTTGTTTTTAAGTCAGTAATCAGCTTTTATCATCCTGTTAGATTTTATTTGAATATGCAACAGGAAGATAAACCTGAAGTTCAGGTTTCTCTAAGTGTAAAGAGGCTATCCCAGCCAGCCTTAAGGATGCTGTTCACTTTGTTGAGAGTGGCACTCTAGGCCTACCACCTCAAGGCCTTGGGAATAGACAGGATCATCTGCCTATGGTCCTACAGGACCTGCTTCACTGAGGTGTGACCCGTATGGTCAAACAGAGAACCATGCTTGGTTTAATGCTCTGCTGCTGTCACCATCTTGAATTACTAATGATCTTTGAACAAAGATCCCTCCATCATTTTCAACTTGACCCTAAAAATAATGCAGCTGTTCCTGGGACTAGGAGAATGTCTGAGAAGATAGGAAGAGGAAGTAAAAGCAAAGCTGAACTATGTTGATCCCAGGGCATTGTGGAGTAGAAGACACCAAGGCAGCAGAGACTGTGAATGAGACATGGATTCCAACTGCTCCTTGGCCCAGGAAGAAGGAGGATTTTACATGAGTTGAAAGGAATACCAAAGGTGGAGTCCTTTATTCTCCTTTGACATTTTAAATTCTGGAAAGATGATTTCTCCCCCACCACAGAGACAATAGAGTAATCTGAAAGAAATTTAAAATAAAAATGTTTAAAAACTTTTCAAAGACATTATAGTACAGTAAGATTTTAAATGTAATTACATCAAACTGAGGCAAACATAGTTTAAATAAATTTTGTATAAATTGATTTAATTTGCATCAGTAGTCCTCATCCTTACAGAGGTGAGAGGAAAAAAATCAAAATTTTAAGTCAAATTCAATAAACCTGGCCTCCTGCAATAATTGAAACAGTTCCTTTATGTTTAATTTACAGTCTTTTTAATTAAACATGCTCAGTTCTCCACATTTCCACTCATGTCCCCTTTGCATGGAGTGCCTGAGAGGATGTAGCAAACACAGTTACACAGTGCTGGAGGCAGGGAGTCTCCCATCACCACAGGGCCATGTGAGGGACTCAGGCTTCATTGGTCTCTATCACAATAGAACTCCTTGGTTGCCTGGTCCCTGCTTAATAGGCAACTAACAGTTGCATATCTTGGAAGCTATATAACTTGCAACTTTACTCTCTCCATTTATCAAAGTCAGGTTTGGTCCACTGTTCCCAACCTGTCTCTTCCACATTTTCTAGGTCACTAGGCACGGGCTGTTCACCCATAGCCTCTGCAACAGATCGTCTTGCTCTTGCAAGGACAGACCTGTGAAAGGGCCACTGACTCTCGCTCAGCTCAACAGCCTTCCAGATAAACTTCACTAGAGACCCATTCAGGACACTCTGAAGGCTTTATGGTTTCATTTCCCCCTTACCATGGTGTGTTTAGTTTCCTTTTTTATTTCTGACATCTGGAGATTCCTCTTTTTTGCTGTCAAGCCTGGCTTGGAATAATTTTCTCTATTTTATTCAGCATTTCTATGTGATTAATGTGATACTTTGTCTGCATTCTTGTTTGACATCTTATTTTTGCTAATAGTGTGTTTATAAAGCCCTGTTTTCTGGGGTGAAGGAAAGTACTTTAATGTATCCTCTAAGTAAATACAATTGGAATGAAGTTTTGGTATGATCTCCACTCCCCTTTTTTGTCATCTAGAAAACAGGGACCTTTTTTCTCCCCTGTGCAATGAAAATTTTTATTCTCCTCCTCTATTCATCCATATAAGTCCTCAACAGCATTTAGATCCTGTGAGAGAGAATTGTATGCAGTGTACAAGCAGGGCACAAATAAAATTACTCCAATTAATTATTTAGTAAGAAACTACAGGAGCACTTACTTTATAAAGTATCAAGAAGAGGTAAATGCTTTGTCTTTATGAACCATGTCTATCTGGAGAAATAAGATTGCATAAAATATTTAAATAACATTGAAAGCCTTCAGTTTAGCAAATATTCAGTTTAGCAAATAGGTGCATCCAACATTACCTATTGCCAGTGTTTTCCATCAACTTCAGAGGGGCTCTTATGAAGAAAACTTGACTTGAGTTGAAAGATGAAGGATAAACTGGTATTACTCAGTCATCAAGAAGAATAAGTTAATGATATTTGCAAGTAAATGGCTGGACCTGGAAACCATCATGCTAAGTGAAATAAACCAGTCCCCCAAAACCAATGGTTAAATGTTTTTGGTGATATGAAGAAGCTAACCCACAATAAGGGGCAAGAGGGGAAGAATAGATATTCAGTAGATTAGACAAAGGAGAATGAAGGGAAGGAAGAGGAGATAGGAAAAGGAAAAACAATAGAATGAATCTGAAACAATTTTCTTATGTACTTGAATGAACAGACAATAGTGAATCCCACCATCATGCACATTCATAAGAATTGGGTTCTCGGGGCTGGGGTTGTGGCTAAGTGGGAAAGCGCTCACCTAGCATGTGCGAGGCCCTGGGTTTGATCCTCAGAACCACATATAAATAAATAAAATAAAGCTATGTGTCCAACTACAACTAAAAGATAAAAATATTTTAAAAAAGAATGGGTTATAACCAGAATGATATATTCCATTCTTGTCCAATTTTATCAAAATGAATTCTACTGTTATGCATAACTAAAAGGAACCAATAATAAATGAATTAAATAAATATACAAAGGCTTAGAAGAGGGGCAGTTGTGTTCTCACATTATTTTAGCACTGGATGTCACAGATATTTTCTTCCCTTACGTTTTTTTTCCAATTAGAAATAATGCTAATTGAATATTTTCTGACTATAGCTAGGCATGGTGGTGCCTACCTGTAATCCCACGGGCTTAAGAGGTTGAGACAGGAAGAGAGTTCAAAGCCAGCATCAGCAAAAGCGAGGTGCTAAAAAATTCTGTGAGACCCTGTCTCTAAATAAAATACAAAATAGAGCTGGGGATGTGGCTCAGTTGTTGAATGCCCTTGAGTTCAATCCCCCGAATGCCCTCCCCCCAATTTTTTTTTTTTTACTACAATGTAATACAAGTTTACTGAAGAAAACATGAGAAATTTTGAAGAAATTATAGCATCATCCATAATTTAAATCTCCAGAACCAACTGATAATCTTCAGATTTTAGAATTTCAATCTTTTCTATGCATCTCTGTTTTACAAAAGTGAAAATCAGAATCATACTGAATTTGTATTTTTAAATCTTTTTCCCTTGATTTTTATCATAGGTGTTTTACTTTTCAAATAAGACTTTTCTAATGCATGGCTTAATGGCCGCATGATATTTATCATATTTGTATGATCAGTATTATACTGTGGGACACTGGGGCAGAGATAGGTGAGTCTCCAGACTCCTCTTCACCTTCTTCCTTATGAGAAAACCCTGATTTCATTTCATTAGGAATTACATATGTCCAGGTAAAGGTTACATTTTCTAGTCTCCTTACAGTAGGTGTATGCATTGACTAAATTTTGGTCAATGACATGGAAGCAGAACTGTTATCAGCAATAAAGACTTTTTTATACGGTGCTGGGAATGGAACCCAGGGCCTCTGCATGCCAGGCAAGCACTCTGTCACAACCTATATCCCCAGTTCTTTTTATTGCTTTTATTTTGAGACAGGGTCTCACTGAGTTGCCCGGGCTGGCCTATATGTTGAGATCCTCCTGCCTCAGCCACCCAAGTAACTAGGATTCTAGGCATGTGCCATTGTGCCAGGCTTAAAGAAAGACTTTATAAAGGGACTAACTCAGTGAAGAGCTGCTCTCTACTGTGAAGATAGCATATTAGCTCCAGATGGCCTACCTCTGGACTTGTAAGAAAGAAAGAAACATGTTTCTATTCTATTTAAGTGATGATTATCTTAAAGGTTTTCTTTTATTAGCTTAAAAATAGTGTCAAATTGACAGATAAAATTGGTTTATTTATAGTACACAACATGAAATAATATACATTGTAAAATAGCTAAATCTAGTTAATTAGCTTATGTTTTAGCTCACTAAGTTATTATTTTTATGATAACTTTTAAAAATCTACTTTCTTGGTATGTTTCAGGAATACAATATATTGTTACTAACTGTAGTTGCCAGGTTGCACAATGGCTGCCTTGAACTTATTCCTGCAATCTAAGGTTTTGTATTCTTTGACCAACATTAAATGTTTTCTTACATGCAGACAAACCTAATTCTAACTGATAAAGATACTTTGGCTGATTCTAAGTTTTTGCTATCTCAAACTGTGTGACAGTTAACATACTTGTTCAAACATTTCTATACATTTGTCTGAGAGATTTTAAAATGTTTCTAGAAATTGAAGGATCCATTAAGTGGTTTATGAACTTTTCACTGTTTTTAAAAGTATCTTGCCTAACTTGGAGAGGCATTTTTAGTGGGAACCATCCTGGGCAATAACAAATGAGGTGCAAGTACAATCCAGAATGTGTCTAAAGCTTCCCTCTGTTGTTCCTTCTCCTGAAATGACTAATAAGCCGCAGTCAAAATGATTAAACAACAACAACACAAACAGATAGCTATGTTTCAAGTCTACCAGGTAGTTATTCTTATCTCTTCCCCTGCACTCTGGATTTTTTGAGAGCTGATCATTGTTAGTGGATTATTTAAATCAGTAGTTCTCAAATTTAAGAACACACAAAGTCCATCTAAAACCTGTTGAAAAAATGGATTCCCAAGCTTCACCTCTAGGTATTCTGATCCAATTGTTCTGAAGTGGAACCTGGCAATATGCATCTTTGGAATCATACTACTTCAGGAACTACTGATCCAAAAACTTTGCAGACTTTTTCAGCTATTGCCTGAAATCCCATTCATTAGTAAATCTTATTGCCCCTCTGCTTATTAATCCTTCCAGAGGAGCTGACCACGGATGGGCATAGAGGTGCAACTGAGATTGGCAATTCTGCTCTCCGTCTGTTGATTGACATCCTGTGGCTCTGGATGTAAAGTAATAGCCACACTTATGAATAATGGATATGATATTTTAGGAATTATTTAATGTATTTTTTATTCCCCTTAAATCAAGATGCCATATGGCTCCCCGTCCTTTTAATCAATGAGTTTCAATGCTTCAGGGGCAGGACAGTCACTGGCTAGAACACCAAAGCCATTGCTTAGCTTTGACTGTCAAACGAAGCTTTTTATGTATTGTATCCCCAGGGAAAATGTGCTGTTGAAAGCTAGCCTGCGTCAAGAGAGTAAAGGAATTTCTAAATTTCCAAAGCTCCCTTTATATATCATTTATTTCTAGTCTTATTAGATTCTCATTAGAAAATGAGGTTTGTAAAATCTCTACTTTTCATATTTCTTGCGGTTTTCTTGCAGCCAAGTACATGATCAATTTTGGTAATATGTCTTTCCTTCAATAGATGTCAAGTTCTTTAGCTATTAAAACAAGTAAGCTGATTGTAATATTCAGTTCCTCTATGTCTGTATTTATTTTTTGCCTCCTGGATCTTACTGATTTGAAAGGAGGGTATTAGAAACTCCCACTGTATTTTATTCATTCATTTTGAATATTGAATATTCTTTTTGAATTTAAATTTCATTTTTATCAAAGCGATATTCTTTCACAGTCAGATGCTTAAAACAACAAGAAAAAAACCACATAATCTCCTGTCTCCTTCCTTTCTCTAAATTTTCACTCCCCAGAGGCAACCTCTTTCAACTCTTTTTACTTTATCTTCTGTTGGTTACCTTCATGTTTCAAAATTACATGTAACTCTGACTTTTAAATTTTAAGGATTATCTGTTAACTTCTACTTTGGAAAATGAGTTTGGGGAGAAAAGGAGAAAAACACCTATATTCAATCTGCCACATTTATAGTCTTTAAGGAGGTGGAAATGAGGAACAAAGGTAAATGATAAAATACATGAACCTGGAGGTTAGTAAGTATTAGAAATAATGAGACGCACTGAAAAAAATATCAAGTACCGAGCTTGCATTCTAATGGGAGAGCCAGATAATAAACAAATATGGAAAATACATTTCAGTTGGTAAAAAAAAATGCTATTGGAGTGATATAAGGAGGTAGATGGGATAGGGAGGTGGAGTTTAGAATGGGCTGTGATTTTTTTTTAATATTTATTTATTTATTTATTTATTTATTTATTTATTTATTTAGTTTTCGGCGGACACATCTTTGTTTGTATGTGGCGCTGAGGATCAAACCCGGGCTGCATACATGCCAGGCCAGTGCGCTACCGCTTGAGCCACATCCCCAGCCCTGGGCTGTGATTTTAACCAGGGTCATTTTAGACCTCCTGACTGAGAAGGCAGCATCTCAGCAAGTGCCTGAAATAGTTTTATGGAACCAGTGAAGAACAGAGTGAAAGAAGGGCAGAGGTAGGAAATGAGGTTGGGGAGGTAATGGCAGGCCCAGTGGAAGGAGAGGGTGTGAGTCAGATTTCATAGACTCTTGTAAGCACTTGGTTCTTACTCTAAGTTAGAAACTTCTGGATTTTTTTTTAATAAAGGAATGATCACATAACACTAAAGAGGTCATATTGGCTGTTTTCTTGAGAATAGAATGTAGGGAGATAAGGGGTGGAATCTGGAGACAGTCAGGGGGTTAACGCTGTAATACAAGTGAGACAAGTCAGATTTGAACCAAAGTGTAGTGGTGAAGACAGTGAGAGAAGTGTGGATTCTGGATATATTTTTTAAGGGAGAGTCAGTAAGGTTTGTTGATGGCTGGGTCTTGGCAACTTGAGAGGAAGAGAGCATACATGGAATTTTTGCATGAGAAACTTGAGGGGCAGAATTGCTACTTCTTGCAATGGAGACAATTATGGAAGGAGACTATTTTAGATGGGAAAGTTCAGCTGCTGACATGTCAGGTTTGATATGCTTCTTGATCATCCAAGTGAAACTGTGGACTAGACCATTATTAGATATTTGATAAAGAGTTCATGGGAAAGTTTTAGACTTAAAATGAAATTTGGGAGCTTTTAGCATAGATGGTATTTAAGGTTAAATACTGCATGAAAACACCAAAGGAATAAGTGGGTATAAAAGAGAAGACAAGAGAAACAAAGAGGCTTAAGAACTGAGCTCTGGATCACTCCACTTTCAGAGGTCACAGGAAGAGTAGAGAAGAGTTGACAATGAAGTTAAAAGAAAACCAGAATCTCCAGGAAAAGAAGTTAAAGAAAGTATTTTAAGGAGAAAATGCAACCAACTTTGTTGAATGTTGCTTGCACATTAAGTAGCATTAAAACTTAGAATTAACCCCTGGATTTGGCAAAGTGAAGATTATCAGTGGCCTTGAAAAGAGCAGTTTTAGTAGAATGGTAATGGGGTTGGGAGGAAGAATGGGGAACCACAGAGGAAATGGAAATGGTTGAGTACAGAAAACTCTAATTAGAAACTTTGTTGTAAAGGGGAGCAGAGAAGTGAGATGGTAGATGAAAGGGGATGGAAAAAGATAGAGGTTCAAGATAGGACAAGAAATTGCAGTATCTATAAATGTGATGGGATTGAATTTGTAGAGAGGAAAAAGAGGCAATATTGTAGGAGAGAAGGGAGACTTTCTGGCAACGAGATCTCACGCTGAGGTAGAGGAACTGACCTTATTTAGGAGAATAGATGACTTGTGACAAATTCTCTCAATCTTAGTCAATACTAATATAAAAATGTCTGCTCTTAAGTCTATTCTAGAAAAGAAGGCAAATAGGCATGCTCTCTCTCTCTTTTTTTTTTTTAAACAAAA
The DNA here is from genome assembly GCF_052094955.1 of Ictidomys tridecemlineatus. Classification (NCBI taxonomy): domain Eukaryota; kingdom Metazoa; phylum Chordata; class Mammalia; order Rodentia; family Sciuridae; genus Ictidomys; species Ictidomys tridecemlineatus. The sequence goes on along the minus strand of NC_135480.1, from coordinate 147,116,016 downwards.
GCAGCCACAAACCTTTCAGCATTATATGCATTAGGGAGAATTCCAGTTTTTTGTTTTTGTTTTTATGTGGTGCTGAGGATCAGACCCAGCACCTTGCACATGCTAGGCAAGTGTTCTACTGCTGAGCCACAACCCAGCCCCAGAGAATTCCAGTTTTTTAATTTGACCCTGTGGTGTACGAGTGATCCCCAATGCTACCCATTAGTTCTCTGGCTGCAACCTAGATGTCATCAAGGCCTGACTATGCTGTGTTCTGTGAATAGATGGTGCTGCCACTGTTTGAAGATGTCTTTATTCAGTGCAAGCCAAAGGCCACTGCAGCTCAGGGAAAACTTGTACATCCAAGAGTGAATGGGAAATAAAAATGAAGTAGTTTTACGAAGAGCTTTATACAGTTTTCCAAGTTGTGTATTTCATCCAGTAACTCAATGGGAAGAAAAGGACAATAAAGACTCTTCCCTGTAGAACGCAAGACAACAGACATGAGAAAACAGCTCATCCAGAACCATCTTATTCACATCTTCACATCTTTTTTTTTTTTTTTGGTGAGTGTGCTACTGGGGATTGAACTGAGAAGAACTCAACCACTGAGCCACATCCCCAGCCCTATTTTGTATTTTATTTTGAGACAGGGTCTCACTGAGTTGCTTAGTACCTTGCTTTTGCTGAGGCTGGCTTTGAATTTGCAATCCTCCTGCCTCAGCCTCCTGAGCCCTGGGATTATAGGTGTGTAACACCCCACCTGGCTCACATCTTCATTTTTACCAGGAGTTCTGCATGCCAGAAAGTTTTGCCTTAGAACTGGAGCTGGTGGGTGGTATCAGGATTTGGAAAAAAATGCTATTATTTCTATTGTCAGTCCATTTGGCCACTATAACAAAATTCTATAAGCTGGGTAGCTTATAAACCACAAAACACTATCTCTCACCGTTTTAGAGGATGGAAAGTCCAAAATTAAGGCATGGGCAGATGTGGTGTCTGGTAAGAGCAAATTTCTGGTTCACTAGAAGGTACCTTACTATGTTCTTACATGGGGAAAGGGCCGAGGGGTTTTTCTAGGTCTTTTTTTTTAAAGGGCAGAGCCCTCATACCTCATAACCTCCCAAAGATCTCTGTTGTTAAACACCCTCACATTAGGGATTAGGTTTCTACAGGTGAATTTTGTGAGGATACAAACATTTAGGCCATTGTTCTTGTCTTTCTCCCCAAATAATATAGTCCTGCCAAGTAAGTTACTGTAAGGACAAGAGATTACGTGTGTGTGTGTGTGTGTGTGTGTGTGTGTTTTTTTTTTCACATATATACACACACATATATGTATATATACATACATATACATATATCCACGTCTATACATACATATACACATATGTATAAAGCAGCAGGCATATACTAGGTGCTTAAGAAGTTTTTAGGAGAAATGGTGAGAATAGCAGTGGTCTGAGACAGTAGTTTTCAAGTATTCTCTCAGAAGTCCATGGTTAAAAAACAATCATTGATTTTCAAATATGCCTGTGCCTCAGGATATCCTATGAGGCTTCTTAAAAATACATACCCTGGGCTGGGGATGTGGCTCAAGCGGTAGCGTGCTCGCCTGGCATGCGTGTGGCCCGGGTTCGATCCTCAGCACCACATACAAACAAAGATGTTGTGTCCGCCAAATACTAAAAAATATATATTAAAAAATTCTCTCTCTCACTCTCTCTTTAAAAAAAAAATACATACCCTGATCTCAGTCCTGGACATTTTGACTCACTAGCCCCAAGGCAGGGAGTGGGTACCTGTGTAGTTTACAAGTTCCAAGGGTGATACTTGTGTTTGTCAGGTTTCTGTTACTGTCACAAATACCTGTAATAATCAACTTATGAAAAGAAAAGGTCTATTTTGGCTCATGGTTTTGGAGTCTTAGTCCATGATTGGTTGGCCTCATTACTTTTGTTCCTGTGGCAAGGCAGAACAATGTGACAGAAGCACATGGTGGAAGAAGACTGTTTGCCTCATGACTGAGAGTGATGAAGAGGAAAAGGAAGGGGCTGGGTCCCAACATCCCCTTCAAGGGATGAATAGAAGGGTTCCCCATAGGCACCATCTCCTAATAGCTCCACAGGCTGTGGACCAAGTCTTTAAAACCTGGGCCCTTGTGGGGCACTTATTCAAATCATAGCAATATTGATGTGTAAACCAATGGGTGCATATTAAAATATTAACTAGGTAGCTTACAAAATTGCAGGTGCAAAGACCACAACCTGGGCCAACTGAATCAGAATCTCTGCATGGGCAGGGATTGGTGTTTAAAGAACTCTCCAGGGGATTATAACATGCCCCTAAAGTTTGTAAGCTTTGGTTAGTATCATCATTATTATCATCATCCAAGGGACTTGGCAAAAATCCCAAATGACCAAGTCTCACTGTTGCCCTTCTGTTTGGGTGGAAGCTCAGGAATCTACATCCTATCAAAACCCGCAGGTCCTTATACAGTTTTAAGAATCACAGCCCTAGACCAATAATTCTCAAACTTGGCTGCATATTGGAATCCCTGTGATAATTTAGAAAGTACCGAAAGCTTGGTTCTACCCCTAAATATTCTGATTGAATTGAGATGCCCTGTGGCCTGCTCATCAGATTTTTTAAAGCCCTCTAACATATAACAAAGCTTGAGAAGCAGTGTTGCGGATCAGTAGTATCACCATTATCTTCCTGGAATCTGTAAAAATGCGTATTCTTGGGCCTTACTCTAGAATCAGAATCACTGAGGGTGCGGCCCAGAAACCTGTCTTAACAAGCCCTCTAGGGGCTTCTGGTGTGCACTGAAGGCTGAGAACCAGGAGATTAGACTTTGCTAATTAGCACTAATCAATTAGCAAGGATTAGTGGATCTGATTAGCTGGTTGACACTTTGAGTCAAGGGGCTCAGCCCAGTCAAATTCAATGAAGACAGTGGGGAAAGGCTCCCAGGATACAGCCCTGGATGAGAGGTGCCTAGTCCAAGGCTATTTGCCGAGAGGTCAGCCTTGGGGTGTATGTGGCATATGACAAGTGAAGCCCTAAGGTCTACCTTGCACATTGGCCCTCTTCCTCCAAGGAAAGTTGTGCACTACAAAAGAAGAGGCCAACCCACCCTTTAATCAGGGCCACCCAAACACTTCAGACAGCTCTTCACAGGCTCTGGGGAGAACTTAACTCCAGTTTTCTGAGCCTCACACCAACAGATTATGGTTCTCTAGGTGTGGGATGGGTGCCAGGGAACAGCATTTTAAACAGGCACCTACAGTACTGCTTTTGTAAGTGGTGTACAAACCAAACTCTGAAAAATGTTGCTTTAGGGGCTGTTGTCTCAAGGCTTATGAGACAAACTTGGAAGGCCTTCAGACTTCAGCCCTGCTTCAGCTTCCAAAGATCAGGGCTATTCCATCAGTGTGGGGGTGGTAAACCCAATCAGGTGTGCACAGTAACTGTTCAAACTTTTCTTCCCATCTGGCTCCAAAGGGCAGTTTTTGATGCCAAGGAGAAGTTTCTTTTGTTCTAGGCTTCCCCGGTCCCATCATCACATTGCTCTGTCTGGCTCTGAAATGCTTCTGTGGTATCCTGGACCTTGCTTAGGAAATTTTGCTGTATGAAAAATCCAGTTTGCTTCATCAGACCCTAACTGGTCATGACTGAGGCAAATCACAGGGAGCCAAAAACAACAACCCAAGAAGCTCTTTACTGATAGAAATCCAAAATGCTGCACATAGTTGGCCTCTAGGCGGCGCCAGCCTTCTGGAAAACAAGGCTGTTTATGTAACAGATTGGCAATTTGAGCGGCTGTATAAATGTCATTCTTTAAAAAATAAAGACGAAACTCTCAGTTAACTCAAACAGAAGCAAATTAAAAAGTAGAGTGAAACATCTACTTCACGAACACAATTCATCCGCTGTCTTTGGTACTTCAAATTGATACCTTTTCTCTAAATGATAACTGGCACCCTCCCACTGGCTTTAGCTACGCAGTGACAAAACAACAGATCAATTCACTCACTTCACTGAATAAGAAAAATCCAGTCAGAGAGGACGGGCTTCATGTGACTCACACACCTGGAGACTGAATTCTTTCTAAGCCACCCAATAGCTAAGCCAAGCTGCTAAATCATGACTGATGTAGTTGACTTTATCCCCAAAACATATTTAGGAAGTTTTGTACTGAGAGTCTCAACTGTTTTAAACTTGATTATCTTTCCTTGTGAACTCACCAGGAGGGTCCTTGAAATACCGATTTTCAACAGTTTTGAGGGTATGCCTATAACACATAAAGCCTTCTTGTTTTGAGGGCTTTGTGTCCCTGTGTGCTAATACAGGATCTCAACCTTAGCTTCAGAATGGAATCACGTGGGGAGATTTTAAAAATCCTATGGCTCAGGCAAAATCCCAAACCAATTAAGTAAGGATCGCTGGGGTTGGGACCTAGGTAACAGTGATCTGTGTTTTTTAAAGCTCTGTGGGCGACGTAATGTGAAGCAATCCTTTGGTTCCTTTGGTTGGCAGCTCTTTTTGCTCTGGAGTTGATACCTTGCTCCCTGGAGCTGGGTGTAGGGACCAATCACCAGTTCTCATACTACTTTCCCCCAGTTCCTCTTTCTTCTTGAGTTTTGCCCCAAATGTCATGCAGACCTGATTCCTAAGGGGTCCGTCTCTAATATCATACTGTTATGCCCAAACTTGTCTGAAATCCAGCGATAGTCACGTCTTGACCTTAAGTTTGGAGTCCTGCTATACCACCACTGAGAGGCAGATATCAGCAATACCTCATTAGCTGTCCAGTATACTGTTCCTAAATGCCAGTTCAGAGACTCCTAATCTGAATAAAAATGACTTAGGGAGTTTGTTGTTTCTGTTAGGGTTTTTTTTTTTTTTTTAAACAAGAAGGATATGTGTGTGTGTGTGTGTGTGTGTATTTTTCAGATTTCACCTCTGCTTTGGCTTCAGAAAGTCAAGCCTTCTCCATCAAAAAAAAAAAATGTGCTTTTGATTCAATCCCATAAAGTCCCATTCAATAGAACTGGGAAAAGACCTGAAAAGCTGTGTTTTACCAAGCTAAACTTGGGGGAAAACTGATCTGGTCCAATGCCTCCAATACATAGCAGTAACAGAATCTCTAGAAGATGTGATTTAAAGGTTACTCAGGTAGTTAGGAGAAGAGATAAGATTAGAACCACACCTTCCAGTCCTATGAAAAGAAACCACATTGTGAATAAATCCAATTTTTGTATTTAAATTTAAAAACAAACAAACAAACATATTCAGTTAATTTTCTTGCCCACTGTAACAGTCAGACATCAAGGAGATAACACCCAGGAAAGTCATATCTGGGTTCTAGTGTTTGTTTGGCCACACATTAGCTGTGAGTTTGGATCAGTGTTTTCATCTATCTGTGCCCCAGTTTTTCTCTATTTTAAATGGGATAATAATTGTCTCATTGGGTTTTGTGAGGATTAAATGATATATATAAAGGATAGAGTGTAGAACTTGATATTGACTGAACACTCAAAACTGGTTGCTACTATTGCTGTTGTTTACCATGAAGCAATCTGCTTCTGTCTGGCTTTGTAATGTGGTAGAAAAAGAGCCAGGAGGATAGCCCAAGAGTGATCCACCAATTAGTTACCTAGTTTAGTTGTCAGCTTAGAATGGCAGAAAAAAAAATCTGCAAGAACTTGTAGTTTTACATTAAATTTATTTTTCTGGTTATGATAGAAATACACAGCACTATAGAAAATACTAGAAACATTCATATGAAGTATGGTCACATTGTTCACAGAATTTTGTACCTTTATTTTCAAGTTAGCATTATGAGCCCTTTCCTATGTCATTAATATTATATTACATCTCAGTGATAGCTGCTTAACATCCCAGTCATATGGTTGCATTTAATCAATCATTTTCTGATTGTTAAACATTTATGTTGTTTCCGTTTTTATTATAATAGCACATTGATGAATATCTTTGTAGATAAATCTTTTTCTGAGTTTCTGATTAGTTCCTCAGCATTAAATCACACAGTGGGAATTTTGGGGCTAAATGGCATAAACTTTTACAGGTTCTTGGTACCAATTTCTGCATTAGAAACCAACAACACTACCAACTTTGAGTATTTTATTTTCCTAATTTCGGAGGTAAAAAGTAGCATTTTATTTTCATGTATTTTAAAGCATTTTCTAATAATGTTGGGATTTTCTGCATGCTTGTCTTGTATATTTTATCCCTTTGGAATTGTTTGTTAACATCACATTTTTCTCATGTAACTTAGTGTTTTCCTTAGTGTTTATGTAAGTATTCATGTGTAATTGACAGATAATTTTGTAGACTCTCCTTACAGGTCCTTTTAACCAATCTGTAATGCAATTAGCATACACATTTATTTACTATCATAAAAGCTTTCTCTCACACATGTTTTCCATGAGTGGTATCTTGGTTTAATGGCAAAGTTTGGAGTCAGATAGATCTGGGTTCAAATCCCAGTTTTGCCACCTCTGGATTTTTAAATCTTGGTTTTGTTGTTTAATCTTTCTCTTTTTTCCTCTTTCATAAAATGGGAATTATTTCATCTAATCTGAAGAACTTGCATGAGGATTCCAAGAGATGGTGCCAATGTAAACACCCCAACATATATATTAACACCCACAAGATCAGGTACCAGGAGTAGTAGCAATGATACCAAGCTATTGAGGGTCCTAATCCAGAACTGGCACCCAGAATATTGATGACCTGGATGGTGTGATGACTTTGGACTTGGAGAACAACTTCAATGTGCATCACACAAGCACCAAGTATATAATGGACAGCAGAGGACTTGACTACAGAGATGTCTAAAAGGGTCTGGAGCCAAAGAGGAAGAAAGGTAGATTTTTACCTTAGGTGGTCATAGATCTGCAACAACTATTTGAATTTCTCAGAACTGGATACAAACACCAAGGCTGAGATGAGGGAAGCATCACCTTGTCATCTTAAATCTATTTCATGTGGGGAAGGGAATTGAGGGCAACTCAGAGTACAAAAGACCCAGGAAGACCAATGGTTTCTGAGATTTCTTGGAAGAATTGAAACCTTTAAGGCAGGCCCAAAGGATCCCTATATTTTATTTAAGCTAAACCCATAAGCAATGTTGAAAGTGTCCACGTATAACTCTGGGGTGTCTAGGATGCTGCAGGTGAGAGACCAAAGTTGACACCATCCCCAGGGCCGGTGGGTGAAGAAGAACCTTAAAGGCCTTTTCTACAGGGAAGAACATGAAACAGATGTGACATTTCTTGTAATATGAACAAAAACTTTTTGTTGAATATCATGCCAGATATTTTTATTTGCTAATTCTGACAATCCTATGAACAACTGAGGATTTGCTTTAATGGAACCATTTGGTTTTGCAGTCAATCACTTTCACAGGTTAATGGGCTTAGGACTTTGTTGGGGGGAAGACTTAGATTATCACTAGAGGTATTTATTAGGCTTCTAACTTGTTTCCATTATGGCACTAAGATGCCAGCTTCTTTAAAAAAAAGGTAGAAAGAATGAAGTGTTTCTCTTCTGAGAACTGCTCTCATTTTATTTGTTCATCAAAGGTAGTGAACATGACTTGGCTGTGGCTGGCCATGCTTTTGAAGGTCAGAAGTAGGAAAGCGCCATGGCCATCCCTCTACTCCGCATAAAAGTCATGTCCTCTTCAATCTTATTTTGGGGGACAACTTCTCAGCCCTTATACCTTCTGGTGAGAGAACTTCTATTATCTTCATGGTATACATTGACATATTCCAGAGGCTGGAATATTTATTGAGTACTCATGTTTTTTGTATCTCTCTCATATAAGCACCCATCCCCAGATGACTTTACAACCTGTTCTTCCCTGACCAGACTTCAATCTGATCTGACTTCTAAAAGGAAACTCCAAAACTGCTTGCCCCACCTCACATTGCCCCTCTCTCAGCTCCAAAGCAGCCAGAGAGGTTGTAACCCTTTTTCCTTATACCAGTGACAAGTTCCTAAAATTAGAGGGGGGAATAAAGTTGGAATTAGACAGGCAGTCAGTATAGATAGGTAAATTGAGTCAGGTCAGAACAAGGAGGCCAATTTTGAAATGAGTCCAGGAAGTTGGAGACTGTCTTCTGAAGGATTGAATTGTTAATTCCTTCAGAGCCCTTCCTTCACCCTTATCAAGAACCTGTTCCTGCTCCAACCTGTTGCTAAGGTAACCTGTCCCAGGAATTGCCCCTCCCTATAGGGAGTTATAAGGCTGTTAATTAATGTGTCCTGGGCTGCACCATCCTGCCTTCTCCCTTCAGTCCACCTGTTTCCTACCTTTTGGCCAGCCCACTGAGCATTTCCTAGGCCTAGTCTTGTAGGCAGGAAGGAGAAAGATATGGGGAAGAGGGCAGGAGAACAAAGGAAGCCTATGTCACATAAAAAGGGCAGAACACCTCACTTCTTGGGATACTAGGATACAAGCTAGGGCCCCCTTCTCCCTCCCAGGAGAAATCTATGTTTCCCCTTTTTAAGATAAACCCTGCTTTATATGCCTGCCTCCACATGCTTCTCTAATGTTCAAACTTCAGCATGTGAGGAAACAGAACTTGTCACTGATAATCGGCGATATGACCCCTTGCAAGTGGCCTTAGTGTCTTTGTGCATAAGAATGAATGCTGCCTCTCCTAAAAGCAGTGGTGTGGATTGAAGACTGAGAGTGAAAGGAGAGGGAAGGCAAGGCAGTGTGGGACTGGTGGCTGAACAGACCCCTTGCTCCCTGGGCTGCAGCTGACTGTTTGGTGTTCACCTAGGTAACCTGTTGCCAGCAGGACAACACTGAAACAAGGTCCCTGGCATTGCAACAGGGCCAGAAAAGTCCACTCTAGAGTGGACCTGCTGTTTAATGAGCATGCATTTGCACTGCAATAATTTCTGGAATGGTGGAGAGGGCAGAGGGCATCCTGCAGCCTACCAGCCTCTCCAGCAACCAACTCCTTGACAACACCACTTTTTCTGTCCACCCACATATGTCAGAGCTGCTGATTTTTACTGTTGCCTGTTTCAAGGAGTTTGTTGCTTTCATTTTTTTTTTGTATAAGGTCTGAATTATATATCCAGAAAGATTGAGGAACAGATTTAGAACCTGCCTGCTATGTCCACTGTCCAGATGGTCTTTCATTGTCCCTGGACTCAGTTTCTTCATCTGTGGAAGAATCAGTTCTCATTTCTCAAAGTTGAATGAATTTGCATGAGATCACACTTTTTTTTTTGCCTATCACACTTCCTATAACTGATTGTCTTGAGATTCATATTTGGATCCCCTGAATTATGAAACTAGTATATTGTCTGCCTCATGAAGGGGTCACTTTTCTTCAAAATGCTTAAGCCTCTAACAAGAACCCTGTCCTTTCCTCTCCCCGAAAAGGCTGTCAGAGCAGACATAGTGGCAGTATTCAAGGTAGAATTTGAGGAATCCAAGAAATTCACAAAGCAAGATGGGTTTCCTTCTTACAAAGCATATTTTTGCAGTTTTATAGTAATATATAATTTGTCTCTGGAGGATATCACCAATCATCACTTGGAGATTATGGGGGAATCAAATAGGTGAAACAGGATAGGTGTCATCTGGCTGCTTCAAGTTATGTCTAGATCAGCCTTTCTCTATGTTCTGAAGAAAGCTAGTATCACCACTTGAAGAAAAGCGCTTAGAGCCAAATTCACCTAGTATTCATTGGGTTAAATTTAGGTGTACAGAATTCTTTTCTGGACACCGGTTTAGTGGGTCAAATTTGGGAAACTATCCCAAAGCACTGTGGAAATGTCATTAAGCAAGATCTTGTTCTGTCCTTCTTAACAGCTCAGAAGACTCTAGAAATCTCTTCCTGTCCTTTAATATTAGATTAATTTCAGATTCTTAAGCAAATTAAAGCAAAAAAATGTTAAGACTTATTTTTTATGTTGTAAAATGGGAATAATGATACCTATCTCATAAGGTTACTTTGAAGATTGTAGGAGAGTAGATTAAATAAAGCAGTTGTCACAGAGTAGCCACTCAATGTGTAAGAATTAACAAGGAGCTGAAAAACACTGATGTTGAATCAGAGTGTCCTGGTAGTCACAATAAATATTATAGACAAAGAACAATAGATTGCTAATTCCAGAAAAAATATTGATACCTTATATGCATAAGGTTCAGAACACGTGGTGTCCGGCACCTAGTAGTTGATCCAACATTATTTACTGAAAGGATGTAGGAGTAGATGAACACCCAAGTCTACATAAGTACAAAATGCTTCTATGTCAGTAGGAATCACATGGGGCTGACTCTTGCATTGGTTACAATGGCTCAAGGGTTGCAGAAATTTCTTTCTATCTCATCTGATAGTCCCTACTCCAAGAAGTCATGCAGAAACCTGGGTGAGCTGAAACACTCTGCTGTCCTCAACAGAGATCTTCCATCTCTGGGTGCAAGGCTGCTACTATAGTCACTGCTTCCAGCCAATAACACGGGGAAGGGAGGAAGGCAAGAGTAAGTGATTTTGTTAAGAAGATTCTATGGAGCAGAACTTGTTTCATGGTCATGCTCAGCTATACAACAGGCAAAGTTGATAGTTCCTGGCTGGGTAGCCATCTGCTCAGCTAAAACTAGGTGGGGGTTGGGGGTAAGGTTTATATCACTAAGAACATGATAGTAGATAGAAAGCCAGTTAGCAATTTTTGTCTAAACAAAAAACTAGCTCAATTCTATATCTGGATCTAGGTAAAAAAGTGCTGTCTATGAATGTCAACCATTTTGGGGGACTGAAGTGTCAGCCCCATGTTAATGACCTGGAGTTTTTCCTTCCATTTTGGGAGTTCTACTTCAAGAGATTTAGACAGGCTGAGGTGGCTTTGTAAGACTTCAATCCTGATAGTAAAGGAGATGAAAATCCAATGCATATGAAACGTTTTTGGAGGAATTCACTATGGTTAAACTGGAAAAAGGAAGATTTAGGGACAGCAAGATACCTTCCTTTAGAGACAGGACACCCAAGTTGAAGAACTAGGATTATTCTGCATGACTTCAAAAGATCAAAGATTGGGGCTCCAACTGCAGTCTTCCAGCTTTCAGAACTACTTCATAGCCTAGCCAATGTGAATTTCCTCTTGCTGCTTCAATGAATCATATTTTCTTTCACTTCTGGACCTTTGTGCATGTCTCCCGTTTGGAACACTCCTTCCCAATTTTTTTCTTTCTAGAGCTTCATCTAACTATTTCCTAATTATTCTTTAGGTCTCATCTTAGATCTTTGAAACTTTGGTCAACATTCAAGTCTGTGATCAGTGCCTGTCTTTCATGTTCCCCTGGCACCCCAGGTTTTCTCATCAAAACCCATCGGATAGATCATATATGGAATGAAGTGGGGTGGAGAGTGAAGATTTCCCTGCAACTCCATCACATCTTTGGTTTTCAATAATTCTACCCTATTTCAAGGGACCAATGTGTCTTCCACTGTTGAAAGGGAGAGTGAAGGAAGTTTCAAAACGGTAGTTAGATGGTATACTGAGTCAACTAGAGTCCCTCTTCAAATTTGTAGGCACCTAGAACCTTATACCAGGTTTAATTTGGAAACAGGGTATTTGCTAATACAATTTGTTAAGATGGAGTCATACTGGATAAGACTGGTCCCCAAACCAATTATTGATGTCCTGATCAGAAAAGGAGAGAACACAAAGAGACATGCACAGAGAAAGTGAAGATGGGGACAGAGATCATAGTTATCCTGGCCACAAGCCAAGAATGTCTGGGGCCTCCAGAAGCTGAAAGAATGAAGTTTTCATCTCTAGAGCTTTTAAGTGAAGCATAACCCTACCGAAACCATTATTTCAGACTTATAGCCTCGAGAACTTTAAGAAAATTAACTTCTATTATTTTAATTTGCCTATTTTGTGCTAATTTGTCAGAAACCTTGGGAAATGAATATAGAGGGTTCAGGGCTAGAGGGGAATCCTTTCTACTGAATAGTTTGAGCATGACATGCCTGTAGCCATCAATAGAATCTTAACCGTAAAGCAATGGGCAGACCAGCTAACATGATCCTACAGCAGAAGTGACATACATGTGACCTCAAATGGCAACAGGTGATCTGCTTGGATTCAGGAGTCAGGAGGGTCCATCCTTTGCGTGAAGTCAGCACTTGTCTTCTTTTGCCCTTCCCTGGGGAACTGATTTATTGGTGGACCAAGGGTTTGGACAGAATCACTATTTATCTGTCCACATGGGTAAGAAAGTGGCAGGCAAAATGGCAGGTGAGGCTCCATGGATTCCATCCAGTGTTCTATTTTGCTGTGTCTCTGGGTCTCACATAAATAGGTGTGAATGCCTTTGCCTGTTGCTAGCTAGTGGGTGAAATGTTTCTGGTATTCAACTGGAAGTCCATGTAGAGTTGTGGCCATGTTATTGTGCAGTGGCGTCATGGCATAATCCAGCTGCTTTTAGTTTCTAGGGGAGGTCTGGAAAGCTCTTTGTTCTTGAGCTCCTGACCTCTTAAACTGAAAATGGTGAGCCAATCTTGGGTTTCCAGCAGCTTCTAATAGGATAGGTCCCAGCATTCAAAGCTGTCCTGTCTGGGGACCACACAACCAGAAGACCTTGGACACTGGGCTACACAAGCATTGATAACAGTGATGAATGCTGAGAGAAAACAGCCACACGACACGTCTCCATCTTTAGTCATGTGCCTATGGAGACCTTTGCCTCCCTACTGTCCTTTTGCGTGTACCCTTCTGCAGGCCCAGGCTCAGTACACAATTTCAGTGGATTCTAACGTGAATAGCTGAACATGAGATGCTGGACTCCACTTGGGTCAGGCATGCTGGTCATTGATCACAGCTGTCAGGTATACCTCAAGGAAAATGACAAGTAAGAGGAAATTGGGTTCAGGCCAGGAGAGGTGCTTCTTGTCAGGGTGCTGCTCTTGCCAAACAAGGTATTGCTTATGCACAGCTCCGGGAGTAAAGTGACTGTAAAGTGAGTGGTGCCCCCAGGGATGTGACATCTTAGGACTCTGTTTGGTGAGTTTGAAGGTCTCCTCCTTCCAGCTTTTTATTTATGACCCCTCCTCATCTCATGCATCACACAGTTCATCTTGACTGACTCTGCCTAGGCTCTCCATTTCCTCCAGCACTTTCCTACCCCCTTCCACCATCCCTCTCTTAGACCACTACAGTAGCTTTCTAACTGGTCTCCCCACACCTCTCATGACCCTTCTTTCCAAAACACAAAACTTATCACAATATCCCAGCTTCCTGCTATCTCCCCTCTCCCCCACAAACACTGAGCTAGTGATTCTTCTTTACTGCAAGGCGAAAGTTCACAGGTTTGAACATGGCCCCAGGTCCTGATGTTGTCAGGAGACCTGCCAGAATCATCTGGCTCTCTTTGTTCCTTTAGACTCACTACTCTGGCCTGTTGTTCAGGTCCTCAAAGCCTCCCATTCCCTCTTCCTAGTTCAATGGATACTCTCCCTTCTTACCTCCACCCTCATTTTGTCATTAACCATCACTTGTTATTTTTTTAAATTTTATTTTATTGATTTTTTTCTTAGTTATATATAACAGTAGAATCCATGGGGGGGGGCGGTAATGGGGATTGAACTCAGGGGCACTCAACCACTAAGCCATATTCCCAGCCCTATTTTGTATTTTATTTAGAGACAAAGTCTCACTGAGTTGCTTAATGTCTCATTTTTGCTGAGGCTGGCTTTGAACTCATGATCTTCCTGCCTCAGCTTCCAGAGCCACTGGAATTAACAGGTGTATGCCACCATGCCTGGAGAGGAATCCATCTTGATAAAATTATACAAGCATAGGATATATCTTATTCTGTTTTGGTGGGGTTCATTTAGGTAATTTCATAGGAAAATTATGTTAGATTTATTCTACTATCTTTTCTATTCCTATCCACCCTCCCTTCCTTTTGTTCCCCTTTGTCTAATCTACTGAACTTCTCTTCTTCCCATCCCCACTTTATTGTGGGTTAGCTTTCACGTATCAGTGAAAACATTCAACCTTTTTTTGGAGGGGGATTGGCTTATTTCACTTAGCATGATATTCTCCAGATCCATTCATTTACTAGCAAATGTCATAAGGTCTTCATCTTTATGGCACATATTCCATTGTGTTTCTATAACACAATTTCTTTATCCATCATCTGTTTATGGGCATCTAGATTGGTCTCATAGTTTAGCTCTTATGAATTGTGCTGCTATAAACATTGATGTGGCTGTGTCATTGTAGTATGCTGATTTAAATCTTTTGGATATATGCCAAGGAATAGGATAACTGGGTCAAATGGTGGTTTTATTCCTAGTTTTTCAAGGAATCTCCATACTGCTCTCCAGAGGGGTTGCACCAATTTGCAGTCCCACCAGCAGTATAAGTGTTTCCCTTACTCCACATCCTCACTGAACAAGACCCTTAAAGCAAAAGAAATAAAATGAAAAATCAATAAATTGGATGGCTTCAAACTAAAAAGTTTCTCCACAGCAAAAGAAACAATCAAGAACATGAAGAGAGAGCCTATGCAATAGGAGAATATCTTTGCCAACTGCACCTTAGATAGGACATTAGTTTCCAGGATTTATACAAAGATCACAAAAAACTTAACACCAGCTGGGTGCAGTAGCACATGCCTGTGATCCCAGTGGCTCAGAAGGCTGAGGCAGGAGGATTGTGAGTTGAAAACCAGCTTTAGAAACATAGTAAGGCTCAAAGCAACTTAGCGAGACCCTGTCTTTAAATAAGATATAAAAAGGGATGGCAATGTGGCTCAGTGTTTAAATACTCCTGGGCTTAATCCCTGGTACAAAAAACAAACAAACAAAAAAGCTTAACACACACACACACACACACACACACACACAAAATAACCCAATTAGCAAATGGGCAAAGGAAATAAATAGACCCCTCTCAAAAGAAGAAATACAAATGAACAACAAATATATGAAAAATGTTCAACATCTCTAGCCATTAGAGAAGTGCAAATTAAAATGACACTGAGATGCTATTTCACTCCAGTCAGAATGGTAGTTATTAAGAATACAAGTCACTCATTCTTACTCTGAGTGTCATTTCCTCATCTGATTTCCTTGATACAAATTACATTGTAACTTCAATTTATGTGATTATTTGTGTAATGACTGTCTCCCCCATGTGGCCCTAAGATATATCTATCGGTGCTATCCCCCAGTGTCAGAACAGAAGCTTAATAAATATTTGTTGATGTTAAAGGAAGCACTTTGTTCTTTGGTGAGCATAAGGGAAACCTCACTGCTATGTTGAGGACAGACAAACCCACAGTGACAGATTCTTTTCAACACCAGCCTTGAGTACTTGTCCTTCAAGTCCATCCATGTTGAAGCATGTGTCAGAATTCCTTTTCCTTTTAAGACTGAATAATATTCCTTTGAATATATATATACAACACATTTTGTTTCTCCGTTCATCCATTGATGGAGAGGGAGATGGAGATTTTGGGTTTACACCATTTGACTATTGTGACTAATACTAAAGTGAACATTGGCAGACAACTATCTGTTATTTTAGTGACATGCTATCATTGTGAGATCAAAGGGTATGTCCATTATTTGGTATAACCGAGTCTTGAACTGAATAATTACTTCCTTTTGACAAGTATCTGCAAACTCTTTCATCTAACTGGCCCCAAATTAGACATTCTTCGCTCTGAGAAATTTAGTAAGCGTAGGGGAAGTCCATTCCCTAAGGGGCTTACACTTCCATGAAGAAATAGACTTGAGTTTTGAATGCTGTGTTTTGTCTTCAAACTTGGAATGAAGAAAAGAGGGAGATTTATGTGGAACTGAGTGGCAAAGAAGAGGTACTAGTTTCCTACTGCTGCTGTAACAAATTACCACACACTTAATGCCATAAAACAATACAAATTTATCTTACTATACTTTTGGAAACCAGAGGTCTAAAATCAGTTTCATGAAGCTAAAGTCAAAATATCAGCAGAGGTGTTTCCTTCTGGAGGCTCTGAAGGGAGAATTATTTCCTTGCATGCATTTTTTAGTCCTTCTCATAGTCTCCTGCATTTCTTGGCTTGTGGACCCTTCCTCCATTGTTAGAGTCTGTAAACAAGTCAGGATGGCACCTGGCATTTTGCCAGGAGAAGTGGTTTGTGAGGTGGTACCAGTGAGCCATTAAATGTGGAGATTCCTTATTGGTTGACTGCTGTATCTAGTTTATGTTAATTAAGATAAGCTGTGTGGAATGTATAAATACCTCTGTTGTCCTACAATAAATAGCTCCTACTCCTGCTATATCAATGTACACAAGTTGTTCGTCACTCCCTGGTTATTTTGCTGCAGCTGGACTGCAGCACTCCATGTTCAGAGTACATAGGTCCAGTCTCAGTTTTCATTATCACACTGCTTTCTCCTCTGCCTCTTGCTTATAAAGACCACTGTGCTTACATTAGGCCCACTGGGAGATCCAGGATGATATTCCACCCCTGGATTTTTAACTTGATTAAATCTGAAAAAAAAAATCCCCATTTTTCATTTAAGGTAATATATTCATAGGTTCCAGAAATTAAGATTTAGTATATTTCAAGGAGTACAGGTAGGGGCATTATTTGAGAGTTCTTGGAGAAGAATGTGAACTGGTTTTAAAAATGGGCAGGCAGCACAGAGTAGGCGAATGGGGTTGACATTCTAGAGAGCAGGTAGCTGTGTGCTGTGTCTTTCCCAACTAGACAGTAGGTTTGCTGCATCCCCTTTCTCTTCTGTCTGGCTTAGCAAACTGGTACTTAAGGCCCACTGTGAGCCTAGACTCTCCTGGTTGCCCCTGCTTGAGAATTCTGTATTCTGCAAGTGCCCAGTATTTCTCATCTCTAGGCTGTACCTGGATCCCTGAAAACATGATAGCCAAAGAATGTTCCTGGGTCTGTGACAAAGTTACTGCTTATCAACATTCATTAAGCTCCGTGAGTGTTGGGCACTGTGTCAGATTCTGTGGACACATAATTGAATTAGTCCTACACTCAGGGCATCTTTTTTGTTTTATTTATTTATTTTTTATTTATGGTGCAGAGGATTAAACCCAGGGGTGCTTAACCACTGAGCTGCATTTATTTTTTTAATTTTTTATGTTGAGACAAGGTCTTGCTAAGTTGCTCAGAGCCTCGCTAAATTGCTAAGGCTAACTTTGAACTTGTGATCCTTCTGCCTCAGCCTCCCCAGCCCCTAGCATTACAGGCATGAGCAAATGTACATGGCTCATTTTCCTTTCATTTATATTAAATTTCATACCATGAACTGAACTACTTTTAAAGTTGAAAAAATGAACACATGATATTTATCTTAAAATGATAATTAAAAAGTCAACTCTGGCCAGCACTCTGGATAGTCTCAAGGGCACATTGGCTGTTGCAGTGCTGGGAAAGATTAAAGAAGGTAGAGGAGGCATCTTGGTGATTAGCAAAAAGATGAATGCTTTGCAGGAAAGAGAAGGATCTCGGGAAGAATGGAGAGAAACTAGAAGGTTAAGTAGGGATGGGGTTTGAGGGAAATGAGCTAACTTAAAGATGAACTGTATGTTTTCTGTGAGCCTTTATTTCTTTCATGATTGCCCAACTGTTATGCCCTAGCACATTTCTCAGAGTTCTAGTCACCACATTAGGGGGTCCTCTACCCTTTAAAGTGGTTTCAAGGGGAACTTGTCACTCATCAAGAACATACAAACAGCTCCAAAATAGGTCTTGTGATAGCCTCAAAAGTAAAACACAAAGGAGGAAAAATGTGTTTAGGTTTGCAGTTTGGAAAACCCAGTGTTATGCATTTCAAGGTAGAGAGTGTGCCGAAGCTATGGGCTATGTAGACAAACCAGTTGAGTTCAAAAACTAGCTTGAGGACTTACCAGCTATGTGACCTGGACACATTATTTAATTCTGTGGTTTCATCTGTAAAATAGGGACAGAAGTAATACCTGCAGCTTTCAGCTGCTATTGAGGATTAAAGTATCTGACATGTTATTCAACACATACAAAGTTCTCAGTAAATGTTCAGTGTCACTTGGTACAAAAAGATGCTACCTAAGATTATATGGGTATATCCTTTAGTCTTTAAAACAAGGTAAGAGAAAATGGTGACTGATATTAATCCCTTTTTAGAAACTTGAAAAAAATTACCCAATGCCAAAACAAATCAAGTGACTTACAGAAAATGGTGCAAAACAAATCAAATGATTTACAGAAAATGGTGCTTACTGAGTCATTGGCAGGCTTCCTGCTTCCTTGCATTTTCCTTAGTGATTTATTTGAATCCTGGAATATGTGTTCAGATTGACCTCAGTCTCTTTATGAGAAGATATTTCAGAATACAAATTTGCTGCCAAACTTGTGTGTAAAAGGAGTGAGGACAACTTGAAACCATTAAGGAAGAATTATCAATCATTATTATAAGGGGCATTACCATTGCCCCTTATAATTGACTAAGAGCTTTTTATCTCATGTGGTTCTCAAAAAATAAAAAATCCTGTGTGGTATCAGGGCAGGTGTTATTATTAATTCCATTTTATTGATGGAAATACTGAGGTTGAAAGAAGTTCAATAACATCCAAGAGGACACCAAAATAAGTGGCAAAACTCATAACTCCACATCTCTGCCTTTA
Organism: Ictidomys tridecemlineatus; assembly: GCF_052094955.1. NCBI lineage: Eukaryota > Metazoa > Chordata > Mammalia > Rodentia > Sciuridae > Ictidomys > Ictidomys tridecemlineatus. Next base: position 147,097,353 of record NC_135480.1, on the reverse strand, counting down.
GAGACAATCAGCATGCTGGGCTATTAGCATTGCAAGGAAATGATTTTAAAAATTTGCATACCCAGTTTTATGTAGCCAAATGATTGCTCTCTTTCTTAATAGCCCCTTTTGGGTACCATGTGCTATTTTGAAAATGTAACTATTGTGCAAGCATTTTTAGAACTCTTTTCAAACTCTCTTCTCTTGTGTGTACACATGTACATATCTCATTACTTTCTTAACATCCTGGCCCCCACTGTCCCAGATATTCACCAGACTTGGTTCCTAGTGACTTTTTCAGAATTCAGATCTGGCCTTTCATGATGATAACTGAAATCAATGAAAACACTCGAAATCACAAGGTCTAAGGATACATCCAAAAGGGCTTGAACCAGCACAGCTGTGTTGAAAAGTAATAGAATATGTGTCACTTCCTCAGGGGACTGTTTTGAAGGGCGTCCCTTATTTGGGTGTGAAAATTCTAGTAAGTTTCTTTAAACACAAGTATCATATTACTTTATGGCTATGGTTTTAGGAAGTCACTAAACAACTTTCTTCTCCACCCACGTTCAGCATGGGTTGAGAAACGAAACTCAAAGGTGGCAGATGGAGATCAGAGTCTGAGCTTGATCACTCGAAGGCTCTTGATCACTCAAAGGCTCTTTGAGGCCAAAAAAGCCTCCAGCTAAGGTCCAAGTTAGGGAGCTCCACCTACCAGTTACAGGCAGCACCAGATCACAACCTCTCCTCCTCCTCCTCCTCCTCCTCCTCCTCCTCCTCCTCCTCTTCCTTCTCCTCCTCCTCCTCCTCCTCCTCCTTCTCCTCCTCCTCCTCCTCCTCCTCCTCCTCCTCCTCCTCCTCCTCCTCCTCCTCCTCCTCCAGGGCCAAGCTACTTCCCTAAGCTCCCCACAGAGAGGCAGACCTGACTCTGGAATCCAGTAGGTAGGCAGATGGGAGAGAGATAGAGGTGAAGAGGGCAGGGGAGGACAGGAGAGAGGTGGGTGGAGAAGAGAGACAGAAGGAAAAAAGGAGGAGGAGGTTGGGCTATGATGTTTGCTTTCTTCTTCCAAACTCACTAATCTGCTAAATCACTCCTTCTCCCTCACAAGGGAAAAGTGAGTAAGAGTACAGGGGTGAGAGCCAAAATTATGCCAGGGAAACATGGGGGCTGTGGAAAGGGGGATTCCCCTCCAGCATTTTCAGGTGTTTATCCACTTTAATATGATGCAGTGATTTCTGTATAACAGGGGAAGGAACTGGAGTAGGTAGTTTCCCAAGGTCACTCCCTAGGTAGTGGTGGAAAGGATTTGAACTTGGGTCTAACTACAAAATCTACTTACACTCCAGTACACCAAGAAGAACACTTGACTGCACAGATGAGCACTGTGTGAGACAGTGAGTGAAGAAGGGCTTCCATCTGGGGAGTTTTGAGGGATGCATCAATTGAAGTGGGGGTTTAGGTAGGATTTAAATACTCGGAGATGAAGAAAGGGCTCTCTGAGGAGAGGGGGCAGCAGAGACAATGCAATCATCAAGAATGGTTGAAGGAAGAGAAGTGATACAGCTTTTCCAAATAGAAGTTAGGTGTGTAGGAGTTACACAGAGTTGAGATGGCATATTGGGAGAATGAACCAAAAAATGAGCAGTCATCAGGAGTGGTAGTGCAAGCCTGTGGGAGGGTCGCTAGTTTGAGGCCTGCTTCAGCAACTTAGTGAGACCCTAAGTAGCTTAGCAAGACCCTGTCTCAAAAAAAAAGAAAAGAAAGAAAGAAAGAAAAAAGAAAAGAAAAGAAAAGCTTTGGGTATGTAGCTCAGTAGTTAAGCAACCTGAGTTCAATCCCCAGTACCTCCCCAACCCCAAGATGAACAGTAATGTATGAAGGGCCAGAAAAAGATGAGAATCAGACCTAATGTCTGAATCCAGAGATCTAAGGGAAAACATTCTGAGCTTGAGTGACTGAATGATAATGGTATTAAAAATGTAAGAAAATAGGAAGGGAGGCTGATCTTGTAGTCACTTACCTCCAAACGTGTTCAGCAGGTATAAAGCTTATTTTCATGACTCATTCATTTGTTCATTCAGGCAACAACTTTTATTGAGCCCTCATGGTGTGCTGAGAGTTGAGAGGATTTAATAGCAGCCAAATATGGACACAGTGCCTGCTCTTAAGGAGCTTATAGTCAAATGGGTGAGACAAAGCCCAAATGACCACTTAAATTCTGTCCTGGGGGGAAGGGAAGAACAGTTCAGTGGATTAGACAAAAGAGAATGAAGGGAAGGGAGAGGGATGGGAATGGGAAAGACAACAGAATGAATTGGACATAACTTTCCTATGTTCATATGTGAACACATGACCAGTGTAGCTCCACATCATGTTGAACCACAAGAATGGGAAGTTATACTCCATGTATGTATGATATGTCAAAATACATTCTACTGTCATGTTTAAGTAAAAAGAACAAGAACAACAACAACAAAAAACCTCATTCCTGATTTATATTGTGGTGTTAGTTACAAAAGAGACATGATGACACTTTGAAAGTCTATAATAAGTAAGGAGCGTGACCTGCTTATGAAGGTCAGGCAACAGCTCTGGAAGAAGTGCTACCTGAGCTGAGTTGGGAAGGGTAAGTAGGAGTTAACTGGGGCTAAGAAGACAAAGTATTGCAGGCAGGGGACAGCCTCATAATAGAGTATTACACAGCAGTAAAAATGAATGTACCCCTGCTCCCCACAACTAAACAAATGAATATTGACAGCATAGTGTTGGATGACAAGTTCTAGAGGTTATATATCCTCACAATATCCTTTTTATAAGTTTAGAAATAAGAAAAATGAAACAATGAATGATAGAAAACAAAACAAAAAGGCAATACAAAAAATAAGCAAAATGTAGAGGTGTTAGCTACTTTCAGAGGAGGAGTGATGGAGAGGGAACAGGAAGTTGACAGAGGGGATTGTAAATTATTGGCAATATTGTGAATAAAAGGACAGAAAAATTCATTGTATTATTTAAAATACAAAGATAAAGTGGGCTGTGCTTTTATCTAATTTAATGGCAGGACATAAACCAAGAATTATGTTTAATCAAATTATGGGCACCCGAGGTATTTACTGTTTAAAGGAGGTATTATTCTGAGTTTTGGGGATGTACAAAATATCAAGATGGTTGGAATAGAAAAGCTGAGATGGGCTGGGTTCAGCTGTGCATGCCTGTAATTCCAGCTACTAGGGAGGCTGAGACAGAGGATGGCAAGTTTGAGGTCTTACTGGCAACTGAGACCCTGTCTCAAAAATAAAAAATAAAAAAGGCTGAGGATGTAACTCAGTGATAGAGTTCCCTGGGTTCCATCCCCAGAACTGAGGGGAAAAAGAAGAGAAGAAAGAAATGAAGGAAGGGAGAGAGGGAGGAAGGAAGAAAGAAAAACTAAGGTGGGGGACTGAGGTTCTAAAGCTGCCTGGGCTCTGGACCATGCAAAGCCTTGCAGATGTTTTTTAACCATTTTCTCTTTAGCTCAATTATGGGAGCCACTGAAACATTTAAAGCAACAGACAGTCTTTAAAACTTGCATTTTTTTTTAAATCACTTTGCTTTGAATGTAGTGGCCAGATTAAGGAGAGGCCTGAATGAATGAAACTATGTAGGAAACCTAGTCTAGACACGAGATGGTGGGAGCTGAGGAAGGTGTGGAGGAAGCAAACGTGGTGGTGATGGTGCCTGTAGTAACAGGGGTGCTGGTGGAGATTGTGTTGGTGGGGGTGTACATGGTGACCACCATGTTGGCGATGATAGAGACTAAGGTGGAGTTTGGTGCTGGAAATAGAAAGGTAAATGAGTCCACTTGAGGATATTTAGAAAGTTAAATCTATGGAATTTCTTCCTTCCTCCCTCTCTCCCTCCCTCCCTTCCCCCCACCTCTGTCTCTCTGCCTTCCTCCCTTCCTTTCTCTCTTTCTCTCCCTCCCTTTCTCTCCCTCCCTTCCTTCCTTTCTTTCTTGGATTGAACCCAGGGGTGCTTAACCCCTGAGCACATCCCCAGCCTTTTTATATTTTATGGCAGGGTCTTGCTAAGTTACTTAGGGCCTCACAAAGTTGCTGAGGTTGACTTGGAACTCGCACACAATGCTCCTGCCTCAGCCTCCTAAGCTGCTAGAATTACAGACGTGTTCCACTGCACCCAACAAATCTATGAAATTTAGAGATATATTTGATGTATGTGTTGTCTGATAGACCCCAATTTATGGTTTGTCAATAAAGTAGGATGTGATGGGAGGGAGAAAGGAAGAGATCAGTTTAGGGTATGCTGAATTTGAAATGCTTTTTCAGGTTCTGCCTCTTTGCCAACTCATTTCTGAAATGTTGATCTCTCTTTCTATTCTTTTTCACCTAGAGGACAGCTCATGAACTCGAATTCTTTCTAAAGCTAGACAGGTAGTGAGTGAGTAAACATGCTGGGTTAGGGAGACATTCAGAATGGTGGGGACTTCAGTGACCTGTAGAGAATACCACGCTTTAAAAACTGTGGCCTGTTGGGAGATTCAAGTGTTGATAGGTCCCAATTTTTCAAACGCGGTTAAAAAAAATTGTGAATTTTTTCTTTCTTTTTTTGTAGTTGGGATTGAATCCGGGGGAGCTTTACCATTGAGCTAATCTAGTCTTTTATTTATTTATTTATTTTTGAGACAGGGTCTCGCTACATTGCTAAGGGTCTTAGCTAAATTGCTGAGGCTAGCCTTTTTTTTTAAATTTTTTTTTTTTATAAGAGAGAGTGATAGAGGAGAGAGAGAGAGAATTTTTAATGTTTATTTTTTAGTTCTCGGCGGACACAACATCTTTGTTTGTTTGTGGTGCTGAGGATCAAACCCGGGCCACACGCATGCCAGGCCAGCGCGCTACCACTTGAGCCACATCTCCAGCCCCTGAGGCTAGCCTTTAACTTGTGATCCTCCTAAGCTGCTAGGATTACAGGTGTACACCAACATGACTGGCTAAAATCATGATTTTTATGTTTCTTATTTAGCAACTATTCAATTACTACATCTATCCACATACTTACATATACTATAAGGGACAAACAAAACAAATATGTGACCCAGGGGTATCAGATCAGACTTTTGGTCCTAAATCATTCCTTAGCGTTTGTTTTTTCATTATATTACTGATTAAATATATTTCAATAACATTTTTTGTGATAGATTTTTTTCTGATAATATAGCACTATTGAGAAGTGCTAGCATTTGTATTTTTACTGAAATATACCATATAATCAATTTTAAAACATCATTTACAAATTTTTATTTAGAAAAATGTCAAATCCTCAGAAAAGTGGCAAGAATAGAATAATAAACTCCCATATACTTTCATGCAGATTCACCAATAATATTATGTATTATGCCAGAGTTGGGTTTTTTTTTTTCTGCACCTCTTATCTGAACAACTTGAGAGTAAGCTGCACGTATCATGATCAGTAGTGCTCCAACGCGCATTCTCCAAATTCAGTGGCATTCTCTCATGTAAATAGCATACAATGATCAAATTCAGGATCAATACAATACTGTTATGAAATATACAGTTAATATTTGATCTTGTAATTTTTTTTCCTTTCCCAAAGCAGGATCCAGCCAGGGTCACTCACTGTATTCAGCTGGCATGTATATTTAGCCTCCTCTTTCTGGAATGGTTCTCATGTCTTCCACGACATCCACATGTTTGAAGAGTAGGAGCCAGCTCTTTCATAGAGGACTCCTCAATTTGAGCTTGCTTAATTGTTTCCTCATGATTAGATTCAGGTTGTGTCCTTAGCACCTCCCCCCCAGGAGGCACAGGGTGTCACTTTGATCAGCCAGAGAGGGTGGTGTTCACCAGATTCCCCACTGTGCAGGGACTTCCCCTCTTTGCAACCAGCAATTAATCTCTGGGAAGATAATTTGAAATTTTGAAATATCCTGTTCACCGAAAACATCTTTTACCTAATAATTTTAGCATCCATTGAAGATTCTCATCTGAATTTTTATTACTATGGAGGTTACAAGTTTATGGTTTTTAAAAACTAATATTTCTTCTATACTTATTAACGCATCACTATAAAGAAGAGCTTTCTCTCCTTTCTTTCTTTATTTTTGTATCTGTGTGGACACCTCGGTTTCTTTTGTAGCCAGTATTTTATAGTTTATCACTGTTATTTTGATGCTAAGATTGCCCATAGTTTGCCAGTGGGAACCCTTTCTAGCTCCCTCCTGTGTTCTTTAGACGTGACCCTGCATATTTTTGAGGATTTACTTTCTGTCACAAGATGTTTATTTCTCACTTTGTACTTCTTCTGCCCTAGTCCTGCAACAGCCATTTACCTCAGGAGCCTGCTTGCTTCTAGAGGAGAACTCATTTAGAAATTAAACTCTGGGCCTTAAGTGTGCTCATGATCCCTGGGATGTCATTGATACTAGGTGCTTTCAGTGAACAGAACTAGGACATATGTATTTTTTTTTAAATTTGTGGGTTCAAAAATTCTAATCAAACACTAGTGGTCTCTTCTTGCTTTCTCCAACCCTACTGTTGTGTCCTCTTCTCTCAGAGGGAGTACCCTGGCTCCCAAGGACACCAATGTATTTACTTATGGAAAACATGAATTTTAAAGCCGGGGGCGTTTTCCCGCTTTTATTCCCTCTCTCTCAGTTGTCAAGATAATTTATTTTGATCTATGTCAATTTCTACATTTTTTTTCTAACTCATTTTCTCACATTACAAAACTGTTCAGGTTTTTCTAAGCATATCTCTGCAGAGATTTTACCATGTAGAAGTGCTATATAATATTATTTATCATCAATCATACAGGAAACAATTCCCTCGCTTTGAGTGAGACTGAAATGGGGGTTGTTGATAACAACTTCCATCTGCTTGGCAGCTTATAGTTTACAAAGTACTCCTTTACTGTGTACTACTTCATTCACTCTTAATGGTATGAATTCTTTGGGTTCCAGAGAGATTGAACAATAGATAGCTCAGAGCTTCGATGAATGTTTCATAAAGCAGGAACTCAATACCTGCTGAGTTTAAAAAAAAAACACACTTAGAATCTGTGATGGGTGAAAACAGGCATTCTATAAAAGCATAAATAGTCCTAAGCAATAGGTAATCTATACTTCTTTATATTCATTTCATTATTTTTTGCCACTTTTATTTCAGAGAAATTTTTGTGTTTTCTTTAGATTGATATTTTGAAAAGACATCTGCTTTCTAAGGACACACCAAATGACAAATGCCTTCAAAGAAGTTTTCCTCCCATGTGGTGGCATGAGGTATCTCTCAGGGGCATGTGAATGTGGCTGTACCCCACAGCAATTAAATCCGATTCTCTAGAGTAGGCAGGTTAGTACTTTAAAAAACTGTCCAGGACATCCCACTGAGCAGCCACCATATAGGGGAGGGAAGGCTGAGCTAAAAACTGGTGGGGGCCGCTTGGGTCACAGGCTAACACAGGGAGTTGATCTGCCCCTCATTTCCAGCTTAAAGATTGGTACTTGAATTATGCAAAAATGTATTCTGAACTTCGCAGTGGATGGGAATTCTTTTTGCTTCTTAGGCAATATGATGTTAAAAGTCTTACTCTCTTCATTTTATGATTTACATGATTTTCACATTTAAATGTCTCTGAAATCATGTTATGACCTTAAATTAAGGGGTGTGTGAATGTGTGTGTGTGTGTGTGTGTGTGTGTGTGTGTGTGTGTGTGAACATTCTTAAGCTGTGCTTAGAGCTGGGTTCTTAAAGTTCAGTGTGCATCAGAAATACCCGGAGTTCTTGTCTCAAATATGGACCGTCAGGCTGGTTTCAGGTATTTTTCGGAAGGGTCACAGTAACAAGCAAAATCATGAGGTGCTTCTGATTCACCTGGTCCTTGGACTTCTCATTGAACAATGATTTTTCAAGAATGGTCCCTTCTTTTCTCTGCCTGCAGCATCGCATGGGCATCACCTAGAGACTTAGAAATGCAAATTCTCCAGCCCTGCCTAAGCCAGACAACATCAGAAACTCTGGAAGTGGGAACCAGCAAAAGACGTGTTCACAAGGGAATTCTGGGAATTCTGAAGTGGGATGCAGTTTGAGAATCACTATTTTGAGAAACTACTAGTATTTCCACACTTCTTTGATGATAAGAATCACCTAGGATATTTTTTTTAAAACACAGAATCTGGATCTCATCCCAGACCTATAGAATTAAAATTCCAAGGAGGAAAAATCCCAAGGGAAGACATGCATAATTTGTACTAACAAGTGTCCCACATGATTCTTATTTTCAGACAAATCTAGGAAACTTGGAGATGGAAAAAACCAATAATTTCCCTATCTGCAGTTTACCTAAATAGAGTCTATCTTTGGCTTTTGTAGTCATCATCACATTTTAATTTTCTAATAGCCTTATGAAGTAGTTATGATGACTAAACTCATTTTACAGATGCGGAAACTGAGGTTCAGACGACTACAGTCATACAGATAGTAAACCAGAGAGCTGGGACTCAAATCAGGAACTTTTCATGAAAACCTTTGTTCTTAAACTGTTCCACTCAGAATTCTAAAGTAATACTATGCAAATCATTATGACGCCGTAGTGCAACCTGCAGATAGTTACTGGCTAAGAGTAATGTCTTGGTTCAACATTTGCCAACTTCCAACTCTGATCCCAACCTAGCTTTTCAGATTCTCTCCCCCACTCTTCTCAGCATGAATTTTCCCCTCTATTGAGGCTGTTTTACTTCTCACCCTTGACCATGCTCACCTGGCTTGCTTACTACTTGACCCTACTTCTCCCCTCAAAAGGACTATCCTTCCTCTTCCTCCCCAAACCTGGCCCTGCCTCAAGTATCCCTTCTGTGGAGCCTCCTTTACCAACTACACCACGCCTCTGGGAACTCACCCTTCTTAGGCCTACTGTGCCACTTTCTCACTATACCCTCTATCTGGTCCATAACGCAGAGTGCTTTGCTTAAGTATCTTAGTCTTTCATCTAGACTAAGTTCCTTGAAGGTGCTGTTCTGCCCCCAGTGAGCAGTAGATATTGCTAAAATGTTTTCCGATGATAAAGTCAAATCTATTTAAAGGCCTACAGAATACAAAGGTGCATTTTAAAGCAACGCAAGTCATGGGTCCTAGGAGACTCTGTGAAGGGGCTATGTGAGCCATCATTGGATTTGCAAAGGTAGCTAGATAAACATAACGATTATTCTTTAGAAATTTGTGGGAATCCTAACTTCTTTTCTAAACCCAGAATAACATGGGGGCATCTTTTTTTGGTGGGAACAGAATGACAGTGGCTTTCGGAGCAGAGCTGGTGGTGTGGCATTTCCCTTTGGAAAGGGGAATGGTTTTAATATTTAAAAGAAAATTTTCCATTGTAGTCATCATTCCAGATGAGAATGTGTTTTCTTTTAAAAATATAATGGCTAATACCTATTCTGGTTCCCTTCCAAACTTTGGAGTAGCAGAGTTCTTCCTGTGTCAGGACAATAGCATCCTCAGAGGGAACATGGAATGTGTGGTCTGAAAGGCCTGCATTCTAGAAGTCCATACCTGGAACAACAGGTCCAGGTACCTCTGAGCCTAGGTCAAGCCTAATGCTGAGGAAAGGGCGCCACCTACTGACCAGACAAAGTCAGAATTTTCCCTTCCAGGAACTTGCCATTTAGTTTGGCTAAGAGCATGTGTCCCAGAAAGGCTGGCCCCAGAGACCCAGAAACTTTGTCTGCAGTTGCTACTGTTTTTCCTGGGAAGTTCTCCAGGACCTAGCCACTCAAAGTGATTGTCTTCTATGAGAATCTCTCTTGGGTGAGCTTTCTCCTTGAGGAAAAATATCAACCGCTTTGGTACAGATAATGATAGAACTCACATTTGACTGAATGTTGTGTAAAGTTATGGTTCCATCACATGAACTTCCAAGACAATTTTGTTAGTAAAGGTGGAGAAGGAAGAGGGTGAAGTTTGGGAAATAAATGTTTTAGAAGGGTTGAATCAGTTCAATGCTTTTAAAAGATAGAGGCTCATTTCATTTAAAAATAAAAACTTATTCTCTAGCAATTAGTATCTGGAGAGTTTCTTCTGTATAGAAAAGTGTCATGCACATTTGGTAGAGTTTTAAAATGCTGACTGAAATCTATGGCAATGAGATACTAACCACATGGGCACCAGAGTCCCAAGCAAACCGTTTAGAGTCTTATGGAGTAGTAATCTTTGTCTTCTCAAAATCACAGTTTGAAAAGTGCACTAGAGGTGGACAAGCTCCACCAGGACGATGCATGCTGAAATGCAACTTCCTAATCAATTGAAATCCAAAATTACTTTCTTTCTTTTCTTGGTTGGAGTTGTACTCAAAGAAAAGAGAGTTTTCATTGAGTCAATATGCAGGAGCATGAAAGAGAGTGGAAGGACCATGAGGGAGGAGAGGGAAACCTTCCTTCTGTAGCCTTTTGGCAAATGGCTTTTGGGGCTTCCCAGTTTCACTTTCAGCAGCACTTTCTCCAGGGGGAATTCCAATCCTCTGAATCCTGATAAACAAGTGCACGTTTCACATAATTCTCTCATTGAGATTTTTTTTTAAAATGTTTTTAACTTTATTTATTTATTTGTATGTAGTGCTGAGGATCAAACCCAGTCCCTCACACGTTAAGCAAGCGCTTTACAACTGAGCCACAACCCCAGCCCTCCCATTGAGATTCACTCTCTACTTTTGCTTAAACTAGAATGAGAGGAAGGGAGCACTGCTTAGCCCAAAGGAACCACAAAACACTCACTGGGTTCCAGGCATAGGGTGATGCCTTCCACAGACATGTTCACTGATTTTCCCTATAGCCTTACGAGGACGATGATGTAAAAGTAGGTTAGATCAGGGACAGAGGTTAGGAACTAGGCAGTGCTCCAGAGCCAGGAGTGAGTGCACTGAAATGGGACCTGAGGGTTCAGTACTCTGGTCTCTGTGAGACTCAGGACCTCCAGTGGTGGATTTTCAGAAATGCTAATGCAACATTCTAGAACTAGAGAAAATAGGAAACACTATAAGAGGCTATCCTGTACTATGGTGGACAGAAGTTTCCCTCTTTCATTTTTATTTAAGAACAAATAGCTTCATCAAAATTCTACTTTCAATAGAAAAGCAACATTGACCTTCTGTCTTGAACATCTGTTTGTGTATGTGCAAATGCTACATACCTCTTTCTTTGCATGGAGCAGGAAGTAGAACAAAGGATAGGGACATCGAGGAAATGGAAAGCAGTGAGTGGCAGGCAGCTACACAGTGCCGGGACATGGAGCCTGATACAAAGACATCTAGACTCAGAGTCAAAGTCCTTGATCTGCATTCTGATTCTGCCATTAACAGCAACCACAACAACAACAGTTAACATTTCAGTGCTAAAATGTATGAAGTACATTCTAAACATATGTTAATTTGCTTGATCCTCATGACCATCCTATAAGTGTTATTATTATTCCCATTTTACTGATGAGAAATTTGAGGCACACAAAGGTTAAGTTGCTTGTCTCAGGTCACACTAGTAAATAAGTAGTAGAAAGTTGATTTAAACTCAAGCAGACTGGCTAACAATATTGTGTCAGTTAACCTTTCTGGCTTTTAGTTTTTGTCATTTATACATTCACGTTTTAAATAAATATCGAGGCTCAAGCCTGTGTGTGACCTTACAGATCAGATAGAGGTGGAAAAGACCTATGCACACAGGGACCATGTCTCTAGACACACATTCACTGCAAAATGCCATGGAGGGAGGGAGTCCTCATGCAGTTGAGACTCTCAGGGAAGGGTGCTGGAGTTGCTGGTATTGAATTTGAGCTTAAGGTGGGAGACTGGTCCCAAAAGGGCGTCTCAGCAGAGATAAAACTCAACATGAGTTTGGGGGTCTCTAGTTGTTAGACTGTTTTGATTCAAGAACAGAATATTGGACAGGGGATACTTCCAGAAGGAAAGATAAAAGTTCAAGTTTGAGGAATTACAACCAGAACTTTTAATATAACAGTAGTCTGTAAGCCAAATTCTTATGGGAAGAGTCTAGAGGACAGAAAATCCATGAAGAGGCCAGAGAAATGGTCTCTCTAGGAAATTTGAGGATCTTAGTCTGGGAGGTAGAACAAGGGCTCAGGGACTGAACAATGCACAGAGAAAGCAGAAGGATGAGGATAAGATGGAGTAGATGAGGTGGTACAGTGAGCAGAATGGCTAAGTGAGAGGACAGCAAAGGAAGCCAGTCATTGCTGACTTTTTCAAACTGATATTCCTGTGGGCTGTGCAGGTGACACACATGGCCAGAGTGGTTGCATTTGTGTAGCTCAGAGTAATGACCAGTGGTTGAATTTGTGTAGCTCAGAGTAATGACCATTAGAGAAATAGGATAATAGCCATAATAGGATACCTACTAGGTCCCAAGAATTCTTTTTGCTCCCCCTGCCCCTCAATGTTATCGCCAATCCTCAGAAGAGTACTGCTATGCAGATATGTGGCTTTTGTTTTAAAGAGGCAGTGTAGCACCGTGCTAGCAAGGCAGGTTCTAAAGTCAGACTAAAGTAAGTAGAGGAGCTACTGTTGTATATCTTGGGCAAGAAATTTAATCTTTCTGAACCTTAGTATATGCATGTGTAAAATTAGGACATTACCCATCTCATCATGTTCTTTTGAGACCCAAATGAATTAGCATTTATAAAGTGCCTGGCCTGAGTAAGAGCAGAGGAAATGTTAGCTGTTCCTATTGATGACTAAGCTCCAGAGCAGAGAAATGAAATGCTCTGGCCAAGGACACACAACCAGCAGGGCTAGGATTCAAACACAGGTCTACAGGCTCCAATGCCTCCTTCAGTTCCCTGTGCCATGCTAAAGTAAAGTAGGGATCTTGAGGGAGGTGAGAGGACTGTGGGAGCGGTATGTTCAGGTGGTGGGAAGAGAGTATGGCCTAGGAGAAGGAACAAGGAAAAATTAGGAGGAGGAGCAGGAATAAAGAACTTTAAAAGTCTTTTCTAGGGGCTGGGATTGTGGCTTAGTGATAGAATGCTTGCTTAGCACATGTGAGGCACTGAGTTCCATCCTGAGCACTACCTTAAAAAAATAATTAAATAAAATAAAAGTTATTTTTTAAAATCCTTTCTGTTTTCCTGACTGCTTAAATAAAACAGGCTTATTCTAAAAAAGAAACATATCTTGGAACTAAATTCCTGTACCTAACCACCTCCCCTACCCCCAGTCAGAATATTCCTGCTGACAGACTTTAAAAGCAAAAACCTATGGACATTAGAGTATCCTTGAAGTCAGGGGAGGTGACTCAAAAGGCAGAGAGGTAGTTGATGAGTCTGGCTGCAGGAAAGTCAGGGCTCAGGCTGGTGTGGGGAGGACGGATGGGGGAAAAGGAAGTGTTTAGAAGGGCAGGAGTTGGGTAATACAGATCTGAAGGAGAGGTTCAGAGTGGATCTGCTTTGAGAGGAGAGGGCAGTGGGCACAGACAGCTGCAAAACACACAGGCTGAATGAACACTTGCAGGGTTAGAAAACTTTTTGTGTGTGATGGACCTTATTGGGAATCCAGTGAAGCTTACGAGCTACTTCTTAGAATGAAGTTTTAATGCCTAAAATAAAATACACAGGATTATGAAAGGTAAACTTTTCTCTCCACAGACCTCTTGGAATTACAAAACTCCTTTAAGGACAAAATTTTGTCTTGAAGATTAGATACTTTGGTGAAGACTGAATGCTTGGAAACTCCCCATGGCCTCCCTCACTGAATCCTCTGCACCCAGAATGCAGAATGGGTTCAAATCTCCAGTTCCAGACCATGATTTTAAACAAAGACTTACCTTTGAGTGATTTGGGCACCCTAAAATGTAGAGAAGTTGTGTGAATCATCGACATCACCTCCCCATTTATTTTATTTTATTTTTTTCCAGAAGTATGTTGGCAGAGTGGAAAAGTGCTTTGGAGACTTTGTGTGCTGATCAAGTCCTCTTTGTGTTCCAAAAAATAATTCCACCAAGACCCAAAGGCGGGTAATCCTGGGTGATTGACTCATTACAAGAGGCACTTGGTATGTTCCACATGTTTGCAAGATGGCTGGTATGTTTCCTTATGGGGCTGGATTTGTTCCCCTCGTGTGTGCGTCTTCACACACACACAATTTGGCTGTGGAGGCAGGGGTGGGGTGGGGTGGGCAAAGCAAATGAGATTCGGCACTGAGACTAATGGGCATATTTGGAATTTAAGTTTGCAAATGAAATTCAGAAAATCAGCAGTGACTCTTCTTGGACCAGGTGGAGGCAGGAGGAAGGTGGACAGCCTGCATGGATTGGTAGATTTAAGATACACATTAGAGCACATACATGGGACAAATGACTTTCTGAGACTTCTTTATCACCTATTGAATTGGAAACTAACTGAACTTGCCTAAGAAGTCTATTAGTCCAGTATAGGAGAAGGTTTCCATGAAATAAACCCTTTACTGTTCAATTATGATTTTATATTTTTCCAGGGTACATCGAGTATGTCAATAATGGGCCTTCTACCCCATTTTCCATAACTAGATGTGAAATTATCATACCAACTTCATCTATTGTTGGAAATACTATTTTGGGTTGGCCCTATGTAATGTGAAATGAAGAGAAAAAGTGTGTAGCAGAATCTCGATATGGAAATCCAGACTTAAAAACATTCTCTGATGGTTTGGCATCCTTGGGATAAATTGGTCATAGTTTTCAACAACTCAGATCAAAGCCAAATGCTGTTTGCATTCAGACAATGATTCAGGGACCATGTCTTATTTGGTTTCTTTGAAAATAAAGCACAGACATTTTTTCATACCTTTGAGAGAATCTTTTGGCTGCCAAATTTGTGCATTGTAAATTTTATTGTACCCTAATACAAAGTTCTACTTCTTTTCTCAAATGTCTCTTTCAAAATTATCCCAGCATCTCTAAGCTGACTAGCTTGTTGCAATGATGGTATCCTGATGTAATGTGAAGAAGAAAAAGAAAAAAAAATAGGCCAACTGGTAAAGATAAAAAATAAATGAGAGTAAATAAAACACATATGGAACTTCTACTTTCAGAGTTGAAATGTATATGAGTGTGTATGCAAATCAGCCATCCAAATAGAAATCTAGACTGGGCCAGACTTAGGCACAATTATGGAGTAGCAAAGTTTGCTTTCCATGGCTTTCAGTTCCCCAGACCTGGTATTTTTCTATGACCTTCACTCTTCTTTTTCAGTACCTGCTTCAGATCTGCCCCCACATCACTCATTTCCTCTTACTTCTTCTTTGTCCCCTCGTTGAAACCCATGTGTTTTGCATCCCTTTTCTGTGGGTCTTGCTTTTAAGTGGCAATTATTTAAATACTGTTCTTAAAAAATATTACCTCATAGTCAATTCTTGACTTTAATGAACAGATTGTATATTTGGGAAATTATTTTCTAATTTTGCTTTGTTCTCTTAACAGACTTTACCAAGTGGCTATTAGGCAGAGAGCAGTGGCTTTGGTATTGTGGGAATCATAGAAAAAAGGCAGTACTAAAGGTTAGTCAGTGTGACAATAGAGGAACAATTTGGGGAGGGTGTGTGCTGATTTCACTTTATCTAACAAATGCTTTTATTACACATTCTGGACGGCAGGCACATTTCTAAGCACTTAGCAAATATTGATTCATTTAGTTTTCAAAACAACACTTAAGACAAATAGTGCTTCTATATTCATTCTGCTTTACAGACCGAGGAACAGGCCCAAGAAGGTTAAAGGACTTTCTGGAGGTCACCCAGCTATTAAATGTGGAACCAGGACTGAGTACCAGCCGTTTGGTTCCAGGGTCTGAGTTCTTAAATCATCTCAACTCAAGCCTATTCAGCTGCCACGTACGGGTCACAGACCAGGGCTCTTGACGTCAGGAGCTATTCCAGGTGAGCTAAAGATGACAGTGGTTCTTCACCCTGGCTGCCCATTAGAGTCACCTGAAAAGCTTTTCCACAGTACTGATGTCCAGTCTCCATCCAGGCCGCTTAGATCAGAATCTCTCATGGGGAGGCCTCTGCCAATTACATGACTGGCTGTTCCAACAAGCAACCAGCCCTGAGAACCACGATGGCAGCAGAGAGCATCCTCATGGGTGTGCAGAGTTCAGAGAGGAGCGTGGAGGAGGTCTTCCAGTGGGAGAGGGAGCGGGCAGAGGACAGCCGCCCCCTCTATTCTCTTTCCCTCTTCTCTCCCACCACTAGGCTTCTGGATCTCCCTCCACCCTTGCCTTCTCTCTCCTTGTCATTCCTTCCTTCTCTTTGATCCCTTTGCCTTCTGTCTTCTGTCAACCCCTTACCTCCTCCTTCCTGCATTTCCTTTTTCTCCTGCCCTGCCTCTTCCTTCCAGTCCTGGAAAGGGTCATTGCCCTTAGCATGGCCCCTCCTTCCAGCGGACAGTGAGCATTGGCAGGGCTGAGGCTCTCAGATCATTCATGATGCCCATTCACAAAGCTCCTGAAGAAGAGGAGGACTGGGATGGAAATATCCATTTCCCAAATAGTAGAATTATCTTAAATTCTGTTAGGAGACTCAGAATATATGGTGTCTGGCTTTGGGAGTGAGAGGAGAGAGGGAAACTTGTGAGGTGCATTAGGTTTTTATGGCTGTGCTAACAAAACCTCATAAACATAGTATCTTAACCTAAAGGCATATCTTATAGTTCAGTGTGATATGGGTCTCACTGAGCTCAGGTCAATTGCTGGCAGTGCTATGTTCTTTTTTGGAGTCTCTAGGAAGGAGTGAGTCTTGGGGCTTCTCCAGCTTTAGAGACTGCCCACATTCCTTGGTTAATGGTCCTTTTCTGTACCTTCAACGCCAAGTAGCATCTCCATGGCTCCGCTTCTGTGACCCTCAAATCACTTTCTCTGACTCTCTTCTTCTGCTTTCCTTATCTACTTTTAGGAAGTCTCATGATGGTACTGGGCTCACCTTGATAATCCTGGAGAGCCTCCCTATTTTGAGGTCCACTAATGAGCAACCTTAATTCTATTTGCAACCATAAGTCCCTTTAACCCTGCTACCTAACATATTCCCAGTTTACCAGGGATACATTATACTCCCTACCATAATGGAGGGGGTGAAAGTAGAGATCCTTCAGCAAGGACAGAACAGCAGGTACCAAGACATGGAGGCTTGGGAGAGCATGCAAGGCCAGCATTAGTCCATTTCCCCTTGCTACAACGGAATGCAGCAGACTGGGTAATTTGTAATAAAAATAAAAGTTTGTTTAGCTCATAGTAGTAGAAGTCTAACATGCAGGGGCCACATTTAGTGAGGGTCTTGATGCTGGGGAGAGCTCTCTGCAGAGCATCCCATGGGACAACAGAGCAAGCTTGTTAGCTCAGGTCTCTTTCCTTCTTAAAACATCACCACTGCCACCATGGAGTCCCACACTCATGACATCATTGAATCCTAATTAACTCCCCCCAAATCCCACCGCTAAGTGAATTTGGAGAGGGCAGACATTCAAACCTGAAGCAGCAGGCTTTGAGGAACCATGAATTCAGTATCACCTGGTGGTGTCCTATAACAGGTCATTACATTCTCACCTATATATTTTGTTCCTGAATTTTACATATAATTATGTTTGCCACATATTTCATCAAAACATGTTACAAAAAGCCAATCCTCTGTGGAGGCGGTACAGAGTTACCACAAGGAACCCATGTTCTGGAGTCAGTGGGGGCTGGTTCTAGTCTCCCCTCTGACACTGTTTAGCACCCTACCTGTGAGAATTCAGTGAGATCAAGAATCTCAAGTACTTTGCTCTGTCCTGGCACATAATGGGCTGCTGATGAATGTGGGCTGTTATCAGTGCTATAGCTAAACTTCGTCTTAAGCTGACCGCTTGTAACCCAATGCACTCACTTTCTCCTTCATGTCCACTTCTTGCTAGAAGGAAAAAGAAAGCAATGACAGGAAGAACATTTATGACCTATGCAACCTGCTGAGATAACATCATTGTTATCAAGTTCAAATGATCTAGCTGCTGGGCCCTAAATTCAATCTAGAATCTAAGGACTTTCCGCCTGCTGATTACGCCAACTGTCCCAAATGATATCTATAGCTAGAGTTTTAAATGCCATTTAGTTACAAAACAGGACAGAAAAGCATGGGGGTGGGCAGGATGTTCAAGGATGAACTGAAACTTTTGAAGTTTGGATGCATATCAATGGCAAGAACCAAAAAAATGACAGGACTCACCTGGACAGGCACTTTCACACAGTTCCTTTTCTATTTCTTAAGGTCATTCCAGGAAAAACTGAGAGGCTCTGTTTTATCTGGGAATGAAACAACAGGAATAGATAGGAATTTGGGAATGCACATATTTCCTATTAGGTTCTGCATTCTGGGGCAACATTTGTTAAACAGTAACTGGGAATATGCAGAAATGTCCTGGCTTTTCAAGGCAGTTGTCTGACAACCAAATGGATAAGCCATTCTATCTCACCCCCAAAGGTTGACCAGCTGGTCTGAAAAGGGGCATTGTGTAATTACTGGGGAAGTGGAATGTCTCTTGCTTAATATTATATTGTCCAAATGGTAGAAGGGTCCTGAAGGGAGCAAGAGCTATAACTTGATTAAAAATAATAACAACCAGGCTAAAATAATGTCACAAAAACTCTGTAACTATTTATTAGGTATTGAATCTTGAAGTTTGTCTTGCTTATCTTTACACCTCTGGGGTGCCTTGAATACCTTAGGTTCTTCTATAAGTTGTCAGCTGTTTATTTAAAAGACAAACAGAAATTTACTGATTCTCACAAGTAAGTCAAGAGGTCAGAGGGAGAGCAGGTGTGGTTTCATTAGGGCCCTGGTTTCTGTTTTCTGCAAACTTCTTCATCTTGCCTTACATTGCCAGCCTTTTCTGCAGACAGAGAAAGGCAGCTTCACATTTGTCTCTGTACAACACACAGAGGAGGAAAGGCCAGCTCACCAGAATCTATCAAAAAACTTTTGTCCCCACCTCTCATTAGTCCATATTTGGTCACATGTCTTTTCTTCAGCCAATTGTTGTGTCTAGGAGAATGCCCTGCATGGATTGGCTTCAACCCAGATTTATGAGCTATTCACTTTGAGGAGGAAAGCAGGGTTTCTCTTAAAATTATGAAGTATATTCTTGGAACTGTGGCTGGGATTGGGGTCAGTTTTTCCTGGAGCTCTTGGGCTATGCCTGGGACACCATCAGCATAGTGGAGAAGAACAAATTCTTCTATCAGAAAACCCCTGGTTGCACATGTGTGTTGGCCAGTGGCACAAGTCCCCTTCAATCTTTTCAGTAACTCTCCTAGTAGACCTGAGGTCCCCAGTGAATCAGGAACCAATTGCCAGATTCTGGGTCAGTGGTAGAGTTGAGATTTTCAGGTTTTCTGAGTCTAGAACCCACCCTCTTTCCAACATGCCACCCTGAATGTATGAACAAATAGGTCTTGTGGAAGCATCCTTTCCTGCCCTGAAAGAGTAATAGAGTGATGGATAATATGGTGACCTTTTTCTGTTTGAAGTGGGGCCACTGCCACAGGTGCTGGGTGACATTGGGAAGACATTTCACCTCTCTGCCTCCGTTTTCTCATCTGTAAAATGGAAGCTGTGTTAGATGCTACCTCATTGGACCATTTCGAGAATTAAGTAAGGTAATGAGGATAATGAACTTGGAGCAGTGCCCGGAGCACAAAGGAGGTCAACACTCTTGCCAAGGGCAGGTCTGCCTTGGGGTAACTGGTCATTTGAACAATGGACAACAAAATTATACCCTTCCCTGTGCCACATCCTTAAAAGAGAAGAGAAGCGTGTATACACACGAAAAACTCCCAAGACCTTTAGCATTATGGGAATTTGGGACTTGTTGAAAATTTCCAAGTTTATTCAAATCCTCTTACAGATAAGTCAGGAAGGAATCTGAAAAGTCCCCAAATCATTTCCCCCCAAGCTTAATTCTATCCAATACTAATTTGTTCTTCTCCACTATGTTGAGGGTGTCCCAGTCTGTCTGCCTTCTTCATTTCCTCTCATTGTTCTAACATTCATCTTCCTTTCTGTGCCCTCATTTTCAATTTTCCTTCTCCCATGATTTAGCATGCATTCTTCTTTTTGGGGTAGAATTCAAGATATAGTGGAAATGACCCGATTCATGCAAAGGAGCTAATGGGTGTCAGACAGGGAGGGTGTTAGACTGGGGAAGGGGAAGGGGCATTTTTCTCCTAACCCTAAGCATCACATAGAGACTTTGAATTTTCTTTATCATGAAAAACAGAGACAAAACCACGAAGAGCCTGGGAGCACAGAGAGAGAAGACAGATGTTTAGAATCTTGGAGTATTGGAATGATTACCTATGCACACAAAGACTTGTTGTTAGTGTTATTCACTATCTCTGAAAGTGGAAAAACTATTCATTCACTTCCTCATTAATGAATCCATTCATTCAGATAACATTAATTATTTACTAGTGCCCAGTACTACTTACTGCTAGGCCATGAAAGGCTTACGAAGAAAAGTAAGTTATAGCCATTAGAGGACATTTATAGAAGGCAGTTACGGATAAGATAACCAACCAAGTAATTGATTTTACAACACCATGTATAAGTGGCCAGTATAGATGTTAAGTAGTGAAAGCATAACTAGCTCCCTGTGAAATACCATATACATCTGTGGATCCCTATTTCATGTGGTAAGCTCTTTGACATATTACTAAGATAGTAATATCCCAATGACCATTTGGTTGGATTTTAGAAGCGTTTCAGTTAGGTTTATATAAAATGGAAAGAAAAAAACTTTACCAATCAGAAGAGATAGAGAAATGTTGAAGGGAGTGAAGTATTTCACATTTTTGTCAGTTGCATTTGAAGTGATACATTTTAGACTTTGATTTAATTTTGACCTTAGAAAAGAAAAAAAAGTAATGATACTATGGATGTAGTGAGTATTAATAAGAATTTAAAAAAATTCAGTTGATCACTGATGGGTAAACAAGAGAGTCTGGGCCAACTATACTTGTAGCAAATTAGTAGAAACATCAACTTAAGTTTCATTAAGGTGTCAAACACTGATAACATAATGTGAAATTTGCCTCATTCCACTATTTGTACTACTCCCTCAGGAAGTAAAATGGAAAATTTCCGTCTTACACATTTAGTTCCCCTCTTTAATTTGGCAAACACTGATTTTTCCACTGCACTTCTCCCTAACTGGAGTCTTGCCAGCTGGTGTGTGAGTGTGTGTGTGAGTGTGTGTGAGTGTGTGTGTGTGTGTGTGCGTGTGTGTGTGTGTGTGTGTGTGTGTGTGTGTGTTAATAACTAGGCCCGCTATCACTGGTGCTATTAACTTGACTTACGTGCATTTTGGGATTGAAATTTGTTTCTCTCTGTAAACACTCTGAATGAGTAGGAATCTGACCATAGTTCTTAGCAAGTTTGTAAATGGTTGCTGTGAGATCACTCAGATTGACCCAATAATTTGCCTGAAGTGTAGCTGTCAGAATGTTCCTTCCAGGAGTGTTCCATTGCTTCAGCTATCAGATATTGAATGTTCCAATTTTGACTCTAACTTTGTTTGAGCAACTACACAGGATCTGTGACACCTGAGCCTTTTATGATGCTGATCCCACTATCTGGACTAGTCTGCTTTGCTTATTGCTTTTTTTACCTGTTCTTTGAGGTCCAGGTCATTACATACTATATTGTAGGAATTATTCCTGCTGCCCCCACACATTCTGCATGCTTATGCTCATCCGACATTGATTAAAAGATAAATATTAAATATAAATATTGTACTTTATACAACCTCAATATTCTTTGCAAATATTCAGTGCAAATATACCATTATTTTGTAGGATAGCAATGTTGAAAGACCTTGACGCTTCTAGACTGGCAAACTTGACTCTGTCTCTGATTTTTTTAAAAAAAATATATATTTTTTAGTTGTAGACAGACATAATATATTTATTTATCTATATATTTATTTATTTGTATGTGGTGCTGAGGATCAAACCCAGTGCCTCACACGTGCCAGGCAAGCGCTCTACTACTGATCTACAACTCCAGCCCTCTGATTCTTTTTAATTGTTTACTGAGCTTCGACATACTTGCTTCTAGATGAAGCCTTACTAATGGCCATACAGTTACTTGGAGGAAAGATAAGAGTATATATACAAAGAGCCCCCATTCCTTGAGAGTTTGCTATAACCCAGGCACTGGGCAAAAGGTTTCATGTAACATTCTCATGTACACTGATTACAAGTGTTGATTACTTGGACAGAGTAGGTACTCACCGAATATTTCTCAAATGAATGAGAACTGGAATTGAGTTGGCAGCCGGGCTCTGTCTGCTGAGTCAGCTACCCTGAGTCAGTGGTTGAGACACGCACAACATGGGTCTCTAGAGAGGTAAGATACTGACTGGGCTGTAGTTCCCACCTATCTGGCAGAAAGACTGCAAGGACACGATTCCTAAGCATGATGGAGAGCTCACAGGGAGGGGAGAGTATAATTTATGAATGATATGACTTCCTTTCCCACTGTCTCTCATTACCCCCCTTACCCCCTCTGCTGACCAATTCAGTCCAGAAGAAGTACAGATCTCATTCTGAGTCACTCTTGTGTTGTATTGGTAACACTACATTTTTATTAAATCTCATGGAATATAATAATTTTGTAGATCTAAATTCTTGGCAAAACAAACAAACAAACAAACAAACAAAAAACAAAAATCAAAACAAAACAACCCCCCCCAAAAGGGGTGGGGTGGAATCCAACCAACCAGAACACTGTACTTATTTACTGGTAAATGTTTTCAGAATGTTAAAAGTTCATGAAAGCCTCGCTTAAATAAAATGCCATTACTACCCTGAGGCTTATGTAAATTAAGAGAATTTTGGGGATCTCCAGGTTGATGACTCATAATTTTCCCAGTGTTTTAATCCAGGAGTCACTGATTAAAGTAGGGTGTTGCACTATATTTTGTCTCTTCCAACTATGCTATCCCAAGTGGAAAGTTTGGGAAGCTTCTTGAAATCCCTGAGATACCATTTCTTGCATCAAAATCATTGTATTTGAAATTATATTTAGAGGATGTTGGAAAGGATTATTTTGCTTTTTAGCATCCATCCAGGCTTGTCTTGTTCCTGGGGATCAGTTGAACAGCACAAGAATCTGATGAATAGAATTTCCCATGATGCATCAAAGGGTCAATGTTCCCATCTTGCTCTGCTCCTAAAGGCTGGAGTTAATGAGGAGGAGTTTTTATGTGAATGTCAGGCATGTTGCAATAACTAGCCACAATGGAATAGTCATGGCAATTTCCACCACTTGGTTTCTTTGTTTTTGTGATGTTGCTGCATGTTTCATTTTATGAGTATTTTCTTATGTGTGGTTGAACCCATCAATTGCCATCTTGGGTTTGGGTATTTGTATTTAAAAGATGAAGATCAGAGGGAGAAATTGGAAAGTTGACAGAATGACATATCACAAATACTTATTAGTTTATTTTCTTCCTTCTACTTCTGCTGACAGATATTCTGATGATTAATATTCTGATGAGTTTGTGTCCTAAGGGAAGGGAAAAGAGAATCATAATAAGACATATGAAAAAGTATTACAAAAACTGGACTTCTTTGGAGGATGTTACTATTGTAGATTAAAACCAAGTCTAGTAATATTCCTGCTGCAATAAGGTATATGAAAATTGCTAACAATCTTTTTGGTTTGGCTTTCTTGGGTAACTAATTTGTGTCCTTGAGGGCTGATACCTTGAGCATAGCATCTACTACTTAAATGCTAACCTATATTTAAAACAAAGAAGAACAGACTCTTAAGGACTGGTGGAATTCTAAAAGTGTCTGTGGCCTCTTCATTCATTTAATTCACAAGTTTGAATAATGCTCTCACTACAGAAAGGCCTAGATGGAAGACGATACTGCGTGCAATACACACGGCGATTCCTAAGGTAGAAGTCTTTGTGTCTGTGACAATACATGTGGGGATCCACTAAAGCAGGCCTTCTGAGGACAACCTGTTGATTAAGCCTAATAAAAAGGCTGGAGATGGGGGTCACAGTTTAGGCATGCTATGAAGCTGAAGACATAGAAAATCTAAGGAGAAAGCTACCACTGCACAGATGCACCACTATACAGATGCAAGCCTGTGTTCTGTTTGATCCTCTTGCCACATTTCAATCATACTCCTCTCTCCCTTGTCTTATACTTTGAAAAGATACCACAGACCTCTTTTCTGCCTCACCCATTCAATTCTGAAATTGTCATGTGCACCCAATCACATTTATTTTGCTATTTTTCACTTTTTAGCTTCTACTCTATTTTATTACTGACTATATATTTCTCTTGTTCGTTGTGATTTGACATCAAATCACTTTTTTTTGTTGTTGTTGTTAGAAAAAGTGCAACAAATAAGGCCAGGAAGAAGGCAAGTGTCTTCATGCTGTTCTGAAGTTCTTGGACTCGCTGGCGCAAGGGAAGAAGACAGAGACTGAGGAAGGAGAAAGAGAGAGACAGAGAAAGGAGAGGGAAGAGAAGAGAGGAGAGGAGAGGAGAGGAGAGGAGAGGAGAGGAGAGGAGAGGAGAGGAGAGGAGAGAGAAACGCGTCTAAAGGGAGACACAAGCTCGGCCTTCGAATTGGCCAGCCTGGTGACCAGCAAGCCCGCCCCCGTCCCCCCCCTCCCCCTCTGGCGCTCACACTCAGGAAGCAGCTGGCTACAGGCCGGCCCTCACAGCCGCACACATCCACAATCCTCGCCCAGCAGCCTCCCTCCCTCCCTCTTCCCCTCTCCCTGCAGTCGCGTCCGCAGTGCGCCTCCCGGGCAGCCCAGAGCGCGGCGCGCACGGGCACCAGCACCCGAACTGCCACCGCCGCCCCTCCCAGCACCCCGAGTACTCGGCGGGCGGTCCTCCAGGCTCGCACCGTGGCTCCCCCGACACGACCCGCCGGCATCAATAGCCAGCATCCCGGGTCTGGCCCCTACCCTCACATCCCCTGGCCCAGGGGGAGGATGAGCAGGACAGGCGAAGCACAAAGTCTCAACTCAACTTTTTAAAAACATTATTTGCGTGTGTATGCGTGTAGCAGGGAGAATGAGCTGATGCCGAGGGTCCAGCCACCCGCCTCCTGCCTTCTCCTCCCCCTGCCGCCACTGCCCTCTCAGACGCGCGCGCACACACGGCACTTGGGCCGGGTTTCAGCGCTCCGTCCCCTGGCTTGGATGGGAGTTTTCATTTCCGAAGGAGGCAGAACCCGTGCAGCGCGTTGAAGGGCTGGAGCCCCAAGTTACTTCTCGCCAGCGCTGGCCTCCCGCTGTCATTCGCGCCAGCTGGCCGGGGGAAGGGACCCGCACGCCGAGCTTTGTTGTGGAAATCCTGGTTACCTGGTAAGTGGATGCCATAGGAACTTTGTTCGCTGGTGAGAGACTAGGAGAAACAAGGCGCTAGAGAATGTGGGGGAGTGAAAGCTCAGAGACGCAAACTAGGGATTAGAAATAGTTTTCCACGCTGAGCCGGTGGCATTCGCGCGGGTTTAAGGATACGCGCACCCCCCCCCATTTGTAGGTCTTTTAGGGATCTACACCTACTGAGACTGCTAGTAACACTCAATTAGGAATCAAACTGTGTTCTTTCAGTTAGTTGCCTAAGAGCCCAGTGTAGAAGACAGGAGATCCACAAGGTGTTAAAGTTTCGCTAATTAGGAAGAGTTTTTGTGTTTTCTGTTAAACTCCAAGTTCTAGAGGGCTACAAAATAAGGGCAAGTTACAGGACGCACGGGAACTGTGCACGCCACCCAGTCCCCATTGAAGGGAAACTTTGGCGAAGTGAGAATTGATGGGGTGACGTGAGGTCTTTCGCGCACACCCCGGGCTGTGGTTGCCTTTTCAAGTTCCACGTGCTTGTGGAGCCCCACGAAGGTTGTTTTCCAACTTGTGCATCACCCAAGTGTATGTCCCCATTGTTTCGGAAGGTCCTCGGTTTGGGGGTACATATACTAGTCGCTGGGACCCGTCCAGCTACCCGCAGCCTCCAGGTCTGTAACTATAACCTCCCACGCTGCAAAAGCGCAGACACATTCAGACACGAACACTCCCCGCCGGGTTCGTCACCTTGCGTTCACATTTTTATGGGACCGGACAAAATGTCAGCTCTGTTTGGAAAATGTCTCAGTCTCGAGGACTTTGTCCTGCACACAACTGCAGTCCCTATAAATGACCCTGTGTGTATTTTGAAGTCGGCCGGGCCGCTCTCTGGAAAGCGTGAGTGAGCCGGCAGGGTTCTGTCCTAGACACACACCTTGCCCGGAGCGACAATTCCAAGTTACTCACTGGAGCTGACAAGTCACCTCGGGGACAAGGAAGTCACCCAAGTGTCTGGAAATCTTGGCCCCTGTGGATTTGTCATCCAATGGATGATTCAATTAGGTACCTGGGGGGAGAAACTTTGAGGAAAGCTTTTTCTGGTTCCGTAAGTCGAGCCCTTAGGCTCCTTAGAGGTGTTTGGGAGTCGAGAAGCGAAAGGACACCCCAGGATGGGCGCACTTGCACGGCGGGGGAGGGTGGCGCTCAACGCTGGCTTTCGGGATGTGTGCTCCTGAGTGCGGCGAGCCCGGCAGTGGCTCCTGCAGTTCCAGGCTCTGGCCGGGCCGGGCAGTGCGAAGGTACCCACCGCCCGGGTTTCCTAGCTGGCAGCCCGCGGCGGAGCCCTTTCAGTCCGCGACTTACTCGGGACTGGGTTGCACAACAGGAAGCCGGCACGAGTTTGTTTTGTTTTGCTGCGTTCGCTCGCTCGCCGACGCAGCCGAGGGTAGGGGCGGAGGCGGCGGGGGAGTGACAGGGTCGCGGCAAAGCGCGCCCCAGAGACCTCGCGCCTCCGCCTCCCGACCCGCCCCTCGCTCCGCGCCAGGGAACCCAGGGGCTTGGGCCTAGGACCCTGGCCCGCCAAGCTACAGGGGTAAGGAACCAAGGAGGGCTGCCCTTCTGTCTGGCTCCACGCAGCTCTCCACTATCCCTCTGCCCCCAGCACCTAAACCTGTCTTCCCTGCTCGGTGTGCCTCGCCCTCCCTGCCAGGCTTCCTTGGCATCAGCTTGTCCCCATTTCTGGAACACTTAAATCCGGGCACAGGGTAAGGGGGTTACTTCCGGAGTCGCAATGAGCAGCGTCCTTAAGGACTGAACTCCTGCAATTATGGCCCCCTTTTACCGAGAGAAGGGCTCTACACCCTCTCCCCAATTCCCTAGGGCCATCTTTTAACGGAACATCAGCAACTACTAAGAATTGGGGCCCCAGGGCCCTAGAGTTGGTGACCAGAGGGAAGTTCTGCAGCTCCCCCCAGTGGACCAATTCCCCTGAGGTTACAGGACCTGGAATCTCAAGTCCTAGACTGTTAAAGCTAGAGGGGAACTTAGTGATCATCTACTGAAGAGGAAAGCTAGACTCAGAACTTTTGCCAAAGACCTCGTTGCCATTCGTCGCAGACCCAGGACAAACATGTAAGGTTCCCAGTTCCCAGTTCAGAGAACATTTCTTGGCCTGAAGGTGAACTCAAGACAAATGCAAAGTCTCTTCTGTCCCCTCTGAAAGCTTTGATGAGTCATGATTTCTGCCTTGGGAAGTAGCCAGACGTCCCTCTGTCTGTCTCCTTCCCTGCTGAATCTCCCCTTAAAAACTAAACTGGGGAACAATTTCTTTTATTTTTAGTACAAAATTTATTTGTGTTGATTTAAATCTTCCTTTTCCTCCTTTTCTCCTCCAAGTTTGCTTCCAGTGAGGCACCTGTGTAAAGCAGGTGTGACATGCAAAAGTTTGCAGAAAAACAATGAAGGCGGTTCCTGGAAACTCTGAAGCCATCTAGAGACAGAGTATGTGGTATTATATATTATTTTTGCAATTGAGAACATGCTGAAGTTTTGAGATTATCCTTAAATGTACTATGGTTTTAATATATTTTCACTAGTTATCTGTTCAGCCAGACCAGCCCCAACTTTACCTGTGAAAGGAAGGGCAGGGACATTTCTTTTCCATTATTTCTAAAACATTCTTCCTTACCAGTAATTTGTTAATTTATTTCCTTTCTTGCTGCAAGGATTCAGCCCTTCTTGAGTATGAATATTTACTTCCAGCTGCTGCTGTGATAACTCCATTTCTCCTTGGTTTACTATAGGCTGTTTTAGGAGAGCATATTTTTTTTTTCTGATTCCACCCAAATTTCTTAATAGTAGTCAGGTTAACAGAGATTGACTATCTAGGGTTGTTGGTTTGCTTGGGACGAAGTGATCACTCTCCAAGTAGGAAACAACTTCTTTTTCTCTTTGGATGGATTCCAGGTCTACCTAGTGGATGAAATTCCTACTGGGCCAAAATATGTGGGGTGGAAGAGGTTAAATAAAATCAAATTCATGTTTTGTATCAGCCCTGCTTTTGTTCTATGGCTGAGAGTAGTCTTTCCATGGTTTCAGAAGAGAGCTCAGTGTTCTTTTTTTCCTTTGTGTTTTTTCCTGCTAGTAAATTAAGCCTGAGGTCATTCTTTCTAGCTGTGCCTCTCTTATTGTAGTTATTGATCTTTGGAGTTGGAATGTTAATTTGCAATTCTCCCAGATGACAGAGGGAGTACTTTTGAAGGAGATAATTCAGGAAGCAGCATCCTATGCACATTCTCATCCCTGGAGAAGTCATTTCCTGTGTTTCTGTAATTATTTTCTGTAGAGGATGTTATATTGTAAATAAGGTGGAACTACAAGGCTTTACTCTTTAACTCTTTATGTTTGGTTGGTTTATAGACTCAATATGTATTGGAGAAGAAGAAAGGGCATGTAGGAAGTTTGCTCAGTAAAACAAGCACTGTTATTCATTTAGGATGAGTCATAGCAAAATCTTTAAAATGACATTAACAGGTAGTTGAATTAAAAGATACCCAAGTTCCAGGTGTTCTTAGTGTCCCACTTTCTTTAGACAGAATTGACGCAAAAGTCAGGTTTTTTTTTTAATTGAAAGAAAATATCTGTTCAGGAGAATTTACCTACCTTAAGCTTAACAATTTTTCACAAACTGAGTACACCTGTGTAACTAGTATGTGGATCAAGACACCAACTAGTATGTGGATCAAGACACCATTACCAACACACCAGAAATGTTCTCATATGCCATTCCAGTTGCTGTCTTCCTCTAAGGTAACCACTGCTCTCACTTCTAACACGTCTGTTATCCTGTTTGTTTGTTTTTTAATCTATGTAAATGGAATAATCCATTATGAACTCTTGGGTCTGACTTCTTTCACTTGACAGAAACTTTTAGTAGGTCAAATAATTGGAACTCCCCTTGAGAGATGATGGAACAGTTGGACTTGCAGAAATAAGTTGGTCAGGCACTATTTAATATAATAGAATTAAGGAAAACACTAATGAAACAAGCTGTATTTTAAATATTGACAGCCTGGTTACAGAATCTGAACAAATACTAGTGACTTGTCTGGTGAGACCCCAGGCCTGTATATATGAGCAGGAAAACACTGAGGTGTTCCTTCTACCTCAGCAATCCAGAAGTAGTCCGTACTGCTTATAATTTGAATATCATAGATATTATTTTAAAATTTAAAATGGTATTGCCAGTTATTTCACTTCATATATTCAGGCAATTTCTAGGTGAGGGCCATCAACCCCACAGTAAAAGAAGCCTGAGCTCAGTAGTGAACTATTTGTTTTATATCTTTTAGCTAAGATTTTTCATTATTCACCAATATGCCAAGATAAAGGCAAGAATGATGTGCCTATCCAAAAAGGTATATTGTAAGATTTCTCTTTCTTTCTGGGGATTGAACCCAGGGTCTCATGTATGTTAGGCAAATACTCTACCACTGAGCCACAACACCAGCCCCATGTCATAGGATTTCTATGCTTCTTTTCCTATTAGAGAAAGGAATAGATGAGGAATAGACTGAGAAACATGCAGCTGTAATTAAACTGGGTCTATAAGCCACAAAGCATGAGGTTCATGATTGTATGGTCATATCTCATTTGTATTGCATTTATTTAGGCAATAAATAATAAATATAGGTTATAATTGTTCAATTCATATAATATTTCTGTGTAGATGATCAGTACAATATTAATAATATGGATATGATAAACATGTAAATGTAGTATTAAAAGACATGTTAAAAGTAGTCTGAAAACATAAATATATAGATATAGTATAAAACAACCTATGTAAATGTAAGAGCTTGGAAGAGTTCAAAGATAAATTAGAATAACTTTGAATATTAATGAAATTGGAATTTAGACAGAGAGATGTAACATAGGCAAATAACTATAATGCAATGTAGAGAGGTATGAATGTTAAAAGAGAGGTTTATAAAGTAAAATACTTAACATTTATTGGGTCATTTTATGTCTCATGCATTCTGCTAAGCAAGTGACATGCATTTTCTCATTTACTATTCTCTATTATTACAACCTATTCATAGAAGTGTAATTATCCCTATTTTACCTAAGATCAGAGATGTGGAGACTAAGAAAGTATCAGGGAGGGCTTAAGAGTGTATTTGGAGGGTGAACAGGATCTGGCGTTTGGGAAAAAGAGAACAAAAAGGAGAAAGGAGGGGAAAGACTATTGGGGTAGACTCTAAGGCAAGATGTATGATGGACAGAAATAAGGATCCACATATTCCACTTTGGGAACAAAATCAGAGATTTGTCTCTAAATCATGAAGGCTCTTCATAAATCAGGGTGGACTTGTGATGAAGAAAGCTATTGGGGCTGTTCTTGTCTGACATGATCTTTTCTAGGCTAAGAACATAAAGCCTGCAAATTCCTTTTGGGGGCAACAAGCCCTGGTGAACTACAGATGGGCAGATAGGATCATGGTGCAAGATCTGACCCTGTCCTAGGCTCCTATAGAGAGATCAGACTTTCTGAATATCAGTTGTTTATGCAGTTCTGAGCCAGATCTGTGAAGTTTCATTTCTAGGCCTACTGAATATTGTACATAGAGAGACAACCAGATGCCAGGGCTGTGTATGAATTTTGTTATTCTTCTGTGTGAAGAAACGGATTAATGTTTTCCCAACCTTTACAGCATGACCAATAGATTCCACTTCTGTCTGTAACTTGGCTGAGTCATTCACAGAGGTTTAAAAAAATTTTTTTTAATAAATATGTTGTCATGTTGGTTAAAAG
Organism: Ictidomys tridecemlineatus; assembly: GCF_052094955.1. Taxonomy (NCBI): domain Eukaryota; kingdom Metazoa; phylum Chordata; class Mammalia; order Rodentia; family Sciuridae; genus Ictidomys; species Ictidomys tridecemlineatus. Next base: position 147,066,174 of record NC_135480.1, on the reverse strand, counting down.
CCTAGTCATTGTTGTGGACATTCATACTTCTACACTGATGTCAGTGCACATAATTTAACTTGTATAAAACTTCTGTCTACCAACAGCTAAAAATAGTTACATTGGTTGTCTTTAAGCAATAAATACACTGAAGGAAAGATATCACTCAGTTACATGTGTGATAGGAATGCTTTAATATGCTTGAATATTTAGTTTAGGGAATGATTAGTTTTATTTTTACAATCTTCCATAGGTAGATGTTTTTACCCTTTTGAGAGGATTGTGATTTTTAGCTGTGAAAATAGCTATTTATGTGGATTCAATAGTAGGTTACACAGAACAAATGACAAAGAATGCTCTTTTTATTTTGCCATATTTTACTACCTATGTACATCTTTGTGTGAGGATTTTCTTTTTAAAGAAAAATTCTCCAGCTAGTTACTTTGCTTTTATATTTTTGAAGAAGCCTTTGTGTTGGAAACCATGGCCATGTGGTACTCACTCTCTGCAATTCAGGTAATTAATTCAGTGGTGACATCATAGGGAATGTGTTCATTTTTCCATTTCAAATATTTCATCTCAGGATCTGATGGTTAACTCATATTAAGAACACATTTTGAAAAACTCAGTCCTCAAATACAGTTATGTGTTAATTTAAACTTTTTTCTCTTTTACATTTTAAGAACAGGGGTTTATACAGGGGAGAGGGGTCATCTACTCTCTGCAGTGAGAAAGATCTAAAACTGCTATTCATTTTGATGTTGATTCTGTTAGCCTGTCAATCAATTATTACTTTTTGAACACAATTGATCAATTTGATATTTATCAAGAGGCACAATGACAGCAATGGTAGAAATGTGGCTTTATATCATTTAATTTTTATATCTTATAAAGCTAAAAGGTAAAACTTTTAGATCTTTCCCTCAATACATTCCTATTTTGATATTTACTTTTTGTCAATTGTTCAACTCATTCTATGCCTGAAACTGTTCTTTCTAGCTATTTGTGTAGGCAATGAGTTCAAATGCTTTTATAACAGTGGCTATTATTCTGTTTTGACTGTGGCCCACCATAAAATGCAAATTTTATCGTAACCCAGAGCACACTGTCTGCTTACAGATATGAAGACATGTATACTCATAAACAACTGAAATAAAAAAATAATTGACCATTAATATACATTGGATATATAATGTTAACTTATGTTTTATTCTAGTTGGTTCCATTTCATTAAAAAATGCTTTCCCTGTTGAATAATTGATTCGTGGACCACCAATGGATTGCAATCCCATTTGAAAAACACTGCTGCAGAGAGAGCACTTTGTTAAAAGATTGGTCTAGGAGCTTAGAATATAGTCATACCTAGATAGGGCCAAGGTGTTGTTACCTTTCTGAATTTATCTTTTTTTAGCCTAAAAATCTTTTTGGTTCAAGTTCATTCTCATTTTGAATGATTTCTTTTGGTTGACCAAGGGAAATCCCTAATCATACCCCTCTCCTTTGCCATTTTTGGTAGGGCCACAGCTTTCTAGACCTTTCTGTACTCATTGATGAGTTAATGACTGAGGCAAAGTAAGTGAAACACTTCTAAGTAATTACTATTAAAATGAATGACATTTAGCAAACTAGGAGGATATGAGAGTTATATAGGTGTACTGAAGTGTGGAAAGTGGATTCTAAGAGAAGTTATTGAACTTTTAAAATTGCCCTCCAGCAGTATTTTTCTAATGGTTCTGAATTTCTTCCAACAGTCTGTAATCACTATCATTGTATTGAAGATTCTCAATGCTCCTTCTGAGTTTTAAGTTGGGATGGACTGATTTGGAATAAATTTCAGAATTTGACTCAGTCATTTCTCTTCTTCTTTTTCTTCCCCTTCCTTTCTTCTTTCCTGTTCTGTCATATCCAAATTTGCTACCTTTCTTTTTTTTTTTTTTTTTTGTGGTGGTGGAGGTTGAACCCAGGGCCTCATGCATACTAGACAAGCACTGTACCATTGAGCTACACCTCCAGTCCGTACTGCTTATAATTTTAATATCATAGATATTATTTTAAAATTTAAAATGGTATTATCAGTTGTTTTACTCCATATATTCAGGAAAGATTTTCAGTTTTGAGGACATTTTATAAAATATAAAAATAAAAAAACTGAAAATACATCTATCTCTTATCAGCTAAGGGTTAGAATCCACAAATAAATGAAAGTCAGGATTTCTGTTAGGTGATATCCATAACATTCATTTTCTTTTCTGAAGGGTGTTTGGAAGAATGCTCTAGAATCTCTGGAGGAAACACTAATTTGTCTTACTTTTAGTTAATGTAACTAAGAGTGAAACTTCTTCGATTTCATCTTATTGGCAATTGTATTGCTTGAGTAACATCTGTACATCTTGGTGCTCAGAATAAATGTGTCAGTATTTTTATAATTACCAACATTAGACCTTGGGAGCACTCAAGTCAAAAGGTCTATACATTCTAGTTATTAGTTATAAGCTCCTTGCATTTCTGCTCCACACCTCAATTATGAGGAGTTTAGCTCTGTTTTTGTGTAACTTCTTTTGTCATTTCTGTGAATTTTTCTGTTTCACTGGATAAAGTTATGAGTCCCTAGAAATGATGACTATACCTTGTTGTGGGTTACTTTATTATAACGTGGGACCCTCCACTTTCAATTTAGAGAAATGATATTGTACACATCCAATACATTTCCTCCACAATATCTTCCAGCTCCACAGGCACATGTTTGCACTTTCCTCTTGTTAAAATTGCAGACAAGAATAATTTTGATTTATTGGTGACATCTAATATAGCTGTGTTTATATTGTTGCCAATAAAATGACTTACATGATTGGTTTTTGTTTATACAATCTTTTCTGAGGAGTCAGTCACCTGTGTTAGGACAAGGTACATTCTGCTTATTAAAATGAACTCCTGGGATCTAAGAACATTCAGCTCTATCTGTCCTTGATTGAATTGCAGAATGTGCTTCACACTGTAGCTGTGCATGAGAATAACTTACATTATCTATCAATAGGCTTTCATTTCTATATTCTTCTGGCTACAAAAGCTGTAATAAGAGAAACCCACAGGAATATCACAGGCCTATTAACGATCAAGGCAGCTGAGTTGAAAAGGCTGTGTTAATGAAATTATACAATCATTAATCCAAAGGGGAGGAAAAAGGAGAATCAATAAGAACTCTATTTGAGATGGTTTAGACATAAACACATATATACAGACTCAGGAGAAGTTTCTTTCCTGACCAGTATTTTATGCTTCATTATCAGGTTTTCTGTGTAGAGTAAGAAATACTTGTGGCATAAGGAATGGAAAATGTAACAGAGGCTAAATGTAGCCTAAGGAAATGAAATGATGTATGAAAATTAATAATTAACTGGCTCATCAGATGAATTATGACTCTAGATGAGCCTATTAATGATATTTGCTAAGAAAGGGCCTTTGGCTGTAAATAGACATTATGGAACTTGTGTTTTTGGAATTTTCTCGAATGGATGAGTTAACATTGCTTCCGTTTGTTTAATTTCTTAATCCACGAGGAACAGTGCCTGGAACCTTAGGTAGAATGTAGAGTTATGATTTTATATTTTGATTAAAGTCATGCTTTTCCAGAAAAATAGTGCAATTTTAAATGGTTTTGTGCCTTAGTTTCCTTAGGGGTTAAGTCATTTCCTCCCTGACCTGATTTACAGGAGTGTGTTTTAAGAGTTTGAAAATGGTCAAGAGGAAAGATTTATTAACTCTCGTGTTGACTCATTAGCTGAACGAACATTTTTGTCCTGCAATCCAATGGAGTATAAAAACATAAATGTGTCAATACACCAGATCTAAAATGTCCTAAATTTATACCTTTTCTTTAGTTTCTTTTCTTTTTCTCCTTTTTTTTTTTCTGTTGGGTGGTGGCCTGGGGTAGAGTAGTTGGATGGAGGACAAAAGGAGAAAATGCTGAGGAATTTGATCAAGTTTTTAAATAGAGACTCTTCCCATGGAATTCTACCAGTTAGGTGTTTTTACAAATTAGTTGTGGTTTTATTTTCTTTGCAATGAGTGGACTCATTTTTCCTGGTTAGTGTTGTCTTTCTGCATGCTGCTGGCAGGAGAACCTTCCTGTCTGCTCTTGCTTTGATGGAGCTGGTCGACACTGACATTACTTTTGCTTCCATGTCTCCCCAGTCACCCTAGATTTAAGGGCCTTGGGTGCAGCAGAATCTACATATGTATTCCTGATTACAGTCAGTGGATATTTTAGTTAATCTTTCATACTCCAATTATCTGGAATAACAGAAAGTCAAGAGACCACATGATCATAGTCAACCTTTGGGCATGAAATCTCTAAGTCCACACACATTACAAATGGCTTGCCAGAAATGAAACTCTGGCCTCTTGACTGTTTGAGTGCTCTTTTTAAATTTGACTCTACAAGCATGTGTCCTTAAAAATGAGCAATCTCTTCCTTTTTGGTTACCATATAGACTTAAAATTTTGTCCTGTTCTTATAGCTTAGCTAAGAAGTATACAACATATTATAATAAGAATAAACAAAATTTATATTTGCATTCTGGTATCTAATGCTTGAAAAAAATCTGTTGGCACATTAATAAGAAGATGAGAATTTTAGGTATATTTTCACATGTAGTTTAGTTTTGTCTTGAGGTCTTGTTCAGCTTACATGCCATTGACCTGTTGCTTTTTCTTCTTGGTATTAGTTACTTTACTTTTTAGCTGCTGCCTTTTCAGTAATAAAATTTAAGTACATCTTGTTGTTGTTTTTACTTTCAACCTAAAGCTATTTAAAACAGGAGTGCAGTTTATAAAAAAAAGAAAATCATTGCAAGTCAGACAGGTGTGAGTGCCTGATACTTAATTAAGTTCTCAGCACTTTAATTATTTTCCCTTCTTGCAGACTCACCTTTTTAATGATCGAACCTAATGCTAAGTATTTACTTAGGTGTTTTTATCCAAATTTTTGATGAGAATTCCTGCTTGTGTATGATCTTCTTGTCAAAAATGACTCCCTTATTTTTAAAAACCTGAAAATGGCCACAGTCTGCAAATCTGCAGACACTTGTCACTTGGATCCTGGTCTTAGTGACTCATATTTCCAGTCATGTTGAACAATTCTTCATTTTAAAAAAATTGCCAATGTGACATTTTTCATTGCCTTTTCTTTCCTTTTTATTGGGTGGATACAAAAATAAGTGATTTCTTTTGTAGGGCTCAGAGCACTCAGAAAACATTATTTTATCAATGAGTGGAGAATAGTTTTATCTGGCAAAGCATGAAGATATTAAATGACTCTTGCTCATGATCAACCAATAAATGAATCAACAGACTGTCTGGGAATACACTTGGATTCTTCTACAGAGTCACAACAAAAAAGGCACTGGATTCTTTCCAGTGTTAAAAAAAAATTTTACAACCAGTCTGATATCAGGGTCTATTTCTTAATTTTCCATAAATGAATCATTTAGTTTGGATAACTTGAACTTGTCGGTCCTTCAAAGGGCCTGAAGGGCAGGGGAGGGCGGGAGTGAGACTGGACTTTGAGGAGTACTTTTGAATGTTTCCTAGGACTGTATGGAAAGGCAGTGTTGAATGTGAGAGACCAGTGGAATTCTTAGCAAAATATAGAATTGGTGAAAATGAGGAAACATTCCAGGTTTTATTTTGTTAATTATTTTTGAAGTTCTTCAAGATAGGCACATATGGTAAATTTTGCAGAAGGTATATGGAACACTTGAATTGAAACTTAAACTTAAATATATTTGACTTTCTGGAAACTATAAAAGAAAAAAAATTCACCAGAAGTTTTCCTTCCTTACTATTCTTTCCTTGATGACTTAAGGAGTCATTTGTTTTGACGTGGAGTTGAAAATGTTTCAGACTTTGAGGAGATCTCACAGCAAAAGTGAGAATCATCCAGTTGAGAACATCTGAATGTTTCTTCTTTATATGCTGTCCTTATTTCTTGTGTTTGTCCAACTTTGGCTTTTTTCCATAACTATCTTGTCAGCATAAAAGACATATTATGAACGTGTCTATCAAACAGTTAGAGTAGTGGCATTACCATGGCACTTGGCTACCTCATTGCATACACATTATTCAGGAGAGGGAAGGACTTTCCTTGATAATTTAGAATAATGGAGAACTGATAGTATCACATATGGATAGATGATGGTGTCCTGTGCTAATGTCAGTCCTTCTCTTGGTTCCTGCATAGGAAACATCATGAGACTATGGACAACGTCCAATACATTTTGCACTGTAAACATACTGGATATCTTACTGTTAGAAGGACTGTTCTTTCCTTGTGCTTTCTATAAGGCATTTTGCACAGCCTTGTCTTTTCTAGGACTTCAGTGGAAGATTAGAGTATTGTGTTGGTTTTATTTCTGTTCTTGTAATGTAGGATCCATATAGAACCAAAATTCTAATGCTTCTGTGAATGTTTGAATATAAGGATTTATGAAACCTTTGCAATATTCTCAAGCCCAGAATTTAATCTTTTGTAAATTGAGAGATTGTGAAAAGATTGCTCTTAGACTGAAGATCAGAAGTGGTGTAATATTCCTATTATCTAGTATAGAGGCCTTGTGTGCTTTGTGTTTGTTTACCAGGAACTTTGTAGCATTTGTCTCATAGCTCAGGAAGGTGATGCTTTTGGATTTTCTAAAAACCACTGTACAAAAGTGAACTAGTATGGACAGATCCTTCAGGCAGCAAGATAAGTTTCATTTTTCAAGCTGGCACCAGTTGATTGGTCATAGTTGCCAAGCACTGTACTGAGAAGGGCTCAGTGGCAAACAAAACAAGGTAGTGATCCATAGTCCATATCTACCATGAATACAGAAGGGGAGAGTACCTGCCAATGAGCCATGTATTTGATGACTTCATTCTACAAAAAAAGGTCATTTTGCTAAGAGGGCTTCTTTTCTTCCTGATATGAATGCTACAGAGGTTAAAATGCTTCAGAGGTTAAAAACTCTTCACTGTACTTTATTTTTATTTTTACTTTAAAAAATGCCCGCATTTATTTTTTTAAACAGGCTTATAACCCACATCATGGATAACTTATTGGACTTTGCCTGAAAGGAGTCATTAGTGCCATTGGATATTTGACCATCCTGGCCACAGGTTTTTCAGAATGAATGGAAGGTCATGCAGCATGAGTCTCCACCGGACATCAGGAACCCCACAGGGGCCTGGGATGGTCAGTGGCCAACATATTCCTCCCATCCGAGCCCACTCGGGGACTCCTGGCCCCTCGTCCTGTGGCAGCACACCAAGCCCTGCTATTGGAAGTCTTGTTAACAGCCTCCACCTCAAGATGCCCTCAGGAGGAGGGATGGCTCCTCAGAACACCCTGACTGAGAGCTCTGTCCACCTGCCTGCCCTGAGCCCCAGGAGACAAGTGCTCACCAATGGGAAGCCACGATTCCAGGTCACCCAGGCTGGAGGCATGTCAGGGTCACACACTTTAAAGCCAAAGCAGCAAGAGTTTGGAAACCCCTTTTCTCCAAATCCTGGGAAAGGTAGGATTGTCTTTCTGGGATCTTTTAAAAAATGGAAAGTTTTTCTCCCCCAGTCTCTTTCCTGCCAAAAATTTAGGAAGATAGATAATTCAATCTCAGGGTCAAAGTTCATGGTCTCATAATGATATCTAAGTTTGCTGGGTAAAGGAGTGTGTGTCTGTTGGGGTAGATGCTGGGCACATGTGTGATACACCTCATTGGACTGTGAAATAGAGTGGAAAGTAGAATAGAAAGATTCAAAATATGGAGATAGGGTGGGTGGTGGTGGCAGAAGGGCCAGAGAAAGATTAGGAAGATCCTGTCCTCCAATACTTATAGCTGTGCCCTGGCTCACTGGCGGCTCTATTCTACAGGCCATGGGTGATGAGACAGGCGACTGGAACTGCCATTTATGTTAGTGTTAGAAGTGCTTGAAGAAAGGTGGTGTTTGGAAGGAGAAGAATTAAAAAAGGAGGAATGTTTTAACAACCAATAAATGAAGAATCAGTAACTGTAAATGATAAGAAAAATTATTTTAAGAGCAAAACCTATAATTTTGAATATATAGCTAGTAACAGGAAGAAAGCAAGCTGGAAGAGCATAGTGAAAAGATGTGTTTGGTACTTGTGGAGAACTAGAAAATGATTAATTTGAAATGTAGAGAGCGAATGTACTTTTAACTTAATAGTGTTTGAATTACCATATATTTTAAACTAAAGAATAATTGTTGGAGAATAGCAAATTATTTGAATGACACACTTTTTCTAGAAATTGATGTTGACTTAATGAAATTACATTGCAGATTGTACGTATATTTAGGATAAAAAGAGAAAGACCATGTATCCCATGTAAATTACAGCTTTGCTATGTAAAATAACACAATTATATATTCCTTAAGGTATTTTAGCATTTAGTCGTAAATGTTTTTATTAAAAGTACTCACATCATCAAATAGAATTAAGAGCCTCGTTCTGAACAGCCACTCACTCAGTTAATTAAGGTGAATAATGATTTATATCAGGCAAGTAGCCAAAGAGTTGTTTGTCTTAGTGTCTGTGTATTTCTACACAGACACTAAGAAAAGCACAACACCAAATACACGTGTAGTTTTTGATTTTCTTCTTTTCATTTTTTAAAAATTTATTTATATTTGGTCTAGATTTGGTTTTGAGTTGTTTTATTTCTTAGTGGTACTGATGTTTAGTATAGGAAAAAGTTTCCCTGGGGGCTATATCCACAATAACTCTGTCATTGTTAGGTTGCTATGTTCATTGCATGGTAAGTTAATTCCTTAATATCAAACTGCAGCGTTTGGGTTTTCAGGGGCTGAGGCCCAGTAAAATCTTTCAGCTCATGCTTGACTAGTCAACTGTAACTTGCTTTCATAGGTACTTGTGTTTATAAACCTGACTGACAATAATAATGGTGATAATACTAATAACTTGAATTTATTAAAGTATAACTTAGCATGTGTCGGGCAGCATGTAGAGTGCTTTCCAGCACATAGTCTGAGTTATTCCTCACAACAGCCCTCAGTTGTATACTATGGCTGATCTTGCCACTAGGTCTGGAAAGAATAAATAACTTCAAGGGCACCATCCAGCAAGGAGTTTGGGAATATTGCTTTGATGGTGACCAGACATGGCTATAATTATAATCATGGTGAAAAAATGCTTCAGATACTTAAGTGATAGTGAACTCTCAGGGTCAATACACCTTGGAATGCATATAAAAAAATAGTGCTGCTTCCTGCTTCTCTTCCTGTGAACTTTGTGGCTCCTTGCTCAGCTTGCTAGCTTATAGTACATGTTTTGGATTGAAATGGTTGGGGTGTGCATGGGCACAGGTAAGGAACTGAAGATACTCTGTTATTCTTCTTCCTGGCTTTACAGCTTGGATACTATCAGTGGTCTGGATGATGCCAGAAGTAGCTGAATGTGTCCTTTTTGAATCTTGGTTAAAAATTCCAAAATTAAGTCAGTAACTGATTATCTGAGACTGTTTGAACTTCATCGGGTCATTTATTCAGCAAATAATTATTGAGCATATATTTTGGATGAGCTACTGTTCTGGAAATACAACAGCCAATAAAAACTAGTCCTTGCCCTCAGGCTGGTGGAGGATTCAGGCAAATATATGGACAGTTAAAACAGAGTAAGGGTTCTGAAAGAGTGTATGGCAACTGTTGAGAGAGATTTCTGGTCTGTGCTTAATAGGAGGATCTAGGAGGAGAGTGGAATATTTAGGTAGACACTTACAGAGTGAGGAGCCAGTCTTGGAATTGTACAGTGTATGTCTTCTGTGTGTGTGTGTGTGTGTGTGTGTGTGTGTGTGTGTGTGCACATGCATATGTATGTGACACATGTATGTGTGGAGGGGGCTGTCTAGAAATTTTTCTGGGCTGGGAGAAAAGCACATTCAAAACCTGGGGCATTTCATGAACTTTTACCTAGTTCTACATGGGTTTGGTGTACAGAGACTGGTAAGAGATGAGTCTGGAGAGGAATAAGTAGAAGGCAAGTGAAGGATTATGAATGACATGCCAAGGAGTTTGGCTGTTATCTCCTAGGACACTGGTGGAACACGTGACTCTGTGGGACTATTAATTGGGGCTTTCCAGAAAAACAAAAATAATAGGATGTATATTTATATCCATGTGTGTATATATACATATGTGTGTATATACTTACATACATTTATATAAATAAAAAGATAAATTTATTAAATTTATTTAAAAAGATAAATTTATTTATATAAATGTATATAAGTGAATATAGAAAGATTTATTATAAGGAATTGGCTTATAGGATTATGGAAGCTGGCAAGTCCCTAAATCTTCAGGGTAGATTGGCAAACTGAGACCCAGGAGAACAGATAGTTATTCTAGTCTGAGTCTGAAGGCCTGAGAACTAGGAGAGCTGATGGTGTAGTCCTTGGTCTAGCATGCCCAAGACCAGGAAGAGCCAGTGTTTCAGTTTGAGTCCAAAGGCAAGAAAAAAGGTGATGCTGGATAAGACAGTGCATCCTGTGAGCCTGAAGAGTGGTTGTACTAACTTTTAGGAAGGTAGTGGAGCTGTGTACAATTTCATCCACCTAAAGATTGTCACACAGATGAGCATCTGACTTGAAGGAGAGAATCACCAAGGAAGCCTTATGAGAAGTATTCATCTGGCAGGAATGTTTATAGCACTTAAGGAGTAAAATCTGCTCCACTGGAATGCAAATAACAATAGTTTTAACATCATATAGTGTGTTCTCAAATAGTGCATTAAGGTCACTGGTGTGGTACAGAGAGAACTTGAGCATAAAAAACATTTTATATTTTGAAAGGAATATAAGATGCATGACATCTTTTGAATACCAGGCAAATTACTAGCTTGAGGAGATTGATAGTTTCAGTAGTAAATTTTACTGTGTTCCTTACATAAGTTATTTCTTAAGTAAAATTAATACTTTGTTTCTGAATATTTTATAAAGTTTAATCTTGCCTTATGTTATTTTGTATTATGTTCTATTAGAGTATATTTTATTCTATTCATCAGCCACCTTTATTTCTTTCCTTTTGGTGAGGTTTTATCTTTGCAAAGATACATTTTCCATAGTTGCAATTATTAAAGAAATAGCAAGTACTTTGTACACCATCTTCATGGTAGCATTATCCATGTAGCCAAAAGATAGAAGCAAGGATCCATTACTGGATTAAAGAATATGTATAATATGGTATAAACATGCAATGGAATATTAATCTTTAAAGGGAAGGAAATTCTGACACATGCTACAACACAGAAAACCCTTGAGTAAATTATGCTAAATTAAATATTCACATCAAAAAAGGGCAGATAGTGTATGCTTTATTTTATAGGGAGTTCTTAGAAGAATCAAATTCATAGTGACAGAAAGAAGGTGCTTGCATAAGGGCTTGGGGAAGGGGGAATGAGGGGTTAAGTGTTTGATGGCTACCAAGTTTCAGTTGGGAGAATGAGAAAATTCTGGCAATGGATGGATAATGGTGATAGTTATACAACAATGTGAATGTATTAACCTGATCTGTACAGTTTTCACAGGACTCCCATACAGTTCTCCCACTTTAATTAGTCCGTCATCACATAAGCTATTTTTTATGGAGAATTCATTATTTCTGAATAGTTTTTAAAGTTTAATCTTGCCTTACATTATTTTGTGTTATGTTCTATTGTAGTATATTTTATTCTACTTTCAGCCACCTCTTTTTCTTTCAAGTGCATGGTTAAAATGGTAAATTTTCATGTTTTGTATATTTTACCACAATTGAAAAAGTAGCAAGTATTAAGTGACAATCAGTATGAGCAGGAAATGATGAGGATAGCGATATCCAATCTTACTCCAAGGTGTGAGTAGTGTAGAGTGCAAAACTGGAACACATATCTCATTAGCAATTGGAATTATTTAGGAATAAAATAATAACATTACTTTTAATTTACGTGTATTACTTTTTTCAAACAGTTGTTAGTACATAAAGGCCATTAAGTGTGGACACCTAGCTAACTTAATACATGCAATTGTTAGGTGTTTCTTTTGGCCTAGGGGCACTGTGAAAAAAATTCCCAAGACACTAAGAGCATTTGGGAACCTTTGTTATAGGAGGTGATTTTTCTCATACAAAGAGAAGGCTGGGGTGGGTGCTTGTTGCGAATGGTTGGCAGCTCGGCTGTGTCAGGTCCGGGATCACAGAGTTTTCCATAGTCTTGGTTGCACAGTGGATACCTCACTCCAGCCCTGCCTGGAGTCTGCATTCTGAGAAGAGCAAAAGAGGAAGGAAGAAGGACAAAGGCCAAAAGATAAAAGGACAGTTCTCCCCAATTTGTCCCCTTCAAACAGTTTGCTCTCCCCTCTTTAATTAGCTGTTCATTACATAAGCTATTTCTTAAGTAAAATTCATGCTTTGTTTCTGAATACTTTATAAAGTTTAATCTTGCCTTATGTTATTTTGTATTATGTTCTATTAGAGTCTATTTTATTCTATTTATCAGCCACCTTTATTTCTTTGAAGTGCATTGAACCCCTTGAAAGTAAATTGTAGATACTGTAACATCCCCCTGGCCCCACACCCCCTGATTCCTAGGCAGGCATCCTTCATGTTGTATAACCAAAAAATATTCATCATAACCAAGGAATTTAACTGATACAATAGTATTATTTACATAAAGTTCAAATATAGTCCATATTAAATTAATTTTATATTATTTTATTCCATTGATTGTTTAGAAACTATTTTCTTTTTCCACTTGGTCATCTAAATGTTCTTTATAGGTATTTTTTTTTTTTGTGACCAGAATTGAATCAAAGATCATGTGTTGTATTTGGTTGTCATCTCTGTGGTCTTATTCTACAGCAGCACTCTTCCTCTGCCTTATTTTTTTGTGTTTCATGACAAAATATGTTGGTATTTTTAAAGGTTTACGTGGTGGATCCTCTTGTCATATAGTCTAGTTTGTCAGATTATTTATTAGAGATTGCATTTAGGTTAACCATGTTGGACAAGAAGCCTATATAGGTGATTTGTGAACTACCCACTGCATTAAACCTAGAAGCACTAAATACTTCTTTGTCCTGGGATTTGTGATGCCACATTTGATTGCCTAGCTAAAGGGATGTTACCAGATCACCACATTGTGAAGGACACTTTCCCTTTCAAAATTAATCAGTAATTCGTATTTGAATACCCTGTTCTCTAGCAACCTTCATAGCTTCCATTGCTGACCCTTGTCTGAATCAGTTCTACCTTGGTGATTGCTAATAGTGAATTCCTTCTTTTATTATTTCCTCTGTGTTTAATTAGCTGATATTATGCTAGAAAGAAGAGTTTCTCTGCCCCATTTTTGAGAATTGTTATAGACATATAGATTCTCTTTTTAATAATTTACTGTGCTATCTTTTGTTACCATCATTGTTTTGGTGTCTGAATTGTCCCAAATTTGGCCAGAGGGAGCCTCTTGAAGTGAGTTCCTGTGTCCTTTTAATATGTTCCTATTAGGCATTACCTTGCTTTCAGGCATAACAAGATGTTCTAGGCTCAATTGTACTTCTCTGCCCCAGATCTGACTGAAATCATTAATTTTTGTGAGGGAATGGTATTTGGAAAAAAAGTGTGAAAGATGTCCTTACTGGGACATCTTTAGATGTAGAGCCTTACTGACTGTAAGAGGTCATTGCTTCTAAGCCCTTTCCGCAAACTGTTATGAAATATATTATAAAAAGATAGTGAGTTCTAGGGCTGGGGTTGTGGCTCAGCAGTAGAGCGCTCACCTGGCATATGCAAAGCCCTGAGTTCGATCCTCAGCACCAAATACAAATAAATAAAATAAAGATATTGTGTCCAATTACAACTAAAAAGAAAAAAGAAAAAAAAAGATAATGCGCTCCAGTTAAAAGGCAAAATGAGAGTTTTCCCATACCTCTGCATCTTATAGTCAGCACAAACCCTGGTTCCCAGCAACCTCAGTGTATATTTAATTTGTTCTGTCCTACAATAGAGGAAAGGGCTACTTTTAGCTCAACATTTATAAGATAGAAGAAATTAGTTTTAAAATTGATTGCTTACTCCATGTAAATTTTTAATGCTGTGAGATAAGAGTGTTCCTCTTTATCTGAGCCACTGTGTGAGAATGGGAGACATTCTGTAGTTGGCAGCCTACTGGCCTTGCTAGGATTTGTGGGCAAAGGATCCCAGTTATGTTGTACCAATAATAGCATTTCCCCCTACTTCCTGTTCCAACAGTTACTCACTGTAATTAGACTGGTAGGAATGCATTTTTCAAAGCATCTGGGAAATCAGTTTTATGATCCCCACTTTAAGCACATTTGACACAACTATTTAAATATTTAAGACAATTCTACATTCCTAGTACCCTGAGGACTATATAATTGGGAAGATTTTCATTATAAAGGTTTTTATTTTACCTCAGGGGCTCTGACATTTCTTGTTGGGCTCTGCTGTCCTTGGAGACAAAGGGAGTTAGTTATTCATTAGCGCTTGTGGGTTATTCATTATTGTTGGTCAGAAAAAAAACCCAGAATAATATCAACAAAGGACACCAAACTAATTGGGATTAAAAAACTCTTTTGTGTCACTTAAGTGTGGTGTGTACATCTTGTAAAGACCTGGTTTAAGAAAGATAATGTATTGTGTGAGACTGGGAGGTCTAAAAATTAATGTGCATTAAATAATACATCAAGTTTTTTATTTTTAACTGTTTGTGGCTGGCTAATTCAGTTGGTTTGTAATCTGGACCTAAAGTTAGTGTTTTGGTTCCTCAGTAGGTCAGTGAACCTCCTGTTTTTCTCTGACTGCTGCATCATAAAACTTAAAATACTGCCACTGATTTAAAATGTTACTGTCCTGTAGCATTCCTTCAGTTATGTTTATTCCCGGAAAAACAACAGACAATGAAAGAAGCCTGCTAACAGCAGTGTGTACACCCTATGGAATGTAGCCATATTAGAATCTGCAAGAGTAGCAAATGGGGCCCCATATGTGGGGATAGATACAGTTAAGATATTAGCAAAGAATGTTGGGGCAAAATATTTGGCTGCTTTTTTTTTTCACTTTGGCTTTTTAATCATTTATATTTCCTTGTACTTCCAATGCGGCTTCCTGCAGAATTAGAGCAAATAAAGTTAATATTCCATAAATGGTTCCCAAAATAACCAAACCAGCCAGAGACCAAAGGCATTATTCCAATTGAGGTGGCCAGAGTTTTCATTTGGTCTTGCCAACAAGGCAGGTGAAACACAATGTTTACTTCTGTTTACTCCCTGAGCTATACAGGGTCTACTTTGTGTGATTTATTGATGCTGGGTGTAAATCAAATTGATGATGGATTTCCAAGTAATGCTGAATGGTAGGCACGATTTGTTCTGGTTATAAAAGAGGTTTGTCAGTCTGGTAACATTCCACCTTTAAAAGAATACAGTGCATTCCATTAACAACCTCCTCCCTCCCCCCATGCTACAGGACTTGAAACTGAAATGTAACATCCATTAGTCACCTATAGCATTTTTAAAGGTTGTTAGACAGGAACAGCCTTGGACTTGCATAGTACTTTGTAATTCACAAACTTTCCTGTTTATTTTTCCCTGTGATATGATCGAAGGCACCATTCTGTTTGGTAGGGTGTTAATTGGCTCCATATTGGAAATTAAGAAACTGAGGTTCAGTTTGTTGGCCACCTCATTCTTTATGTACTGTATGAGTTTACCTCGAAAGAGGAGTCTGTGATTTGAGATCTCATACTATAGGAGTTCTGAGAAACCTTGGCCACCCTCTAGCCATTTGAATTTAACATTGCTACCATTCCTGAGAGAGTACGCCTTTAAAAATGCAAACCACTGAGCCATCCTTCTCATGAGAGAAATGGGCCCTTGCTCCTGTTGTGGACATTGTTACTTGATGGATTCCAATAACTGGCCCCTCTGGAACCTGGAGAGCACTGTCTGCTTGGCAAGGAGCCTTTGTGTTATGGCCACGTGAGTGACAGAAGTGTATGCATGAGTACTTTGTGCCTCTGTCTGTATGGTCTCTATACCCAGGCAGGTGGATGGAATGAATGTGAATAGATTTTGTTGCTTCTGACTCACCACATTATAAAGACACAATGGATGGGGATGTGTATTTAATACATATTTTTCGTCGATGCCTTATTTGAATACTGAAAGAAGCAGAAGGTATAGACCTGACATAAAAACAAGTTAAAAGATGAATCTTGTGGGGTATAGGTTCTTGTAATTCAACTCTAGCCAGAGGACCAGTAGTCTTTGCCTCCTCTAAGCACTAGTGAGAAATGCACAGTCTCAGCGCCACCCTAGACCTACTGAATAAGAATGTGCATTTTAACAAGATCCTAGGTGATTCATGTGCTCTGGATTGGCTTCATGAACTGTGTGACCAGCGACTTCACTGGGTCCGAAGCTTAGAGAGATGCTCTGCACTTGGGGTTTAATCTTCTGTGGTTGCTGTCTTGTTATTCTTATTAATTTTATCTTTGAATCAGTGTTTTATAAGCAGTCTGATGGGACACTGGAGCATTCAAGGGGTGGGCCTTTGAGTCTCAGTTCATGTGTGGTCCCACGTGCCAGGATGGCCACTGGTTTCCTGCCCCCTCCAGGTGTCCACTGCTGCTTTCTTCCCCGAGCAGAGATCAAGGCATGGATGGGAGGAGTGTCTCATAGGGCCTGTTGTAGTTGAGGCTCTGGATACCTTACAAGGTCTGCACCTAGTTAGTGTGGAAGAAATCCAGTGCTAAATAGCAAATTGAAAAGTATCCAGTAAGTCAGAAGAGAGGCCTAGAAGAAGAAAGAAAACTTTTTTTCTTACTTTTTCAACAAGGGACCCAGCATTTTCACTTTGCACTGGTCCTTACAAATTACATAGCTGACCTTGCAAGTGCACATTGAACTTGGAGAAGCACTTCTGTACAGAAAAAGCAGGGATGCTAGACTCAGAAGACTCATATTCCAGTCCAGTTTTGCTGGAGTGTGATCTTGGCAAGCCATTTGGCCTCCCTACCTCAGTTTCTTCCTCTGTAAAATGGAGGTAACATCTTATCCTTATTGCCAAGTGGGTGTTATAGGCAAAGGGCATACCTGGCTATGTGTCCTTGAATAGTAACATGCACAAGCATCTCTTTGGCTTTGGTTTCATGATGCTGATAAATAGAGTGGGATATTATAGCGTGAGGGAGTCAGGATGGAGATGGAGGACAGGGTTCAAATTGGGGCAAGACCAAAAACCAAGTCTTAACATCCATGAAAGTGGATAGAAAGTGATAGTTAAGAAGCCCAGAAAGGCTGGGGTTGGGGATCTTGGGTACCTATGAGGTTGAGTGTCCTTTGACAACCTTTGAGCCATATGGATTGGCTTTCCAGGTTGTTACCCACTTGTATGCAAGTCTCTGGTGCATGATGGTAGAAGAAGAAATGGTACTTGTGTTTAAGGATTAGATGGTAAATGTGAATGTACAGTTTAAACTGCAAACAACAGGGGCTGTTAGTAGTGTGGTTGTCCCTTGATTACAAACTGGTATGGGACTATATGTGTCTGCTGACCACAGGACCTGTTGCTGTATGAGAGGGCTTATCTACCACCCTCTTCATTCACGTGGCTAGTCTTCCGGAAGAGAGGTCTGCAGCTTAGTTATGACTCCTAAGGCTGGACAGTATGAAAAGCTTCTTGATGTGTATGTTTAGAGTTCCAAACACTACATTTTCACAATTTGCTGCAGAAACTAGAATGAAAAAAATATCTAAATCATAACAAATAAGCATTGAGCTAAAAGAAAATATTTTAGAAGTTGATTTCCCATCTAAAGGTTTTGCTTGATTTAGGGCAAGCATATCATTTATTATCACTTTCAAAAATGATAATGGATCTTCTTAATAATTATGCCCAGAACTATCCTGGACAGACTGGAATGCATGATTACCCTGTATTTAGGGGACAAGTTGGATTGCATTTAGATTCAGACTCTTACCTAATTGCCTACTTAACAGGATTGGCCTGATATAAATCAATGTCAAAATTACCTCTTGGGACCAGTGAATGATTATTAGTATATTATTATGTATAACACATACATTTCTGGTTGTTTTAGGATTGAAAATAAACTAGCTAGCCAATTATTTAGGACTTTTTATGCTCTAGAACTGTGGTGAACTTTATATAGCCTAACATAATCCTCCACAACCTTATGAAATATCCCTGTTGAAAACATGAGAAAAGAGAGGCTTACAAAGATTAACAAGCTCACCCAGGAACACCTAGTAGAGGAGCTGAGCATTTAAACCCATGACTCCAGAGCCCTAAATATCACTCACTATAAGATGTTGTTTTGTTTTCTTGGTGCATAGATTTTAACTCAAAAGGTTGGGCTCTTGGCAATTGAGAATAATTTCGGGAAAGATACATTATGTCCAGCAGAATTTCTACTATGTGTGGTGGGGTAGAGTCTGGTATATGTTTATTTTGAAAAGTAGAGCAAGCTGAAACAGAAAAACAGCTGCCAAGTAAATTGTTGCAGGTGTTTTGTGTCGATTTGTATTAAAAGTGCCCCTTGTTATTTGCTTAAAATAGTGGCTTTGATGCAATAAGATAGATCACTAGAAAGGAAAGATAGAGAAATGGCTTATTTTTGGGCCTTACTCTGGGCTGGTTGGTGCACAGCCAGCAAAGCTGCTCAGCCACATAACTAGGGCACAAACCTGCAAGGCCTCTCGTAAAAACCCCATGTGTCATTAGATTAAGAAACCTAAGTCTTGAAAAGATGAAGTGAGTTAGCAGTGTCACATGGCTAATGTGTGGCAAAGCTGGGAACTGAATCCAGGCTTGGTGTGAACCTTGTTCCTGGTGTCATCATGGTGAGCTGAGCAAGAGAACAGTGCTTCCTGCTGCATCACACCCGTTTCCCAAGTACCTTGTTCAAGATTCTCAGAACCACTGTGCTAGCTTATGTAAAAGGGGGTTTGTTATAAAAGGAAGCAGAGGTATCTTATGGTATCCAAGAGGAGGCTTTACAACTAGATCTTCTGAGAGACTATAAGCACATGATACCTCCTCACACTTCTCTTTGGGCAACGTGATCTGTTACCTCTGCTTCTTTTTCCATTTCATTCCTTTTCTTGCAGATTGCTTTTTCCATTCCTTAGTATCTCTATTAGTCAGACCTCTCTAGCAAAACAGGACCAATGCGGGGGGGTTGTCCCATGATTGCGAGAGGGAGAGCATGAGCGAGCCAGTGCAGTTGGCAAGCTGCAGTTGGCAAGCTGTAGACCCAGGAGAGCCATTGGTATAGTGTTCCAGTCTGAATCTGAAGGCAGAAGATGACCAATGTCCTAGCTCAAAGATGGGCTGAGAGAGCAAACTCATTAGGTTACAAAAAATTTGCCCTCTGTCTCTGGTCAGACTCTCCATTGTCTTCTCAGCTTGTATGCTCTCATGAAGCAAGCGCCATGTTGGAAAGACCCATGTGGTAAGCAACTGAGGCTGACTTCTGTGTGGTGGAGTATGGGCTAGTATATGTTTATTTTGACAAGAACAGTAAGATTTTGTCCAGAAATCTTGGAGCAAATGAACTCTGCCATTAATCACATGAACTTGGAAACAGATGCTTCCCCCTTTGAGCCTTCAGATGAGGCTCTAGCTATAGCTGACACCTTGATCAAAGCCTATGTGATACCCTGAATCAGAGGACCCAGCTAAGCCTTGCTCATTCCTGACCATAGAGACAGAGATCCTAGAACAATATAGACTTAAGCCACTAAATTTGTTTTATTTGCTATGTAGCAATAGATAAAGAATACACTTATTGTCTTGGTTTTCCTCTCTTTTTAACTAGAAAATTTTGGGGTTTTCTTTCTTTAAGCCACACTTTTCATACAATATGTGTAGATGACAGAGTCTGTATGGGCAGTATAGAGGATGTTGGTGGTCATCGTTGGCTGAGAACAGGTGATCTTAGCTCAGGTGGAAGAATTAAAACTAGATATTAAGAAGAGCTTCCTTTGAATGTTTCAGGTGAAGGTTTATAGTTTCAGATGAGTTCCCTTTTCTGTCAATTTTAATGGTAAGGGGTGATTCTGTGCATTGTGAGAGCTTGAACTAAAAACCCATCCAATGGTATATCCAGTAGGGTTCTGTCAGGAAGGAGGAAGGTACTCTAGTTATTTAACATAGAAAATTAAATCTCAGAAATATGTTCAGCAGATAATGAAGACTGAAATCACACACACACACACACACACACACACACACACACACACACACACACGATAACTGCAAGGTTAATTCATAGACAGTGACTCCAGGAACAGCTCCCACCTAGGGTTGGAGGATCACAGGGAAGAGGCTGGAAATTACCAGAGCCTGGAGTCTTGGAGCTGAGACCCAGCCAGTACCCTGAAGAGTTGGGACCAACTGCTCTTCTAGCCATTCTTTCAGGATCAAAACAACAGGTATGGGCTCCTTTTCTGTGAAGCATCACTGCAGATCCTGGAGTACTATATGAGGATGTCAAATCAATAATAATTCCCAAAGCAAAATTCAGGGTTATACCAGTGACTAGTGGGACATTTTCCACCATCTATTGTGGTTATTAAATTGCATAACATAATAGGACTAGGTAATTCTAGGCAAAGTATACTAACCCATACTGTTGAATATCTTTCAAAATGCTTTGTGCCAATTCAAGTTTGTACATTTGAAGAGTTCAAAACAAACCCAGAAAAATAAACAAAGTGAGACCTCAAATTCCTTTTCATGACTTCTTTATCATTTTAATCAAATTTGAAAGGATAAGGTAGTTATCATTACATAAGATTTATGATATGGTAAATGTTATTATCAGTGTTTGATATTTTATGTTTTCAGGTATAAGTGTCACACATATTGCAGTTAAACTGCCCCAAAACCTAATGAGGTGGTTATCATTTTGCTAGTTGTTGTTGTTATTTATAATTGCTGCCATTTTTCAGATGAGTAAATTAAGATATAGTTGAGTAATTTTCTTAAGGTCACATAGCTAGTAAGTGGCAGAGCCAGGATATGAACCAGTTAATTTGCTCTAGAGTATATTCCTTCAGACACTACAACATAGTATATTTGGTACATAAGAAATCCTACGTTCTTATTTAGTTATGGATAGATGAATGGATAGATAGCAAATCCTACCATTTCTTCAGCAGTGATATAATGAAGTAGAGATGGTAGATTGGTAAGTCAGAGGATGAGGCTAAAAATGTAGGTTTCTTTGGGATTCTAAGGGAGTCACATTAGTAATCTAGACTCTTTGTAAAATGAAAAAGTTGAATGAAATGATTTCAAAGATTCAGGGTTGGGGTTGTGGCTCAGCAGTAGAGTACTCACCTAGCATGTGTGAGGCCCTGGGTTCGATCCTCAGCACCACATAAAAATAAATAAACAAAATAAAGGTATTGTGTTCAACTACAGTTAAAAAGTAATTTTTTTTTTAAAAGAAATGATTTCAGAGATTCTTTCTAGCTCTCATTGTGGTGTGAGGAGCCTGGCCACCCTTTGGGAAGTAAGAGCCAGAGAGGAAGCCAGCTTTGCAGGATGAGTTAGCAAAGTTTCCTTACATGTGCCAGATATAGACTTGGTAGGTGTAGTACTATTGACAGCTAAGAAGCTAGGGATTGTCAAGACTTGTTTTACTCAGCTATTTGTGAGGCCAGATGTTCTTTTTTTTTTTTTTTTTTTTTGCTAAATTTTCAGTTTTCTTCATCCAGAAATTAATTTTTCCTGGAACTGGGAAAGCATTAGTTACTTTTTTTTCCCCTGGAGGTTTAGTCAATAGAGAATGGTTCTTCCTGCTACTTTTACTTGTTCCTAGGGAGCTGTATACTCTTCCACTTTACAGGTGGCCTGTCTGTAGACTCATCTTTGGTCTGAAGATTGGAGATCTACTCCAGAGACCAAAAAAGGCCCAGGAACTAGAAAAATCTAGCAAAAATAATACCAGATTTGAATATGGGATATAAGTTGTGTTGGCTTAAAGTACCTTATCATAAGGTTAAGGGGGATAATGAGTATGTGGGGGACATATTTTTTCTTATTCTTCAAGTGATGGCATTGCCCTTTACCCTCAGTCTTTCTCTTTTTTCTCTCTCTCTCTACCTCTTCATCCCCACATTTTCCAGCACCTTGATTTTTGTGAAAGAATTGAGTCCTGGAAGTTGGTACAAAAATGAGTCATATTGCAGGCTCTTTATCAAAAGTTTCATAAAATTTATGGGTTTATTTTGAGTCCAAACAGATTTGAAATTATGTTTTGAGAGTTGCCAGCGTCACAATTGATAGAGTTTTTTCATAAGTTTAGAACAACACAATAGTTTTGGCTCATGCTCAGTGGTAAAATTGAATGCAGATTCAGCTTGTTTTCCAAATAATTCTTTCTAATCTTTGAACTGCGTTGTGATTTTATTTTTACTATTTATTATGTTGTCTGTCACTATCATAGTGGATTATATCCATCCCATACACAATCAATAATAATGAGGTTGATAAAGGAGTGTATCCAAAATATAGGCTTGTATTTGTATCTGCTAGATAGCATGGGTAGTAAGACCATTGGTACCTTGATAAGATGCTCAAGTGGTTTGTTCTTAGTTTGTGTTAGTAGAAGAAAGAAACAAAGTCACTTATGCATCTCTGACTTTATAGCATTTATTCTTAGGTCTTGAGTTGGTTTAGATTTGAGCTATAGGGTCCCAGAAAATTTTCTTAGAGTTGTGTCAGTCTGTGAGAAGCATTACATCTTGCACAGTTACTGGATGTTTGAGGCAGGGAGTTGATTTGGTCCTTTCTGCATAAACGAGGTGGCTGATTTTCCTGGTGACAGATGAAGTTAAGAATCAGAATAAATGAATTTTATTAAAGTATTCTGCTTTGGTTGACTCCAGGTTGTAAACTTGTCACCTCTACTAGTTCTTGTTTAATTATAATTGCTAGAAGGGGAGAATTCATAATGAGGGTAATATGGAAGGTGAAGTGGCATGATAAGAGTCTCATTTGATGCCTCATGATCTTAACGTGGCACATGATCTCTGTGTGCATGTTTTAGCATCAGTATGTGGCCAATAATCTTCATTAGACTGTATTTGGATTAAATAGTTTTATTGTGGGATTTAAAATTTAATAAAATTTCAAGTAACTCAAGTGACAATATTTTTCCCCCTGTGTTAGGAAATAGCCTGGAAGCATTAGAAGTCATTCTAGCTCAATCACTTCATTTTTCAGAAAGTGACATTTAGAGGCAATATATAGCATAGTGTAGTGGCTAAGGGTACAAACCAGGAAGGAGTGTGATAGATCATAGATTCAGTCCCTGCTCTGCCTCTCAAAATCTCTGGGATCTTAAGCAAGGGAGTTACCCACTCTAAGAGATAATATTTGTACCTACTTCATAAAAAATTAAGTAAGATAATGCATGCCTAGAATTTTAACATAAGGCCCGTTACATAAGAAATGCCAATATGTTAAGTAGCATATTAAGAGATGTACATAGACTCTCAAATCAGGTAACTGGATCTTTTGAGATTAAGGTATTTTTCTCTCATCTTTTACAAGATGTGAACTCTAAGGGTAGAAGATGTTATTTCACTGTGTATCTGAGAACACACTGTGTGCCTTTGTGAACAGTGACAAATAATTGCACTTACCTAATGCTAATGGGAGTGGCAACCAATGAATGAATACCTGAGATATGATGTCATGGTGCAATAAGGGCTATGGGATCAACAAAGTGAAATAAAGGAGTTCAGAGGGATGAGGAGAATATTTTAGAAAGAGTGTCTTAGGAAAGGATTTTCTGATTCAGTTGAAGAATCATGAGGACCTAAAGAATTTGAGTGTTCCCAGAAGAGAGAAAAGCAGGTACATAGGTCGTGAATTAATTTAGGTATAGCTAGACCACTTAGTGACTCATAGAAGAAGTAGGAAATTCAGAGATTGCAAAGTGTGATGGGCACTCTTTGAAGGGTTTTAAGTAAAGGATTTACTTAACATTTTAAAAAAGGATATATGGTTTCTGTGATGACAATAGGCTGGAAGGGAGGGGAACCAGTTAGGATATTGCATTCTAGCTCAATCACTTCATTTTTCAGAAAGTGACATTTAGAGGCAACATATAGCATAATGTAGTGCTATAGCCTTGGTGGGATAGATGGTGGCTTGAATTGGGTCATATTGGTGGAAAGTTTAGATTTGAGATAGAAAATCCAATAAGGCTTGCTAAGGATTGGTTTTGGGACAACAAAAATAGAAGGAAGTCTTCTATGTGTTTGTCCTGAGCATATAATGAATGATAATACCTGAGATGGGGAAATCTGGGATTGGAGTTGGAGATCAAGTTTCTGCTTAAAATATATTTTACTTAGGATACCTGTTAGTCTTTTATGTGGGAATGTTGAGTACATAGTGGGATATACAAGTCTGAGGTGCTGGAGTGACATGGGAACCAGAAATAGAAATGTAGGAGTCAGTTTTATAGAGATGATATTTAATGTCATGGGATTACAGGGGCTTACCCAAGAACAGAGTAAAAACAGAAGTTGAGAAATTGGCCAAGAACTGAGCCACGGGGAATCAACATTGAAGATCAGGAAGAAGAAGAGACTAAGAAGATACAACCAGTGAGGTGGGAAGAAGACTAGGGTAGAGGGTGTCTTGGAATCCAGGTGAACAGAGCAATTCAAGAAGGAAGGAATGATCTGCTAGGTCAGATGTTTCTGCAAGGTCAGGTTAGAAGAAGCCAGAATTTTTTTTTTTGTTGTTGAATGGGGAAAAGAAAGGTCATTGCTGCCTTTGAGAAGAGGACAAAGGCCATGTTGTATTTGACTTACTTACTATGTCTCCTGTGACATATACTGTGTTTGGAATGTGATAGAAACTTAAAAAGAAGTTCTGAAGACTGGATGGATGGATGGATGGATGAATGAATGAGTTGACAAGCCTCACTTTCTTCCTTCTTTTTGCTTGTCATAGATCTTATTTTTCAGGCATACCAGAGACAAAATTATGTGATTATAAATAAAACATGCAAATGGTATCTTTTTTTTTCAGTTAATAATCCGAGATAGAGTCAACACTTACTTCACATACAAATTACTAAAAATGAAACAAACCATAATTTAGTTCTAAAAAGTGTCCTACTTTATACCTAGGATGAAGTAGTTAAAAAAAATGTGACCTAATCCAATAACAACACACCCCTTTCCTTCCTGTCCTAGAGTTTACTGTCAGCTATTGGGTAGTTTATCACTTACCCAAAGGCTTCTGTGATCTGAAGGTGGAACACATTTTTTAATAGGGTAGGTCTGAGGTGACTTCAGTGGTCAAGCCAGGACCATTTCAGTGCAGGCCACATAACTCTTAAAAATTTTTTTCTATTGTCAGATGTAAAACAGCAAAAGTACTCTTAGTTAATTACACTTGGGAGAGTCTGGCCTTATAGTTTCCCAAACTGTTCGCAGAGGTACCCTGGAGTGTAACAGTGAATTCATAGGGAGGTTGAGGGATATTTTAATTTTTTTGAGGCAAACAGAAATAATCAGCATCTGTCAGCTACCATGTGAATTACTGGCTTAAGGTATTTCATAGTTTCAGTATTAGATCACTACATTCCTTTCAATCATGTCATATTTTTGCAAAGCAGGACTTTCGGGATTTGCTGTGATAAAAAGCCAGTACCATGTAAAAAATCCATGTGGAGCTGGAAATAGGATGGCAGAGTCCAGTCTGTTTCCAAAGTTTGAGAAACTACATATACATATCCCATTAAAAATTGTGGTTATTTAAGAATGAAATAAAAAATATCCCTTTCTTAACAATTTATATTTTATTTTTCTTCTCAAATGGCTACTATGTTGTTAGGATATAAGGTCTTTCTATGTTTTTGGATCTCCACTGTTAGATATTTCTCGTGAGGCAAGGTCATGTGCCATGAAAAAACTATGGAGACAACAGAGCGATATGAACTGAGAAATATTTGTAGACCTCCAGTTTAGCATGTTAGGTCTTTAGCAAGAAGAAAAGGGAGGAGAGGGACCCTCATGCTGCCGTCTCCAGCTTGACCTTTTGGTATCCTGTATCTTTCCTAAATCCATACCACTCAGTACTTTTTCAAGTGTACCTCTGAGGGCTGTGGTGAATTTTCAAAAAAAAAAAAATAGAAGATATCTACATGATATCCAATGAGGATTTTATGGTACAACTTTGCCAGTAGACCCTACTCACAAATGGCTAGTGTTACCTCCCACTTAGGGGAGAGTCAGAGAGCTTTCTGTCTCCTTTTCCTCTTTCTCCCCATGTTCAGCAGCACTGAACCCTGGCTCCCAAAACAGGGCAACTGTATGTCATGTAGTTCAGATGTATGGTTCAAGAGACTTTTGGGATTAGATTAGGTCTTTCTCTACCTATTCATTTCTATTTATTTTCCTCTTCATGAGACTGTGTTCAGAGCACTAGACAACTACCTCACATGGGATCTTTCAGGACATGGCTCTTGTCACCCAGGGACTGCCTTCATCCATTGGAGAGCACTCTTTGGAGATGATATTATGTGAATGCTCATTGTGATGTAGTTATGTTTGGCCCTTAAAAACTCAAAAGAGGTCCATATCTGTTTGTAGCAGGAGTATGCTTCTTTGAGATACAAGATGAGAGAGTGAAAAGGACCCATTTTCATGGGTTTGTGAGGCAGGGTCACGTGTTTTAATACTCTCTGAAATAGGAATTGCACTTAGTGAAATTGCAGGTTTATGGCCATTGACGAAGATGAAAGGCAGAGAAGTGAGTGAGTTACGTAATGTGGCTTCATCATTTGCTCAGGGATGTTCTAAGGGCTCAGAGTGCCCCAGAGGTCTCAGTTACTTTCACTTTTGTTCCTTTCTTCTCTGAGTGACCCTCTTTGAGTTTTTTTCTCTGGGAACAGTTGTCACTTTATTTTTGATACTGGACCTTTCAGTTGTAGTCTTCAGAATTACTCTGAGCAGTGTGATTTTACTTATTTGGTTTCTACCACAGAGCTCTTCTTCTTAACCTCTTTTCCTTCCTAATCTCCAATTTCCAGCCATACTTTTGCTGCCCCCATTCTCTTTCCTTATCTATGTACCCCCTTTTCTCTTCTTTTCTCCCTTCTTTCTCTATTCTCCATCCATGCATCACCTCTCCTTGCTTCCATTGTGCTAGAATTATCAAGCACGGCATCTCATTTTCAACTATCCTTGAAGTATGGTAGAGGTGTTTACAGTGAATTGGGGACATTGACCTTAGACCTGAGTGGAGCATCAGAGCTTTGCAACATTTTGTGTTAAATTCACGGATAGGACTCAGATGATCCCTGTGGATGGATTTTACCTTGAGATAAGCTAATCAGGACTCAGTTCCTCAGTCAGTTTTCCAGGATGCCATAAAATTTAGAAAGATTGGTTTGTACCTTCTGCTTGGGTTTAAACATCTCTGATTCTAGTACCATTGTCTCCATAGCAGTGCTATGGGAATATCTTTAAATCTCCATAGCAGCTCTAACCTGTGGACATATAATGATGGTCACAAATGTGAGCCATAGATATAATTTTAATTGTTTTAGTAGGCACATCTCAGTATAGACCAGACACAGTTCTGTTGCTCAGCAGTCCCACGTGCTAGTATTTATTGGATAGGGCAATCTGGGTAGTAGTAAGACATGGCAAGAAAGAGAGGCTTCAAGCAGTTAATGAACTTGAGTTTTATGCTCTCAGAAAAAGAAGTGAACAGAACAGGTGCTGGGTGAGTAAGGTGGACTTGGGAAGTCTCTTAAAGTCCAGTATCAGTCTTCAGTGAACTTTGTCAGATAACTGGTCAGCTAAGGGGTGGAAAAAGGTAGAAGGCCTGAGGTCACTACCATTCCACAAAAACACCTAGTTCTCTTCCCTTCTCCCTATTTCCACTTCCCTTGCTTAAATTACTTGACTTATTGGAAATCTAGGACTTAAGCAAATAAAGCCTAATCTTGCTGATGAAAATAACTCATCAGTTAATAGTTCTTTTGAAGGTCTTTGAAATTCTCCAAGCACACTGTCCTCATTTCTATACTTTGGTTTACATAGATAGAAGGAGATTTACTTCATTCTTGGAATTAAAGTATGGTATCTTATTCCAGAAGGCTCAAAAGCCACTAAATCCATTTTTCTAGTTTGCATGTCTCAGTGACAGGAGGTGCTGCCCACCCCACCCCCATCTGAGTAGAAGTGAATTTGAACAAGCCCTGCTTCCTTTGCCTTGGTTAAGCATTATCTTATGTTCTTTGGGTTACTCTTGCATAACACCATTGCAAGCATAAAGTGAACGCGCCCCCATTTAACTTTGGTCTGAGTCTGTCTTGAGAATGAAGATACAGGGGTTTGGGGGTAGGGATTTGGTGAGTTGACAACAGCTAGCTATATAAAAAGGGAATATGGGTCAGCTTCAACTCCTCTCACCGTAGTCTCCCAACCCCTGACTTCCATCCATTTTCTTTCCTCTGTAATGAGGAGTTTGATTTAGATGAGGCAACTCCTGGTGTTTCTCATGAGTAGGGTATTTTTTCAGTTCTCCACATGTAAGAGGGTACTGACTGTAAGAGTAGAGAATTGGGTACCACTGGTTCTGCAGTTGATTAGCTCCTTCTAAAAATGAGTAATTGGAAACCCTTAGATCTCACAAAACCCAAGGTCCTGGTAGTCTCACTGCTGAGTTTTGCAGAATACTGGATGTGTTACTCATCTGTGCTCTTAAAGAGATAGGGTCTGAGTAGTGTGGTTCTAATTAATGTTTTGGGAAGGGGCTATGCAGGGACAAGGGGCAGGAAGGAGATGGCTAACCCACAAGGGTCCAGTGGTGTTTACTAGAGGAAAATTGTTTGCTGGGTGACACATAGGGCTTTGTGATAGTAAGTCTGAAGAACTATGTTTAGAAGTAGGATTGGAAAAGTACAGAGGTCAAATTATTACCATGTGTTTAGGAATGTGGAATGTTGCTTGGATAAAAGGGAAAGAAAAGAATGAAAGTAATGTCCTACGGGGTGTTTCAGTGTTTTGTTTCTAAATAGCTTCAAATTATTAAATATATTAATTATATATTAAACATATTTAGTGTAGTGTTATCCATTCATCATTGAATTCTCTTACTTAATGTTACAGTTCATACTCTTGAATTTTCTCAATATACTGTCATAGTCTATCAGGAATGATAGTTCTGTTGCTTTTAATATTTAAATCTTATTTCATATCATGTTGAGTTATAGATATCTCCCAAAATAATGCTAAATTTTAATGGTGGTAGTAATCATTCTTGCTTCTGATTTTAATAGGGATGCTTCTGGTACAGGAATTATTAACATCCTTAGGGATCTATGAATGAACTTTAGGGAGAGTCTGTTAACCCTCAGAACATATATGCACATTTGATTTGATGAGATAGTACATATGTGAGGGTGTTTATATGTCTATATGATTCTTATATATATTATCATATTCTTATATATTACCATAATTATATATTTTAATATAGTTTATATCATTATTAAACTTAAAATTTCAATTATATAACATATATCTCTTTATTCCTTTATTTCTTTATGCTATGAGATTATTTTTTTGAGTTCATCTTTTATTTTCTTTGTTTTAAAACATCTTTCCTTAGGGATCTTGGATATCCCCTTGAAACAGTTGGTTTTGACTGATAATAGTGTCAGCTGAGGGGAAACAGCGATTGAGGGAATCCAGGCAGTTCTGAGCTTTAAACTTGGTGGAGGCTTGAGATACTTGCTAATGGCCGAGGGAGGCCATTCTCCCAGCCTTTCAGTATGCATTGAGCTCATGGAGGGCTGACAAAAGAGGTCCATAGATTTTGAAACTCTCAGTGGTTTAGAAACTCTGCTGTTTAGGTGACAAATTAAATAAATTGATTAAAGGATTCAACTAGTTGTCCCAAATATACTGTATTATGCCTAAACCAAGCTATACATGAGTAGGGAAAAACTGTTTTTTTCCTCCAGTGGTGCCATCATTTGTCAATGATGTCAAAAAGCTTGGAGAAAATGATGGAGGCTATCACATTGGACAATGTTCTTCAACCCATTGGAAGAACAATGTACAGTTTCATAGGCATTACAAGGGACAGACCTTGAAGAGCCTCTTGAAAAACTCCATATAGGTTCCATAGAAGGCAACATGCTTCTTGTTTTAGGAAATGATAGGAGGTAGAGGTTGAGAGCAGCTCTTACTTACCTTAGTACACTTCATGGCAGGTAGATGCCTTGTCAGCAGCAGCCAGTGAGGATCTTTAATCCAGTTTCTTTGGAAAATGCATTTCTGCGGTGTTGGGCTCTGGCTCAATCAGAGATTATTGACATCTTAAATATAAGTTGGAGACATTAAAAATCCTGAAGAAGCTAAAAGTAGCACTTGAAAAAATGCATGTAAATTGTAGCTTTCAAAATCTCCTGTGGAGTGGTGACAATATTTTATCTTAAACAAGATCCTGAGAAGCCTACTTCCTATCTGTATTCTTGGGAACCTGTGACCTGTTTCTTTCTCTAGGCAGTGACTGACTTCACATACATTTGTGTGCAGAAGCACTTCAAATGATGACCAGTGAAAGCGTTATTAACCATTTAAACGGAAGAACCGTGTTAAGAGGGTTTATTACTTCTTAGCCTCCTAAATGAAAGGCGACCTACTCATGATGGCTATTTCCTTTTCTAGCAGATAGGAGAGGCAGAAACACAGCCAAGAATTACTTTTCCCTGATTATTCTTTATGTAGTTTGCTAAGTCAAACTGGAAAAGGAAAAATAAATGCCAGAGCAAGGAACCGAAGATATGAGAGTGAACAAAACCTGTGAACTTTAACTACTTTGATAGTCAGTTGGAACTCTGCATTCGGGCCTTACCTGCTTCAGCACAGGACACTTCAACATACTCAGCGTCTGAGAGATGAAAAGGATGGTCTCCATCCTGGGGGCGTTTAACAAGGTAGGCTTAATTATACCATAAGGCAGAGAGTTAGGGTTATAATAAAAATATAAAATATGATGGGAGCCCGGAGGACATGGAGGAATACAGAAGGTAGAAGCTTTTGAGCTTTTCAGTTCAGAGGTGGACTTCTGGAAAGAGTCCATTCCAGGCCAGAGTATCAGCAGGGGCAAGGCTGCAGACGTGGAAGTGTTCAGGAAGGGTCTGGAGTGAGAGACAAGGGTGTGGAACTAACAGGGAGCCATGTTATGACATCCGCCAATGCCCTTTACTGTGCTGGCAGAGGTAAGTTATTGGAGTGTGTGAGGAAAGAAATGACATGAACAGCGTTTTAAGACCATTTGGCAGCCAGTATTAGGTATTTTGGGAAAGAACAATAATGCATAGGAGTTGAATCAAATCAGTTTTCAAAACAACCTTTCTCAGTGTCATTGGACTCCTGAAGGGGTGCTCATTTGTGTCTTTCTTCCTTCCTGAATTCATCTCTTTATTCATTCATCTAGGAAAATAGTATTTAGCATCTACCTTACATGTGGCCTCCATCCTTACATGTATGTGGCTCCTTGTACTTTAAAATGCCTCTATCAGCTTGTTTCCTTAATACACTGTGAGGTAAATCGGGCAGATGTTATTATGATTCCTACTCTGTACATGTGGAAACCGAGAAATTTTCAAGGTCAAAAGCTGGCATGTGGTGATTTAGCACAGAATTTGGGTCTTCTGATTCCTTAAGCAAAATATGACTTACACCTTTTGTAAAACACTGGTTACTGTGTGGAATGCCAAGGGCTGTGAGCCCAATGATCTGTGCTCTGAGAGAGGTAAAAATCTTGGTAGGATAGGAGGCCAAGCAATAGAATCCCCCCAAACTAACCAGTTGTTACGTAAATGATTTTTAAAAAATTGATTCAGGTGGTAATATACATACCTTAAACATGTTTCAGCAACTTTTTTTAATATTTTTTTTAGAGAGAGAGAGAGAGAGAGAGAGAGAGAGAGAGAGAGAGAATTTTAAAATTTCTTTTTTAGTTTTTGGTGGACACAACATCTTTGTTTGTATGTGGTGCTGAGGATCGAACCCGGGCCGCACGCATGCCAGGCAAGTGCGCTATCGCTTGAGCCACATCCACAGCCCCTGTTTAAGCAACTTAAACATCTGAGTGCTTATTTATTTACCAGTCTTTTGATGTAGGACCAATGACTTTTCTTTGATTGAGAGTCTTCTTTTTGGAGTCCACTTCAATCACTTCCCTTGCATAACTCTTGTATAATTTAAAGATATTGATTTCTCTAACATGGAATGAGAACTTCAAATATTTGTGAAGCAATCTTGAGTGCAGAAACACTTTAGATTTTAAAATTTTAAAAATTTCCCCCAAAGATCTTTTATAGATATCTAACCCACATCTAATTTAGCAGCAGTGTTTTTAAAGCTGTTCACCTTTAAAAAAACAAACAAACTTTTTAAAATGTAGGTTATGTAGATAAACAGCTTGCCTTCTTTTTCTACTCTTTTTATGTAATATTTAATTAAATTATGTAAATACTAACAGCATACCACTGTCATAACCATGTCTGCCATAAACGGGTTTGGGAACAAACACAGTCACTCTTGGTAAATATCCAACTTCATTGGTGGGAGCTGAAATAAATTGGCATATTAGAAAGCAGCGTTCCAGCCAAGAGCATTCACTGTGCCATGGGCAACTGTTACTGTTTTTCACACAGGGAATGGTGGACAGCAGCTATTCTGGTGAGTTGGTAAGAGAGATTCAGCTGCAGTTGAATGGACAGCAGCCTGCAGGACTAAAGAAGTCCAGAGTATGGTATTTAAGGTGGTCCAGGAAGATTTATGACAGGCTTAGAATGTTTTGGGGGTCGGAAAATGGGCGGGATTCAAGAAGAAGGATTCTGGGTGAGTGTATGTGTGTGTGTGTATAAAATTTGCCAGAAGTTTTGAGTAAGGGAAAGAAGTCCATTTCCTCAAAATAGGAAAAGTGGAAGAGAAAGATTCTCTATTCAGATTCCCAAGTTATACTTGGTAAAGGAAGCCTATCATACTAAATGGGTTAAAAATATTTTTATTTAATTCCTAATGTAAAATAATTGTGGTAGTTGGAAACTCAAGGCATTTGGTTTCCTACCATCCACGTGGACCACATCTTATCCATTCCAGCAAATGAGAAGTCACCTTTTATTAAGAAAACCACCAGGAAGGCATTTATTGTTACCCTTACAGATCCGCTTTGATGTTCTGGCCCTTGATAATAGCCTTTTACCCATTTGTAAATAATAATTAGGTCTTGCTTCTAATGTGTAGTCTGAATTATTCCAAAGTGATGTAACTCTTTTCATATATTCTTTATTCTGAATCTACTAAGTGGAAAAAAAGAGAAAAAGCATGGAGTCATTTCCCATCCACAACTTTCAAAGTAACTATGAAGTACTAAATGTGTGTATCTCTGTTAGCTCTGTATGTGTAAATGTGTGTGTGTATGTAAATGTGTGTAAACATAAACATGTGTAAAGCATAGTGTGTAAATAAAACACACACACATACAAGTGCACACACATAACCATAGTTTGGGCAGATAAAACATGGAGCCATCTGGTCAGATTACCCTGTCACGGACATTCTCATAGGTGTAATTTGAAAGCCAAAGTGCTGAGGTACTGTCTCCTGGATAACCTGGCTGCAGAGAAAGGTCCTTTTACCTCAGTTTCTTTTAACTGATCCTTTCTGGCCACTTTCTCTTCCTCTTTCTTGTTCTCTGCCATAGGTTAAACAAGATCTGACTCTCATATCAGTTTGCTAAGCTCTCCCTGATTTGTAAATTGGTTTGCTACTAAATATGTCAAAATAGACTCTACTGTCATGTATTGCTAAAAAGAATAAATAAAAATTTTAAAAAATTGATGAAGGTTCAGTCTCCTTAAGGTTGTTTCTTAAAAGTGGATTCTTAGATGTGAAAGGCCTTGAAGATCCAAGGTCCAGAGTCTCTGATGTGGGACCAAGTAGTTGCAAGATTAATTTCTCTGCATTTCACTAAAATTTCATCAATGTACAGACAAGCCTGGCTTTTCTTTATTCAAGGCAGTAGTGGTGTTCAGTAGAAATATAAGCCAAACATATGAACCATGTATGTAATTTAAAAAATTTGAGAGCTACATCTAAAAAATAAAGTGAAATTAATTTTTATACATTTTATATAATAGTATACTTAAAGTATTATTTCAATATGTAATTAATATAAAAAGCTAATAATTAGATATTTTACATTTTTGTGCAAAATCTTCTTAATCTAATGTATAGTCTATGCAGCACATTTCTATTCAGACCAGTCATATTTCAAGTGCCCAGTAGCCACACATGGCTAATAGCCACCATAATGAATAAGTATGTGTCCCATGGCTAGGACAGGGAGCAAGTCATTTCTGAGTCTTGGAACCCAGTTAGTAGTGGAACCTGTTGTTAGACAACCTCCACCAGACAGTCTCCCTGATATGAACTAATCATGCCCCTAAACCGGTTGGAATTGGTGTTTTGTGGAGCCTGAGCCTTTGATATGCCACTGTGTGTTTGATTTCACCTTAGGGGGAACAGATGGATTCCTATAGAGTTCTGAATCAAGGGAATTGTTCCTCAGAAATAGCCTTGTTGAGCAACAAGTATAGGATTTCCTGGTTGATAGCCAAGCCTGAGCAGCTTTTCTATAGATTGGTTGGCACATCTTTCTCCCACTTCCTAGAGATGCCTTAGAATTAGAAGGTGAAAAACAGACCTGTGTTACCATGGGAAACCTTAAAATACAGTATGTTCCTGAAACTGACTAGGTTGGAAACTCTGTCCCAGGGTCCAGGATGGGTGAGGAAGAGTCCATGACAGCACGGCTTTCCTACTGCTCATGCTCCAGAGTATTCCATGAGCTGCTTTCATTGCTGAGGGACCCAAAGTTACAGATCAATATGGTAAAGTTTTACTTCATGACTTAGGAAAAAAATGGCAATACTATTTTTGTATTAAAATAATGGTAGCTATATGATGGACAAGATGTGACATTCCTTTGATCTGAGAACTAAAACAAGACTTGAGCTAAAAGTGAATTGCTTTGGGAAATACCATCTTTTTCCTTGGGCTTTGAGATAATTTTCCTTGTTTGTTAGGAATACTTGTGAAAGCACAAGCTTTCCTATTCACCCCACCACACTTCATCTCATCTGGAACTTAATGCATCTTCAGATTTCAGAGTGTAAAAACAGGCAACGAAACTCTGAGATGGACATACTTATAATAGGGGCATTGTTTGCCGGGGGTGGGAAGATAGGGGCATTGTTTTGGGGGGAGAGAACTTAATTTGAAATCAATAGTTTGGGAGGAAAGAACAATAAACCAGTAAAGATCAATTTCAGTAGAAATTTAGTTAAAACGATATGCAGACACTCATGGATGCATATGTGCATACTCTTTTCTTTAGAGTAGCCAAAGTTCTCTTTTTCCTTCTTGTGTCATTGTTTTTATTTGATTTTTATTTTACTGAAATTGGATGACTATGGCCATATTACTTAGATGATTGTCTTATTCCCTTTAGGATTCCAATTTGCTTTTTAAAGTTTTCTAACTTCTTTTGCTTTCTTCTGATTTTAATACTAATTCATGTGGACTATAAAATGAATATAAAGATACCTATTATTATTGTGATATTAATGCCATCTTATTACTTGTAGTTATTATTGGGGGGTTTTTAAGGGGGAACTTTAGGAAGAGGGTTGATGTTATGCTTTAGACGGTGAGTTGATTGCAAGAAAGATTAAATATGTGTCCATTACTTACATATTATGGTTTTATCTATTGACTAAATGCAATTGAAAATATATGAAATTGCAGCAATTACAGGCACACTCCTATAATTCCAGTGACTTAGGAGGCTGAGACAGGAGGATTGCAAGCTCACAGACAGCCTCAGCAACTCAGCAAGACCCTGTCTCAAACTAAAAAATAAAAAAAGGGCTGGAGACATTCTCAGAGGTAAAGTGTCCCTGGGTTCAATCCACAGTATTAAAAAAAGAAAAGAAAATATATAAAATTAAATGGTTACAGAAATAATTCAGCATGAAAAAAACCTAAAGTTAGAAAAAAAATAAATTAATTGTGAATAAAATAATGCAGATGAGTGAGATAAGGGCTGTTACCCTTTATTCTGGTAAAGGTCTAATGATTCAGAATTAGGAATGCATGCTCCATTTGTCAGTGCTTCTGAAATCCAGTCACCAGGGCAGATGGATCTTATTGATGATAAGTGTTTAGATAAAGCTGTTGGTGTATTCAAATGGAAACCTCTTTAATGCCCTAGATATAATCTAATAAGGCGTGGGATGGAGGTAATGGAAAAATGACAAAAAATTTTTAGATAACTTTTTTAGTAATGCTTCTGTAAAAGGGAGGAAGGCATAGGATGCTAACAATTGTTCAGATTCCTCCAGTCTTCTAGTCCAGGCCTTCTGTTACAATGGGCTTAAGGAAAGCTGGTGGTAGCCTGGTGGCTCAACCTTGATACCAAGATCTCAGTGGCTGACTTGTTGGGATGTTGTGACTGTGTCTTTTCAGAGTGATGAAGTACTAGAGCTTGCTCCCCAGTCTTTAGGAATGGCACAGAGTCTGCAACCTATAACCTAGGTCTGCTCCTGGGAATATGGATTACAGAGGTATGAGAACTTCATCTTCCCCAACCTCAGGGCAAGAGACATTGGCTGTGATCTGCCATGGCTAGAGAAAAACCACCGATTGTCATTTGTCTTGAACTGGCTTCCTCGTGGGGAAGATGCACACCAGCAGCTGTGACAGCTGCAGTAGTTACAGAAGTGAGCGTCCATTTCTCCACTGGTCATTTCAGAGCTCTTACCCCGAGGGAAAGCCTGACTCACAGAAGATTTGGGACATCAGTGCTTCAGGATTTAATTAGAGAAAGCCAACTCTGAAAGAAAGATGTCAAGTGGACATCTACCACGGTGGATAGGTGTATCTGACTCATGAGGAATGACACAGAGGGGGAAAGCTTGTTCAGAAAATTTTTCATTTTCTTGCTATTAAGAACTGAGAAAATTGGTGGAAATTTTATTTCATTTCTCAGAAAGGGTTAAGGTTTCTTTGGTCACTTCCTAGTGGCCTTTGTGAGTTCAGGCGGCTACAATGGTTTAGCACAGCAAGGTGGAGAAATGTTTGGCACTTTAAAAAAAATTATTATTATAAACTGGTAGCTCTAGGTAGATCAGGAAGGAAGTTAGAATGTGGGGGATGATTAATATCTTCTCTCATGTGGGGAAGCTCTCATTCTCAAACCCAAAGAGTTATATTCACAGTTATGTTTGTCTTCCTATTAAAGTAACAGTTCTCTCTCTTCCTGTCTTATCTGTTCTGGGCAGAGGTAAGGGGTAAGGGAGGATTAAATACTGAGTGTGTATTTAAAGAGCACCTTCCTACCTTTTGGTCTTCCCTTTAGTGACATTGTTTTTAGGTAGCACTTTGGGGAAATAAAATCCATGTGAAACAGGCATAGGAAATCCCAGTTCCTTGCTTAGGGAGGGGTCTTAAAGGCATACCCCTGACATTGTACTTGCTGGTGCAGAAACAAGACAGGGTGGCAACAGGAAATTCCTGGGAAAGATTTTTGTTCTAGGACATTCTTAGGTAGAAATTCTGAGGAAGCAATTCCGGGCAATCCCTGGTCAAAGGTAGAATAAAGGGAACATGCAGGAGACTCAGCCTGTCCATGTGAAGCTGCTGGGCTAGTGAATTAACCAAGAAAGGGGAGGCTATTTAAAACCACACCAAACTTGATCAAGTACTGAATAGCAGAGGACTGGAAAAGACAAAATGTGTTTCCAGTGTTTCAAAAAACAGGAAGAGCAAAATGAACCTGTCAGTAGTTATACTCTCAATTTAAAGCTAACCTCAAGTGGAACTGTGGAAAAAACATTGTGAAAAAAAAAAAGAGAGGAGAGAGAAATGGGGAGGAGACCTGATTAATGAGAGGGTTAAGTGGGTCCGAAGAATCAACAGTTTAATAAACCATACTTAAAAAATTACATTTATGAAATTGGGGGTAAAAAAGATGATAGAATTTGATAATGAAAATATTACACTAAAATAACGGAATTTATCCTGTGAAAGTGTCGCACTAAAATAACTGGGTTTATGGTTTAAAAAGTAATAATTAATCATGAATAATCAAAAAATACTTGTAGGTTTTCAGCCCATGCCTCAGGGCTCAGTAGACTAAGCCTAAAGTAGAGATTTCTCCTTTCACTTCTAACTACTACTTTTGCTTTCATTTTCATATTTAAAAATATTTGTAGTCCTATTATAGATTCAATTATTATTATTTTTTCTTTTTGCTATGCTAGGGATTGAACCTGGGGCCTCCTGCATTCTGGGCAAGAACTCTACCATTGAAATATGTTTATATTTCAGCTCCTTGAATAAAATCTGTCTGATTTTATTCTGGCTGCTGTAAAGTTGCTATGAATGGCTATTCATTCTTTCTATACTCAAAATTTTTATGATTCCATAATATTCCACCTGGAGACTGTGCTTCACCATACCTTGTGTTGAATATCAGGTTATTTCAAAGATATTTTTGCTGTTCCGAATAACCTGCTATGAAAATCTTTGCATAATCACACCTTTCTCCTTGTTTTGGATTATTTACTTGAAATTATGTTTGAGATAGGATGAGTGAAGGAAATGAACATCTGGGTGACTTTTTATCCTTAAGATTACTTTCTAAAACTTATTTTTCACATTGTGGAGGAAGAATGGATGTAGCCACCTGGGTTTACTGCCACTACACCAATGGAAGGATTCCCTTAAACTTAGGGCTGCTGGAAATGATTCTCACCTGAGGTGATATTGAGTCATCTCCAAGGGAATCCTAGACTTACAAAAATACATTTTTAATGAATTTCTGTAGAAAAAAGAAAGAAAACCTTTTGCCAATCTGAAGCTTTAGATAGCTCTTCCTGGAGGGGTTTGTTTTTTTCCGGTTCGAATTATCTTATGTAATAGATTTGGGGCTGATATTCTTAGGAAATAAGTGAGATTTTAATAAATGGAATATTGTTTTAGATAAAACAGCACCTTAAGATGCCTTTCACATTGTGGGGGCTCAATACTGTGAGTAAATGAAATGTTGAGAGAAACTTGTTATTGACAGTTACCTTGAAGTGAAGTTTTCTTTTGGTCATGTGGTGAAAATTAGACTGTTCTGCTTGACGTTTCAGATATTTTTCCACCCAGGTTTTCTTAAAATGAGGTTTGCTTCTACAGTTCACTGTTACAGCTAATATTTGCAAATACTGTAACGAAAAACTGTTTAAACATGAAAACAAATATTCAGTCTGTCACATCCTAACCCTTGTGGAAAGGAAAATACCTTAAAAAATGGGAATTCTTAATATTATAAATGGTTTGCAACAGAAACCATTTTAAAACTCACAACTTTAATAAGTGAAGGAGACAAACTGATATAAACCACACACATATTTAGTGCATGAGGTCATCAGTCTCCTTCTCACCTTCAAAACAAAAGATTTCCCCTCTTCTCTAGTTTTTCTTTTTTCTTACTTGCTTTTTTTCCCCTTTATTTTTCATTCTTTTTTTTTTTTTTTTTTTTTTTTTTGACAACCACGTCAAGTTTTCCTGGCTGTGGGTAGGGAGCAGTGCTCCAACTTTTAAGCTGTGTGAGAACAGTGAACTTGGTCAGCAAGGATCATTTGTCTCCAGTTGTCAACAAAGGCTTGTTTTACTAGGAACAATGACTACGCAGGTTTGTGCAGAGTGTTGTGTGCAAAAGCGTTAATCAGTAAGCAGCTTGAGCCATACTCAAAATCTCTTTTACATAGTTATTTTGCTCTTTAGGGGTGATTGTTGTTTCTGTCAAT
Organism: Ictidomys tridecemlineatus; assembly: GCF_052094955.1. Taxonomy (NCBI): domain Eukaryota; kingdom Metazoa; phylum Chordata; class Mammalia; order Rodentia; family Sciuridae; genus Ictidomys; species Ictidomys tridecemlineatus. Next base: position 147,026,189 of record NC_135480.1, on the reverse strand, counting down.
TGGCAGCATCTGAAAAAGAAGTTCATCAGTATGCCGGGAAGCGTTCTGCAGAGAGAGCTTGACTCAGTCCTCTGTTCCTTTCTTTTGGTTCTCTTTAATCAGTTTTCACCAACGCACGGCCCCGTTATTATTGATGTTTAAGTACAGCAAAGTGATTAAATGATAATGATCTTGGTTTCCATCCAAGATGAAAGATTTTGCTAGCTTTGGGAATACATCAGCGCCCTCGATGGAGTACATTTTTACATTCTCACACACACTCATATTCACACTCACAGAGGACCTTGGTTCCAGGAAGTACAGAAAGGAGGACTTGGCCATTGGGAAGGGTGCTAGTATAGAGCCAGCAAGAGTAACTGGGGGGTGAATGAATTCTTCTGCTCTGTTTGGCACTTACCAAAAGGACTGAATCACTACAAGAAACATTCCGAGCTTAGTTCCAGCATCGCTGGATGACAAAGTTGTTAGAAACCTGAAACTGATAAAAGTTCCATTTTGAGTCCTGAGCAGTGGCACACACCTGAGCCCTCTCCCTGTACACATATTTTAGAGATGCTTCCCAGATTTCCCTATTCAGTGAGCTCCCCTTCACATTCTTATTAAGTCTGATGGGTGCACTTTTCCTTGCCTAACCGAGGCAGGTAGGACTGAGGTCATGCAGCTGTGCACTAGTGTCTTTTTAAACTCTCCAGTCTTGGTGAGGGAATGAAGAACTGGGACTGTGAGGTCTAAAGGTAGATAAACCTCTTTTGAAATAGGGGAGTGACCTTGAACAGGTTACTTACGCTTTCCATATTACCAATAGACAGATAATGAAGTTACATAGCAAATACTAATTGACCTCTCTCTTTGAACCAGTTGCTTGCTGTGTTGGACATGTGCTCATTTAATCCCCAAGGGTGTACTGAGGTACCTCTAGTTATACTTCAGCTTTACAAATGAGGACCCAGAAGCGTTTAGAAATCTTGTTGCAGGTGACATAGCTAATATGTTGCAATCAAACTACTGAATTTATTGAACCCCATTCATTCCATGGTGCCCTCCTGCCTCTCCCTGGCCTTATAGACCAGGTTTCCTGTTTCTGAAAGACTGATGAGGTGGGGAGAAAAGGTTGACCAAGCATCTTCTCAGATCTAAAATTACCTTCTGCTTAGCTTTTCACCACTAATGACTAGGGAGTGGGGGTGGTGTGTTAGACCCACAGCAATTAACATCCTAACTGATCACTGGGCTAGTGGTTTGCAGCAAGTAGTTAAGTGTAGTGAGAATCAGAAAGGAAAACAAAGGCTGAGGCATCTCATAGAAGAACTTCCCTCAGGGAGGAGGCCATGAAGTCATAATACCAGTGACGTTACAGGTTCTAATGAGTCCCCTTGGCCAAAGGTCTTTCAGCAGAAAGTTAGGGGATGAAGATTTTTGCAGCTGGACCACAACAGTGTACCATGCCTTGGAGCAAGAATCTTTAGAAATGCCCCTTGGAGCATCTCATAAACCCTGCAGATTTCATTGACCTTGAAGGAAATGTTCCTTTGCCAAAGCTGGACCCATTGAAGGAAATTCTGAACCCCTAGGGATTGGCAATCCTTGAATAGTACCTAAAAAGACTCAGGAAGAAATTGGCTTTGGTACAAAGTACATACTTTTTGGAGTGGGTCTGCCTGGGTCGAGGGTTTCGTAGTGGCAATGGCTGGCTGTAATTTTTGGGTGTTTGAAAGAAGACTATCACAAGATAAGCAATGGTTAACCAAGAGCTCAGCAAATCACCTCACCTATCAGGTTTGAAGATAGACACCTTCAAAAAAGATGCCACCTATATGTTTATATTATTGACCAAAATGCAGTCAGCCAATGGAGCTCATCCTCCTTATTAATACAGGCATTACCGTCATTCATGGTAGTGGGGTCATGGGGGTTCGGTAGTTGACAGTATTCTAGAGAAGAAAAGATTCTGGCCCAAACACAAAAATATCTTGCCCCCACACTGAATCCACTCCATTATTATAGTATTAACAGTCTCCTCTTCAGGATGGATAAAGTTCTCTAGGTCATTGTAATCTATCACTTATTCTTATGTTAGTGCTGAATGTTTTTTTTCTTTTTTGTTTATTTATTTATTTTGGTGCTGGGAGTGAACCCAAGGGCATTTCATCTCTGAGCTGTATGTATCTCTAGTCCTTTTAATTTTTTATTTGGAGATGGGGTCTTGCTAAGCTGCTGAGGGCATTACTAAGTTATTGAGGCTAGCCTAGAACTTAGGATCTTCCACCTTCAGCCTCTTGCATCACTAGATTTCCAGAAGTTACCACAGTGTCTGGCTTTAGTGCTGAATGTTTAGATATGACTTAGTAAATGGAGGAAAACACAAAAGGATAGGATTAACATGGGTAGTTTCCTAATTTTAGATGCCTTTTAAAGTTTTTCCAAAGTCTTCATCTTTAATATGGGTACTTCTAGGACTATCTTAATGATAATAGTAATAACTTTTGTAGTAGTCTGCCTTTTGTAAGTGCCTGTATAATGAAAGTTTCTTGTTTCATAACCCCCAAACTACTAGGGGTTATTATTTATGTTTTAAGTAAAACGTTGAAGTTCAGAGCAGTTATCATGTTGCTCAGAGTCATACAGTAAATAAGTGGCAGTGTGAAGACAGGAACCTAAGAAGCATAGTGCTGAAGGTAGATTTCTTTGTTTCATTTAAAAAAATGTTTTGAGTTGTGAAACAGTGAATTAAATAAATTTATACAACTATTTCTTATAAAAACACTAAAGTCATAAGGAAATTATTTGTCTTGATTTCTGGTAACTTGTGAAAGGTATTATTTCTGCAAATTGCCTATCGTGGAACAGAGGGAAGGGCTTTAATAGGAACATGGTGACAACACAGGTCCTTGACCAGTGTTGTTCCAGTCTTCCATTAGGCTCCCTTGAAGTATATTCTTTAATAATACTTTCCTATGAGGATCTGGGAGTGGTAAAACTCTTGATCTTTGAGTCTGAAAATGTCCTTATTTTGGCTTCATGATTTGGCTTCAGTCCTCCTTCAAACTCACAGATCCACCACTATTCTTCAGTTCTTCTACTTTAGTTGAGCATAAAAGTTTTGATTGATAGCTATTTTCCTCAGAACATTGATGATTTTATTATTGTTGGGTTTGCTTTTTGCTTTTAAGAAGTTTGTTAACCAACTAATTGTAATCCTTCTGAGAGTTTTGCCTTATTCTGATTTTTTTTTTTGTTTTACCACAGTGTTATTTGGGTGTGGGTATGTCTTTATCCTATTTATGCTTCCAAACTAAGAACTTATTTCTTTCTCAGTTCTGAGAGATTTGGCCAGATATTTCATCACTGTAATTCCCTCCAATTTTTTTTTTCCTGAAACCATTATTTCATACATGTTAGAACCTGTTAATCTATTCCCAAATCTCTTAATTGAATCTTAATTTCAAAAAAGAGTATTTTCCCCACTGTGCTTCTTCTAGGTGAAGCAAGATAACACCTCCTAAGCATTATTTTTCAATTTAGTCTTCTTTTTGAATGTATCAAGTATAGATTTTAACCCATATGTTGGATTTTTATAGTTCAGTTTACTATACTTTTACTTTCCAAGATTTTAATTGTTTTTTATTCTTATTCTACTGTTTTATTTTCATAAATTTATGTTTATTTATAATGGATACTTCTTTATTCATGTCATTAATCATCCTGAACATCTTTAAAGTTTTTGTCTGGCTGGTCTATGAAATTAATTTCATTTGGGCTGAATTCATAACTTGATGGTTGATTTGACTTTCTTAGAATTAGATTCTTTTATGTGTTTTGGAATTTAGTTTGTGGGCTTAGTTTGAATGTAAGGGATTTTTATGTTTTTTTTTTTTTATTGTTTCTTTCTCTCATTCTCTCTCCTTTTGTGGTTTTTAGTGGTTTTACAGTTGCTTCCACCTAGTTCTCCTGGTCCAGTTGATAAGTAGGTATTACGCTGGTGTTTAATGTTTCCTTGCTCTTGAATGATTTGGGGACTAACACAGATTCATGGAACAATCAGGCAACCTGACTCAATTCTGCTCCTAAAACTTCTTTCCTTCTTTTCTTGGGTCCTAGCTGCTGATAAATCTGGAGACCAACATACTATGTCCTTCATTATTTTGTATAGCTTCTTTTTCAGTGTGAAAATTTGGATATCTGTAGAGGAAGGAGGAAGCCTCTTTCTTCCTCGCTGGCTTAAGTAGAAGGACAAATGCATCCCTGTGTCAGTTTGGAGATTTTGGATTCTTGTTCCTCTCAGGAGTCCAATTTTTCTGAATCTTCTGCCTGCTTCTGGCTTGGGAGTCTTGCATTTATTTATTTATTTATATTTTTTGCCCTTGGTCCCATTTTTTAGAATTTCTATTTCTTTTCTGGTTAGTGGAGATTTATCTTGCCTTTGAGATTAATGCTACTTACTGGTTTTCTTTCTTTTTTTTTTTAAATTAAAAATCGTAAATAAAAAAATGTTTGGATCAGAGGAACTGTTTCTGAGCTTGAACTTAAGGGCTGCCTTGACCTGCCCTGCACCATTTCACTTTTCTTCCAAATCCTTTCCAAGGAATGTTGAGGTACTATTGTATTGCTGTTTGCCTGTTCTTCCTTCTCTTGCAGAATTGCTTTAGTAAAGAGATTTACTTTCTTCCTGGAGTTACCAGGATTGGGCAATATTCAGAATGAATTTCAAAGCTCCACCTTCAGTGTAAATGTCAGTGTTATCTCAAGTTAGGGAGAATAATATTAAGAAGTAAGTAAGTTTACAGAAATTATTCTCGTGAACCAATTTTCAGGAGATGTGACATTTGATATGATGTGTACTCAAGTATAAACTTCTACTTAGCTTTCATGTATGTTATGAAATAACCGAAAAAGCTTCATGGGTTGTTAGGGGCTTCTTTCTTCCTTATTTTTTAAAATAAGAAATAAGATTGTAATAAAAATTTTTTCATCCAAGTTTTTAGAAAATCAAATATTAATAAAACTGGGAATATTTTATGAATCTTTTTCACATCTTAATAAATGTGAAATAACCAAGGGAACCAGAGAATATTTACACTTCAGGGCACTTCTAAATGTGCTTTACTCTCAGAAGCTTGCTTCTTCAGTCCTCCTTTAAACTCACAGATCCACCACCATTCTTCAGTTCTAGTTGGTGTTGCTCTTTTGCTTGGATCCTGAATGCTGGTTGTTGGTCATGATAATCAACCAAAGTTAGATACCTTGACATTCTTTCCTCAAGTATTATAGTTTAATATTAACCATTGCATTTAAAATTATTACTTATTTTAAATTATTCCCCCCCCTTTTTTTCCTGGCAGTACTGGGGATTGAATCCATAGGTGCTCAACCACTGTACCACTTCCACAACCCTTTCTTATTTTTTATTTTGACACAGGGTCTCACTAAATTGCTGAGGCTGGCCTTTTGTGGTCCTCCTACCTCAGCATCCTGAGCCACTGGGATTATAGGTATGTGCCACTGTGCCCCAACTCATTTTAAAATATTCTTAAAAATTATTTAAAAAATAGGTACAAGGCAAATTTTTCACACAAATTAAAAAGAAGTTCATTGAAAGCAAGTCTCTGCAATTCTGGCCTGTTTCCTCAGGCCTCATCCTCTGAGAAGGCCAGTACTATCTTCTTGCTTATCTTCTCTGAGATTTCCTATGTATGTATGTATGTATATATACCCTTTTATTCATAGGCTGTAACATATTAATACACATCTTTCTGAAATCTTGTTTTTTATAACTCACCATTTATTTTAGAATCCATTCCCTATCAGTGTATGCGAATCTGCCTCATGATTGCATTAAAACAATTAACTGATGCTAGATATTTAATACTCAGCGACTCATTATGTAGGAACTGTTAATGTCCATGACACATTTGCTTTATTTAAGAGTAGAATGGACTCTCTTTGCTTCCATTGTGAGAAGATTTAGAAACTTCATGTTCAGAAAAATAACAGCAGAGTTTCCCTGTGTGGAAGTCAGCTCATAGGCCAGCCCTTCAATTCTGTATTTTCAACAATAGGTGGCACCAGCAATTTCTGTATTGGGGCTGTATGGAGATGGAATGCATCATCATTTTGATCATTTTTCATTTCATATCGTTGTATTCACAGATTATTAAGAGCAAAGATGTGTTTACCTGAAAGCCTGGAGGCTTGCACAGGCATGCATACGTACAGAGGGGATTAGGAAGCACTTTGTAGAGAGGTCCCTTTAACAGGATGCTGCATCTCTTCCCTCTCCCAGCCCGAATTTATAGCAGACATCCAGTGAGACCAGACATTTAGCACATTAGATTTCACTAATTATGAGTATGATTTTATATGAACAAAAATATATCTTTTGAGATTTATTTCGGTGGAAATTTGGTCTTGGCCACATATGTGAATTTTTCATTGCAATGAGGTTCTGTACTCTCAAGGATTCAACTTGTCAGATTCGAATTGACAGTTCTCTATCTCAGCCCTGAACCCTCCCCCATACTTCCTGTCACTTGTGCCTAGACATCCATCTGCATTTAAAACACAGCATTTTAAAACTAAATTCATCATTAGTCTCCAGAGAGCAATTCTTTCTTTCTGTTGCCACCTTAAATTTCTCTCCACTAATTTCTAATTCGTCTTTCAAAAATTTTCCTTTATTTCTGTTCCCTGTCAATACAAGGCTTTGATCCTGTTGTTAGGAGGTGATTTTCATGGCCACACCCCTTTTGTTCACGTTAAGTATGGGGAGAATAATTCTTCCGGCTTGAGGCTGGGAAACTGATACCCTGGTCCTCAGCAGTGTTTTCTAACTTAAATGTGTATGGATCCCAATAAACCATGTGATCCCAAATAGATTTCGACAATACTTTCTGATATCATCATCTCTTTGCAGAAATCCCTGGGGTCTGTGGGCAGACCCTGGGGATAATGAAGTGAAGGGAGGTTCCTCAGCCCCAACAGTTTAGTTTTTAGTTGAATTAGCATTGCTTCTCTCTTTCTTTTTCTTCCTGAAGGCAGCACATATCTCTTTTACCTGGCATCATGCTTTGGGTTCATAACAAGATGACACCTGTGGATTTTTGTCTTTATTGAAACTTTTGATAGTATAGAAGTCCCAGGTTGGCCTGCAATGTATCTTTATGCCACTGTCTTATACATTCCAGCGTTCTTCAAATCTTCCTTTGTGTTCTTTAATTAGTATTGGGCCCACAGAGTTACTGACTTCTTTAGATATTCAAGTCACTCTTCCTGTCATTAGTAAGAAACTCATATGGAACCAGCAGAGCACACATTCAGAATCATGAATATTCTTTGCACCCGAACCTTTTGACTGATCTGTCCCCTCTTTTGCCATGATGTTAGGACAACACTCCATATCAAAGAAGTTGTGATGCAATCCTGTAGTTGTGGCCTCCTCCACCAGTCTTGCTTCAATAACTCTTCTTAATTTCTGGCTCAAGACCATCATTATGTCGGTCTAACTTATTTTAAAAATAGTAATATAACATGACCCAAAACCTTCTTTGGGAGTATGACAAATTCAACCCTGACTTTCTGGGACCAGGGAAGATCAACTACCTCAGAGAGGAATACCCAACGGAGGAAAGAAAAGAAAATAGGGTGCTTGGTGAGATTACCATCTGCTGTCGAGAAACAGCTGAGACTTCTGCACCCTCCCTCCTCAGCCAAGAAAGAGACAGAACTGCTGTGTCATTCTTCTTCAGACCTCTCTCTACCCCTGACTTCCTACCTGCTTGCTAGGACTTTTGCTTTTCTTCCCAGAGTGCCCCTAATCCTTATCATCACCAGATCTCATCTGCATATGCTTGAGATCACTGTGTACCCCTTAAAGATAAATAATTCTGATTCCTTTTTAAATGAGTGGGTTGATTTTCTAGGAATTTATTTCAAACTAATAATAAGTCACCAATTCCAGAGGGCACGGTATAAACTGGACACTTTGTACCCATTGTCTTTATGGTCCTCATCAGCAACTCTGTGAGGTTATCTCATTGCTCCCATCCCATTTTGAACCACGATTCAAGAGAGTTAGGTAACTTGCTTTAAGGTCATGTAGATAAGCAGTGGCCAGAGGAAGGAGACTTGGCTCTTCTCTGCATACCTTGCTATTTCCCAACTTTGAAGCAGTTCTATAAAGTTCTACTTCAGAAAGAAGCAGGAAGCCATACAATTTTCTTATCTTGAACCCTGCTTAGCTCGTTTTTAGTTTTTACTCCCTCTTAGGCCTAACGGAGTTTTCTTCTGTGAGGCCAAGTTCCAGCCTAGGCAAAGTGCCCTTTAATCTTTACTAGGAAAAGAACTAAAATTGTTTGAGTTTCTTAAGTTATCTCTACTGGTAATTTCTTAAATTTTTTTTAACATATATTTATTCTAGTGACTATGTGCTAAAAGTAGGCATAAAGTTGTTAAAAAGTTGTTAAAAATATGGACCTGGCTTCAGGGAGTTTTGTAGATTAGTTGGGGATAATGCAGGCAATATATGTAAATAAGAAAAAATAATTAACCGAGTAAAAGACCAACTTAACTTCTATTCATACTTATTGTCAAGGTATTAGAAAGCAGAATTAACCTATAAAAAGATATTTATATGAATATATTGTGTCATGGGCAGGAATTAGTAGTCAAACCATTTAAGTTTTTGAAGTTAATTAAAAGAAAATAGTCAAATTTCTGATAATGATTTAGATGTGCTGGAACATTACTTATTACCCTCACATTATATCTATTTTTAATTCTGTTAAAATGATAAATTCATGTTAAAATGATAATATTTCAGGTAGACGGTACTAATAAATATTCTTATAGTCCTAAAACATTGAGTTAGAAAATTTGTAGTTGTTTTGACCTCCTCCTCCTTCATTTTCCCTGAAGAAATTAAAACTCAAGAGAAATTTGCATATGCAGTCTTTTCCTTACTTCCCAAATTCATGATTCGTAGGATGAATAGACTGTGGTTTATTCGAGGTCTCAAGAGTTCAGGTTGTCAACATATCACCCTCTCTTACGTTAGCAACGTCAATGATTTGGAAATTAATGTGATTTGAACTTTATGCTTCTTTCCCTTAGATGTGGTCTAAGTACTGTGAGTTCATCATGAAGAAGCAGTTAGTTGGATCTTCTCTTAAGCTTGTCTTGTGTAAATTTCATCTACTACTACTAAATGGTCTTACTCTAGTTCTAGTGACTCAAGAGGCAGTTTTACTCTGTGTGAGTATTTTAGCAGACCACATTAAAGCATTTATGTTCCTTGTTAGGTCGCAGGAATGAGTTTTCTTAATGCCATCACTGAATTCCAATGGAGGAAATAAATTACTCATGCATTTTCTAATGTTTAAAAAATTTTCCAGAGTCTTGGTTTTCTAGTTCTCATCGTGTAGAGAGGTTCCATTACCGAAGACTCATTGATATCATTTTCACACACTGGCTGATGCTACTTAGAAGATCAGCCTAATAAAAGTTTTGAGTCATAGAGCCTGGCTGAGAATTTCAAAGGGTAAACTATATGAGGGACAATCTTTTGTAGTTATGGGGAAAATGCTAGAGCTGGAGGGTAAAATAAAACGAATCAGGAGGAGGCCACAATTCTCAGGGCTGAGATGGAGAATTGTCAATTCAAATCTGACAAGTTGAACCCTTGAAAGTACAGAACCTCATTGCAATGATAAATTCACATATGTGGCCAAGACCAAATTTCCACCAAAATAAAACTAATCTTATCTTGCTAACTTTGTATATATGGGTACGATAACTTACCTGAGCCTTGTTTTCTTTATCTGTACAAATGAAGACAGTCTTGAGGATGCCTGCTGTAACTCTCATCATTGTTGAGAAAAAGCAAATCAAATCACAAGTGTATAAAGCTCACTTGAAAGATACTACACAGATATATGTGAATGTAAGGGTTTAAAAATATTGTAGTAATGATAGTGATACTCAAAATGACAATTTTGATCTAAATCTTGGCATAGGATTATATATATGAGAACATTAAATGGGTGCTTGGATGCTTTTATGTGTTGGTATAGTGACAGTGTTGAAAAATGCAAGTCACTAAAGGAATGATCTTGCTGTTTGAGATTAATGCCAGTAAAAAGTAGCTAGAAGCATCACCTTTATTTAAAAAAGGATTAAAAGCTGCTTTAAAAACAGAAATAACTGAAAGCAACGAAAAACAGCTAAGTGAGGACATGGGAGAAGAGAAAATGGGATGAAATAAAGGATGAAGTTAGGACCCAAAATGCATCTCAGAAGACTGTGTTCCATTTGCTAGAGGTGAGTCAGAGGTTTGGCTCCAAGTTTTCCTGAAGCCAATGCGATGAGGGAAACAGTGTCAGATGTATGAATCATGGTGAAATAGTGAAGCAAGGCTGTTCCTAATGAGACACAAGACAATGATTTTCCCAGGGACTCTTCCTAAAGAGGACAGTGAATGATAAACAACATCCTCTAAGACTTCTCAGTGGTAGATGTTCCTAGGATTTTTGAAGCTGTTATTGGTATGACTGCCAGATGAAAAATTATTGAAAAATTCTATGTTTGCAAGCCTTTATTTTCTTTGTTAAAGTCATGATTTAATGTATTTTAGGATTAGAAATACTCTGAGATCACCTTGGTCCCTTTTGTTTCATAGATTAGGAACTGAGTCCTCCTTGCACCAAGTTGAAACTCAAGGTACTCTGTGGGTTTGTGGATCCACATAAAAATAGTTTGCTCTGAGCCAATTCTGTGTGATCATGAGAGCTTTCCTGGTCTCAGTATAAATACAATTTGGCACTTTCAGCATGTTTCTAATTGTGAGTTTAGCAGTACACTGTGGGAATTTTTTTCTGACTGCTGCAGAAGAGTAGAGAGCTGTTGAATTTGAGGGCATTTTCTCATATTTGTTTGTTTGTTCTGTTTTGTTTCACTATGGAAGCTACCAATATGCCTGCAAAATTGGATCTGAGATTTATAGAGAACAGGCCTGTGTATAGAAATTTGCCACGTTTTAAGTTATACTGTGTGGGCTACCCCTCCTTCTAAAGAATTCTTAATACTCATAACCAAAAAATGTAGAAAAGCATCAATTTTTTTTAGCAAATAAACCCCCCCCCAAACCCTCCTTTTGAAATATAGATGGAATTTTAAAATAATTGGCCAGAAACTGATAGGAATCTTTGGTCAGCTTCTAGAGCAAACTTGTTTGCTCATATTCATAGACAGTGACTTCTGATGTGAGTATTGGTCATTCAAGAGGTTCCTGTGGTGTTTCAGAGGTGGATTAAAATAATCTTCTCTCATTAGGGAGCTTAGAGCAACCCAAAGAATAAACAGGTGTCCCAGCTGCTATAGAAAATAAAGGTGGGTCCTCAAAAAGATCAGGCTGCAGGGTGGATGGGTATTAGAGGGGCCTGGTTCTTCATGGTTCATTTGTGAGGCAGTCTGGTTGTGTCTTTGAGGGAGATGAACTTGGGGACTTTGAATCTAGGAACAGTGGATTAAAGAAATGACATATGTACAACTCATAAATCTATCTATATGTATTAGATGAGAAGTCACAAATCAATGCCACCAACAAGATGGCCAAAGTGACACAGTGGAAGACCAGGCAGGCCTTGAGTGGCCTCACTCCAGCTTGGAGCTATGTGCGGATGTGCTGGGGTGGAGAGGCAGGAGAGTTGGTACAGAGATGAAATGCCTTCTTCCACTTGTCTCTTTGTTTCCTAATTTGTAAAATTAAAAAATTTGGACCACATTATCTAAAAGCACCTTCATGAATACAAAAAAGATTTCCCCTGTGAAGTGTGGGTGTGGGAGATGTAGGTATTCAAAAAGTGATTTTTCTGTTTTCTGGAAAGATCCCAGCCTATTTGAGAAGGAGTGTTTTTATCCTCCTCTAATTTCCTAGGGAACAGCAGTTAAGGTAGTAAACCTGAGGGCTACTGAGATAAATAGAACAGAGGCATAATCCATTATTCCCCTTCTGCTCAGTGTAGCCTTGTAACTGAACACATTGGCCCAAAGAATGATACACTGCCCCTTTTAATTCTTACTGGCAGAAAAATGAATTTGATGTCTTTTATCTCAAACATGTGTGCTTGCTAAGCCAGTTTGTTAAGATATAAAGGATATACATAATTTTCCCCTCAAATTGCTAGCTCATAGTATAGCACATTCTCCAGGACTCGATGCTTCCCAGATCTGGTCCAGGTGATACTTTTATTCTTGCTTTTAAAGTAGCACATTGTTTTCTCCTTTTTTTTTTTAATTGGCGCATTATAGTTGTATGTAATGGTGGGATTTGTTGTTACTTATTAATACGCGTACACAATACAACAATGTAATTTGGCCAGTGTTCCTCCTCTGTGCCTCCCACCTCCTCTCCCTCCTCCTACCTCCTCCTTTCTGTATTCTACTGATCTCCCTTTGCTTTCATGCTATTATCCCCACTCTTTTTTTCTTTTTTCCTCTCTAGCTTCCACATGCTAGAGAAAACATGGCTCTTGACCTTCTGAGTTTGGCTTATTTTGGTTAGGATAATGTTCTCAAGTTCCCTCCATTTTCCTGCAAATGTCTTAATTTCATTTTTCTTTGAGTGAAACTGCATTGTGTACATATACCACATTTTTTCTTTTGTCTGTTCTCCTGCTGATGGACATCTAGGCTGGTCCCATAGTTTGGCTATTGTGAGTTATGCTGCTAAAAATATGGGTGTGCATGTATCATGGTAGCACGAGGACTTTAACTCTTCAAGATAGGTACCAAGGAGTGGTATAGCTGGGTTATATCATGGTTCCATGCCATATGACCTAGTCTTGGGGGTTCCTAATCTTTTCAGAAATCTCCATAATGATTGCTATAGTGGTTACACTAATTTACAATCTCACCAACAGTGTAAAAGTGTCCTTTTCCTCCATATTCTCTCTAGCGTTTATTATTGTTTGTATTCTTTTTAAAAATTGTTTTACATACATGACAATAATGGAATATGACTGCCATTCTGACTGGTGTGAGATGAAATCTCAGTGTAATTTTGATTTGTGTTTCCCTAATTGCTAGTGATGTTGAAAAAATTTTTAATATATTTGTTGGCTACTTGTATTTTTTTCTTTTGTGAAGTGCCTGTTTAATTCATTTGCCCATTTATTAATTGTTTTATTTTGGTTTTTTGGTGTTTTTTGAGTTCTTTATATGTTCTAGATATTAATCCTTTGTCAGAAGTATAGCAAAGATTTTCTCCCATTCTGTAGATTCTGTCTTCACATTCCTAATTATTTTCTTTGCTTTGCAGAAGCTTTTTAATTCGATGCCATCTCACTTATTAACTCTTGGCAGTATTTCCTGGGTTTTAGGAGTCCTAATGAGAAAGTGTTGTCTGTGCCTATATGTTGGAGTGTTGACCCTACATTTTCCTCTAGGAGTTGCATAGTTTCTGGTCTAATTCCAAGATCCTTGATCCATTTCAAGTTGATTTTTGTGCAGGATGAGAGATATGGGTCTCATTCTTTAAAGTAGCACTGTTTTTTTGACCTGAACATCTAAAAACACCTGCTTACTGAATTAGTGATTTCTGCATGCATTTGATACTAGATCGTGATTTGAAACATTTGGCAAGCTCCAGTGCTGAGAGATTAAGCAGAGTCTTGGCTGGGCCCATTTTTGTTTATTGTAGGTGGTGAGTGTTAAGTGATTCACAAAAGAAATGGCCAGGTAAACAAGAGGGGAAAGGATGATGGGCCTATTCTAAGCTTCTTATTTTGGCTTGCCCATTTTCCTGGGCCCTCTGATGATTCAGTGTAAGAACTGGAAGAACTGAGTCATGAGGAACCTGATGCAGAGAAAAGTTGTCTTTTAGATAGATGGGTAGTGAGCGAGAGATTGGTAGATAGAACAGTATTTTGTTTGAGGGTTATAACAGGAGAAGAGAAAGGAAGGTGAACTCTGCTGCTCTGTGTGGAGAAGTTATGGTCCATAATGGCTTAGATCTGTACAGCATTAGAGCTTGCAAAGTGATGTCACACATATTTCACTGATCCTGGGGAGAGCAAAGAGAGAGAGGGAGAGGAGCTAGATGTGGCACTGGCAGCATGAGTGATCAAAACAGAGATATTTGGAGGCTCCTTTGGGGCCTGTGGCAAAGCTCCAACCTTATCCTTCCAAGAGCTAAAATAGCTTTTTCCTCTTTCTACTTCTGGTTCTGTCCACTGGCAGTTGATCTGGTCCCAACATGCTTTATAAAGACACACACACACACACACACACACACACACACACACACACACACACACACACCGTGGAGGTTGGACTTCTCAATAAGTAACATAAAGTGTCTTGGGTTTGCCATGCAGAAGGATCTCTTGTGTCCTAAATGAAGTGTTGCATGGGAGATGAAGATATGGTAGCTCTGGGTTCAGGTTTTTGCCTCAAACTGGAGACAATCTATCGCCTGACTCCAGACATCAGTTCCCTCTTCCCTCTGTGGGGAATTTCACCTAGGTCACCTCTGGGATCCCTTTGAAGAGCTTAGAGATAGTTCCCAGCCCCAGGACTTCTAAAGATGCTACCTTTTCAGACTGTCTGATTGCTATCATCATGTGCCTTGGCCTCTTCTAGTCATTGGAGATCCTCACAATGCTTTTCCCAAACATTTCTGTTCCTGGTATTTCCATGTGTCATCTTTGCCCCTTTTTCTTACAGTATAAACATATGTTAGCCAAAGGCAAGTGTTAGATTTCTCCATCCTGTGTGCTAGTAGCTCTTTCTTCAGACATTGCTAAATATCAAAGGAGATTTGTGTGTGTGTGGGTGGAAATAAGTTCAGATACCTGAATTAAGTATACAGAAATTTCAAAGCCTTTTACTTCACTAATTGATCTTTATATTCTTATTCATCTAAAGAGAATGGGGAAAAATATTTTCCAGCTAATACATGGACTCTGTACTATACATGTGTTTTGCACATGCTTGAGTTTCCAAGAAAATGTCAAATAAAAAGTAATTTATTTCTTTCCATTTTCATTTGATACCTATATATTTTTGGTTACCTTTTCTGTTTTGAAATAATTGTGAATTTATAGAAAAGGTGTAAAAATAATACAAAGAATTCCCATATGCCCTTAACCCAGATTCCCTGTATTTTAAAATTTTGTCTGATTTTTACCCTATCATCCTCACTCTCTACTCTTCAAAGATGTCAAGAGTTTTGACCTACATATTGCTGTTTTTTTCCTGAATCATTTAAGAGTAAGTTGTAGTCATGTTGTCCTAATACTTTGAAAAATACTTCAGTGCAAATTTCCTAGAAAAGAAGAAAAAGGAAATTCTTTTTCATTTTTCCTTTTCTTTTTGCTCCAAGATCCTTCTCTGTAGTGTCTTTTAATCAGGCATAGTTCTTTTTTGGTTCTGGGGATTAAACCCAGAAGTGCTTAACCATTTAGCCACATCCCCAGCCCCTTTTATTGTTTATTTTGAGACAGAATCTCACTAAGTTGCTTAGGGCCTTACTAAAGTGCTGGGGCTGACCTTGAACTTGCAGTCCTCCTACTCAGACTCCAGAGTTGCATGGATTATAGGTGTGCATCACCATGTCCAGCTGGGAAGTAGTTCATTGCTTTTTTTTCTTTTGATAACTACATTTCTAAAGAGCACTAGCTACTTTGCCAATGTTGCCTGATAGTGAGGCCCAGATTCTGTACTCTGGACAGCAATATGTCAGTCATGATTATTGTCCCCAGTGCATGAAATCAGTAGGGGTTGATTTGTCCAGTGCTATGGGTGTGAATTTCTGTTCTTTTGCAAAGATAGTGTGTGCCCTGTTTCTCCACTGGAGAGTTTAGTAAATATTTTGTACCCATGAATGTTTAAGTGATTAATAAGGTTTTGATGTGGAACTATTTTAAGATTTTTAAATATCTTTTCCTCCATCAAATGTATACTCTGCTTTTAGGAACATTGACTATTTTCTAATACCATAATTCCTTCTAAATTTATTAGTTTTATTCTAAAGTTTACAAAGATGATTTATATGATAGGTTAGTGTTTTTTATTTGTTTTATGCTACCAATATTTCTTTAGATATTCAACATTTCCTGTATTTAATCAGAGGGGTTCCTTTCAAGCTGCCTGAAGTCCTTCTGAAATGTCCCTATCATTCTTTGATGATTCCTTATTCTTTGGTGTACAGAAAGATGTTCTGGGCTCATCTACTGCTTTCTTGCCCTAGTCCTGGATTCAGCCATTTCTTGTTCCTTTTAGTGCTCAATGGTATTTGGAAACTAAACTCAAAAGCTATTGAGGTCTCATGGCTTCTAGGCTCTTACAGCAGGGAGAACTAGGAAAAACTTTCAAAAATAAATAAATATCACATACACTATACACACAGCCACTATATATTTTTCTCTATATATCTATATGTAGATGTTAAAATACATGAGTGTGGATTAATACTTTTAGTTCTAGTTTAACACCACAGGGTTTACTCTAGTTTTATTCCTTTCCATATTTGTATCTCCCTTCTCTCACAGTGAGAGAGCTACTCCTGTTATACTCAGTATATGTATTTTCTCAATTTCCTAATCATGTGGACTGTCTCCTGGGCCTTAACCTCTCCACACAGCAGTTGTGCTGGACAGGCCTCCACACCTGTCTTGTCCAACTTGGGTCTGCTGCATGTGCTGACTATACCAGCCAAGGCTCCCCACTCCTTCCCTACCTCAGCTGTGCTATTTGTGGATTTTTTTTTCTTTTTAGTACCTGGGATTGAACTCAGGGGTACTCCGACACTGAGCCATACCCCCAACCCTACTTTGTGTTTTATTAGGGACAAGGACTCACTGATTTGCTTAGTGCCTCGATTTTGCTGAGGCTGGCTTTGGACTTGCAATCCTCATGTGTGCCTCAGCCTCCTGAGCTGCTGGGATTACAGGCATATGCCACCATGCCTGGCCTGTTTGTGGAGTTTTTAAAAAAGGCATTTGTAGTTTTTCATCAAAAGATGCTTATAATAGTGATGACTTTAAGGTCAGATTATTAACTGGTGGTGTTTTGTTTCTGTGTTCACCATGGGTTTGAAAGAAGTGACTGACTTTTAAATATTTGAATGATGGTTTAAGACTGATGAGCTTGTTCACACTTATTGAAGAGTGAGTTAGTAGTGCTTTTCAGCATTTTTTTTGTATCTTGAAATGTGTAGAACTTGGTGATATTTATACTCTATACAGTTCAATGGTTATGATTTGTATCAGATGCAGTCATTGGGCCTGGGGGCAGTGGGTGATTACCCTTGTCTTGTTATACCTGTCACTTAGAAAACTCTGAGTTGGAACATGGCACTCCTAACCTGGAAGGATAGTTCTAAGACTTATACCTTGTGTCTGTAGCTTGTGTGTCTGGTATTGGTTAGATCTGTAAGTTGATTTGTGCAAGTGGTCACAAGGGAGACTGTGTAAGAGAACATAGATATCTCATGACAGTACACTGGCATACAGGTGCAGGGCTCAAAGTACTTAGCTATAATTAGCAGAGTATTCACTACTCATCTCCATTATTGGAGGATTAAGGTAAATCAGTCAATCAATCGATTTCTGTTCTAAATTAATTCATTTATTCATTCAGCAGTTGTCTTTATGTACTAGGCAGTGTTGGAGATAATAAGGATACAGTGATTACCAATTTTGACTTTCATGGGGCTCACATTCTAGAAGAGGAAAAAGACAATAAAGAAACAGAAGGGATTGTTTCAGATAGTTCCAGCACTATGCCAAAGATAAAGCCATCAAAGTTTTTTAAGGTGGGAGGGAGTGGGATGCTAGCTCTGATTTACATTTGTTTTGAAAGATAAGTTGGGCTCTTATATGGGGCACGGATTTGGGGAGACAGAATGGTTGTGAGTGACTAAGAGAAAGACAATGATTTAGAATTGGCTGCCCAATATGGTAGCTACTAGTCACACATGGATGTTTAAATTACTTCAGAGTTAATCATTTGTACTAGCCACATTTCAAGTGCTCCATAGAAACACGTGGCTAGCCTCTACCATATTGGCCAGTACTTATATAGAACATTTCCATTAAAAATTCTATTTGGCAACTCTGGTTTAGACCTTGGTGGTTGTATTGGAGATATGGAGACATGGGTGGATTTGTGAAATTTTACTAAAGACTGGATGATTGCTAAAATGTATTGATAGAAGGAAAGAGAAATTAAGGATGACGTTTGGCTTTTTGATTTGAGCATCTGGGTAGATGGATAAGACTGAGGAGCAACAGGATTGGTCATAGGATTAAGAGTTCTGTGTTAGATATATTATGCCATTTTTTTAAAGAGCAGAATCTTAAGTCAATCTTAATGGAGGTAGGAGAAGGAAAAGTTCATTTTGATGAGCTTTTCAATCTCATAGCAGATGCTAAATAAGTCCCATATGTTTGTAAGTCTCATCTTGTTTTAATTTTAAATAGTCCATTATTGTCTGTTGGTTGTTTTATTAAATACTATTTCATGCTGCTGCAGAATTTAATTCCACAAAAATCCCTTTGCTTATTTTAATTTTGTTTGAATTGTGTTTTGGGATGCCAACTGAAAGTGACCAGAAAATGAGGAATTCTCTTTGTTCAAGAGTTACTTTTCAAGGGACCACAGGCATAGGACCTTAGCCTGGAGCCTGTAACAGGTAACTTTAAATGCCTACTGGCCTTGCCTTTTTTGGAGCTTTTAATACTCTAAAATATACAGATAAAGTGCATCTTCTAAAGAGGCAACTGTGGGAAGATGAGGGTACGGTAAGCGGACTTCCTTTAAACCATGACATTTCTTGGTCTCTCTACAGAAAGGTGAAACTTTCAGACACATGGACTGTCCCTGGGCAGTACATTGTGTATAAGTGCATGTGCTTGAAGTTTTTCACTCTTAGCATTTCTGCTTGCTGATGTTGCCTTGTTTGGGAGGAGTCAGATGCCTGCCTGTAGGTAGGGTGAGAGACCATGTACTGACAGTAGGGAAGACTGAACACTTTTTTTTTCTTTTTATTTTTTTTTTATATGCCACAATGCTTTTATGGTTAATGGCCTACAACTGAGTATGTCATCTGAGCCAAGTGAATGAGTTCACATCCCTGCTCTATTCTTTCCTGAACATGTTCTTCTGAAGCATGAAAGTCTTCTTTAGCTGCTAGGGTTTCAGGTTCATCACTGTTGTGCTCATGAACCAGTCACCCTGGTGCCCCACTTCATGCTTCTGGACCCCACTTAATTGTTCTGTGGGAGTGGGGCAGATCACAGAAGGGGCTGACAAAAGCAAACTAGAGTTAACTTTGGAAACGTGACCTTCTCTTTTGTTCACTTCACTCTTCCATTTTATAGAATCACAGTTCCTGGTCGCAGTGATCCCCTTAATGTATCTTCCTTCCCCTTTGAATGTTCACTTATTAATGTATTGAGGTCTTCGTTCTCTCATGCTGTTGTACATATCAGATTGATTCCAGTTTGCTGTTCAAGAGAGGAGGGGTTTTGATTTTAATATAATGCATGCGACATTCCTCATCTGCTTCATCTCTTTTTGTGGTGACAGCCCCCTCCCCCACATCCATTTGTCAGAGAATGAATATTTACAGAACTATAGCTATGTAAGAACAAACTTACCAGGAAACTTGGGGAGTTTGGAAACTTGAGTCCTAGACCTCATGGGACCTTGAGTGAACTGAAAAGCTTAGGAATATTGGGCTAGCACTGAAAACAAAGAACAACCAGGTATGCATCTTAGTAAATTTATGTGTCAGCCAGACCTTGACTGTCTTCAGCCGTTTTTCAGAACCACTGCTGTGGGTCTCTAAGTCCAAAGAACTGGCCAATTCAACCCACATTTTCTTATTGCATGGAATTAATTTAGAACTAAAGAAGAAAAACTGTCCTGGCATATGTCTATTTAAATAGAAGAAAAAGTCAAAGTCTTTTTTTTTTTAAACAATCTTTTCTGAGCATATGTAATGAATTTATGTGGACATGATTTTCTCAAACATTAGGAAGGCCACAATGGGACATCATACCAAAAAACATGGCACCCAGCATGTTAGATTTGAATCAACAATTTTATTAGAAATTTTGATTTTTAAATTTTTGTATGTTTATTCCTATATTGCTGAACCATTTTTGAAAAAGGATTTTGAAAACATCTGAGTTTTCCTTTCTTTTAAAGACAGGCAAATACCAACCAAGTATTGTCATACTATTGAAGAAGACAGACATTGAAAGCTGGAACATAACTTTGTAGTAACACAATGTTATGGGGAAACTTTGAAGTGGTTAAATTACACAGACATGTTTTCAGAGTCTACAGCCTTTGATAGGTATTGGAAATGGAAGCTGATGACGGGAACATTCATTGCATAGAAATTGAATCGCAGAAAGATGATTCCATGGCATAGACCCAGGCAATGGCATTAATGAGAAGCTCCAGGGTTTCTGATGCTTGAAAAAGGAAAACAGAGCATTGGCAAATTCAGGAATACTTTCTTAATGGAGTTACAGTAAGGCCAACTCTTTTTTTCTTCACCATAAATGATAGGTCATGTGTTACCTCTGCAAAACTTGCAATCATCCTTAACAAAAGAAGGGAACTCCCTGAGTATATGTATTTGTATTTATGTGTGTGTGTGTGTGTACACACGCACACACACACACACACACACACACTGGCAGTCCTATGCCCAATAATTGTATGTGGAAGTTTAAACCAATTAACAGAAGACTTTGAGAGTTTTTCACACTGAGTTGTTCCTCCTGTAATTGTTTACTCCAGGGAGGATGCCTGAAGTGATCTCAGAGAAGTTGTGTCGTTATTTTCACAAGACTGAAATTTCAGTCTCTCTTCTTTCCTTTGTTCTTAGTGAACCTATATACAAAACAACTAATACTGTGAGGGAAGAGCTATCATTTTTATTCTGATGATCATAAAGGACTTTGCCAGTGCAGAGTGCCATTCTGTTCACTCCCATTGAAATCTCTAATTCAGGTGAAATGGGCAAATATTTTAAAAGTCCGGTTGAGAGTATTGGTGAATCTTCCCTTGGATAAGTAATTAGCATGAGTTACATAACACTGACTAGCATTGTAAGGCTAACTTTTTTTCTAAGCTTACTAAAAGCATTTTATATTCTGACATGTTTCGCAGCTACATGATTTTTAATCTTAATGGTGTTTAGAAGCCATGATAGCTAAGGGAATTTTCATTTTATTTAAGATGTGAAATTATGAAATAACCTTGGTCTTCGGTAAGAGTACAGCATCCTCGGATGTAATTTATAACCAGGGATAAAGAACATTGAAGAACACAGCTGCACCATTATTTGGGTAAGATACCATCTCACTCCAGTAAGATTGGCAGCCATTAGGAAGTCAAACAACAATAAGTGCTGGAGAGGATGCGGGGAAAAGGGCACTCTTGTTCATTGCTGGTGGGACTGCAAATTGGTGCAGCCAATTTGGAAAGCAGTATGGAGATTTCTTGGAAAGCTGGGAATGGAACCACCATTTGACCCAGCTATTCCCCTTCTCGGTCTATTCCCTAAAGACTTAAAAAGAGCATGCTACAGGGACACTGCTGCATCGATGTTCATAGCAACACAATTCACGATAGCAAGATTGTGGAACCAATCTAGATGCCCTTCAATAGATGAATGGATAAAAAAAATGTGGCATTTATACACAATGGAGTATTACTCTGCATTAAGAAACGACAAAATCATAGAATTTGGAGGGAAATGGATGGCATTAGAGCAGATTATGCTAAGTGAAGCTAGTCAATCGTTAAAAAACAAATACCAAATGACCCCTTTGATATAAGGGGAGTAAACATGGACAGGGTAGGGACGAAGAGCTTGAGAAGAAGATTTACATTAAACAGGGATGAGAGGTGGGAGGGAAAGGGAGTGAGAATGATATATAAGAGGAAAGGAGGGGTAAGACAAGATAATACAAATGGAAGAAATGATTTACAGTAGAAGGGGTAGAGAGAGAAAAGGGGAGGGGAGGGGAGGGGAGGGGGTATAGTAGAGAATAGGACTGACAGCAGAATACATCAGACACTAGAAAAGCAATATGTCAATCAATGGAAGGGTAACTGATGTGATACAGCAATCTGTATACGGGGTAAAGTTGGGAGTTCATAACCCATTTGAATCAAACTGTGAAAGATGATGTATTAAGAACTGTGTGATGTTTTGAACGACCAACAATAAAAAAAAAAGATCATAGATAAATGATGGCAAGACATATTCATGGCTCTGTGTTATAATTTTTTTCTTGAATATATGAATGCATCTCCTTTTCCTTAGGTTAGAAATTTAAAATAAAGTCCTAGTTTTCTAGGAAAAAAAAAAAAAGAACATTGAAGAATCTAAAGAAAACCGAAAGAAAGAAAGTGACACTTGTTGCTCTGCCCGAGTTGTCTTTGCTATATTACATGAAGTTTCTCTTGTGTTTCCTGGTGTGGGAGCTTGTGGAGGGCAGACACTTTTGGATTTCTGTCCTGGTGCTTTGTATAGCCCTGGCATTTAGGGAGATGCTCAGTTAATGTGGAGTGAATCTAAATGTACAACAGAAGATACATGCTGCAGGTGAGATTTTGATTGGCCACTGGTTCTGACACATGTTGTGACACTAAGTAATTCAGAAGATGATTTTCCCCAAAGTTTGCAGAAATTCTCTGCCTGCTGGGGCTAACCATTTGACACATTAATAGCTTTGAAATAGAATATGGGTCAATTTTGCTGCTGTGTCCTTTCCACAAAAATGTGTACTTGAAAGCTTTTATGACAAGATGATCAGAGAGCAGAATATATTTCTGAGCAATTATCCCACTTTCTGTTCAAGTTTTTTCCATTAACTTTCATCATGAGTGTTGTTTGATATGTGCTGGATTACAACCTACACTGGAACATTAGAACCTCTGGCAACTGCTACTAGTGAGATGAAATGTCACTAAGACCACACACACTTTCGTCATCACTATCTCCTTATTTTGCTTTATTTTTATAAATAGCACCTGTCTCTCTCTCTCTCTGAAATTTTTGATTTTGTTGGTTTTCTTTTCTTTCTTTCTATTTTTTGCTTACACATTTATTTTCTGCTTTCCCTATTAAAGCGTAAGTTCCAGCAAAACAGGGCATTTGTCTGTAAACATAATGTCTAGAACAAAACTGGTAACATTGTGAGTAGCGTAATAAATGTTTGTTGAATGAATAAATGAATTCACAAAAATATTGACACACAAATATTGTATCTTTTTTATTCAGTCATAAATACTGACCAAGTTTCTATTGTCTGACCTGTGCTTTTCTACATGCCAGGATTTTAGCAGTGAATGAGACATAATATCTGGGTTTATAGAATATAATGCTTAGTGGGCTGTCCATTACAGTGGTCACTAGCCATGTGTGGCTATGGAAATTTAAATGAAGTTACCTAAAATTAAATAAAATTAAAATTCAGTTTCTTAATCATGCCAGCCATATTTCAAGTGCTTATATATAGTTAGTGGCTACCATATGGGACAGTGCAGATGTAGAACATCTTCATCATTGTAGAAATTCTGTTGTATAGACTTTGTTTAGTGATAAAGCAGATTAAAACATGGACACTTTCATTGCAGACAGATATGATATATGCTGAATGAAAAATAAGTATGTTTCAAAGAAAGCATATAGGAGAGGTGACTAGCTCAGGTTAGGGTGTGGCTGGGTTGTCAGGGATGGCTTTCTGGAAAGCCATACATAAAGAATGCATAGGGTCTAGGCAAACTGAGGAGGGTATGGGAGGGTGGTTTTTAAAACAAAGGAAATACTTGGAGGAGAATGGTCTAGGATAGATACCTTAATCTGTTCAGCTTCAGGAGGTTCTGGTATTCTCTCCTGAGACTTAAATGAGAATGGATGGATAACACTTAAGAACAACTCACTTCTCACATAGTTTTGTTTTGTTTCATGGAAACTTCTGCTGCTTCTCAGATGCATACTCTCTTGCAGCCTCTTAATGGGTCTTGTTTCTATGAGGAAACCTCAAAACTGACATATATTCCCTTGTTGAGAATACTTCATGGCCTCTTCACACCACATAGGATGAAGTCCACATTCCTCAGTATGTTTCCAGGGCTCCTGATATTATCCCATCATGCTTTTCTAAAACTTTCCCTCACACTATGACCCATCTAGATGGAACAGCATCCGTTCTCCAGTGTTGCATCTCTCCTTCTTCTAGTCCTTTAGACTTGCGGTTTCCTCTGCAGGGAAAGCTTTTCCATTCCCCTTCCTTATCCTTGTTTCTATACTTGGCCTTTTAGGCTTCACTGAGAGTAGTTTCTTCAGGAGCCCCTGATAACAACACTAGGTAAGATGCCCCTGCCTTGTAATACACTTTACACTGTGTTATTTTGCCTAATTTTGTCTGAAATCCTTAGCTCCTGTAATGCAAAGAACCACATCTCCCATCTCCTGTTTTGCCTCAAATATCCAA
Source organism: Ictidomys tridecemlineatus (assembly GCF_052094955.1). Classification (NCBI taxonomy): domain Eukaryota; kingdom Metazoa; phylum Chordata; class Mammalia; order Rodentia; family Sciuridae; genus Ictidomys; species Ictidomys tridecemlineatus. The sequence continues at coordinate 147,001,671 of NC_135480.1, read as the reverse complement.
CACAGTGCCTGGCACATAAAAAGAGTTGAGCAAATATTTTCTTGATGAATGAATGAATGAATTCCCAGGAATTTCCAAGGTGTGATTAATCACATATAGTTCTGAAGTAAAACCACAGATATCACTGTGGACCCCAGAACTTGACTGGAGATGGGGGAAAGAGGTGAAAGTCAGTCCATGAAGAAAGTGCATTGGTGACATTTGTTATTTGTTTTTATATTGGATTTTTTTTTAAAAAAATTAAAATTTGCATATATCATTCACCCATACAATCGAATGACTTTTGGTAAATTTACAAAATTGTGCAACTGTTACCATAATCCAGTCTTAGAACATGTTTAGTACTCCAGTGATTTGTGCACTTAGAATTAATCCTCTTTCTCACTCCCAGCCCCCAGCAGCCTGTCTATGGATTTGCCTTTTCTGGACATTCATACAAATGAAATCATGCAATATGTGATCTTCCCTGATTGACTTCTTTCACTTAGCAAAATATTTTTCAGGGTTCAATTATATTGTAGCATATATCAGCATCTCCATTTTTTTGGTCAAATAATAGTCCATTATATTGATATACCATGTTTTACTTTTCTACTTATTAGATGGTAGACACTGCCTTATTTCCATTTTTGGCTATTATGAATTATGTTGTTGTGAACTTTCACACATAAGTTCTCCAGTGGATAGATGATTTCATTTCTTCTGAAGAGATTTAGGGGTGGGCTATCTGGGTGAGTTTATGTTTAGCTTTTAAGAAACCACCCAACTGTTCTCCAAAGTTGCTATACCATTTTACATTTCTACTAGCAATGTTTGTCGAGTGACCCTTGTTCTTAAGGGCTGACTTTAACAAAGACTGTATTTTTTTTATCCTGTCATCTGGTGGCATGTGCTGGCATTTAAAGGAGCAACCTGCATGCTTCCTTTTAGAACAAAGTGTGTATAAGAATGAGCGAAGCTTGATGGGTCTCTTTCTGTTCTGAGTGTGAATTTAGGACCCCTAAGAGATATTGTCTTAGGACTCTGCTGGAAAACTCGTAGCCAATGAGAATTATATTTTATAGGTCTTGTTAAAATAGAGCCAAGTGGATCTTGAATTTAGAAAAATCACTTAGAATCCATGAAAATGCACATAAAGAAAAGGTACAGGTTCATACATTTAGTGCAATTTGGAATAACCCAAGAAACAAACTTTTACTGAACGCTTGCCATGTGGACAGTATTAAACTAATGCTAGTGGGGCATGGGTGACATATATAGCAGGGAATTTAGGCTTGTTGGAGAGATCAGTTTAGTGTGAATCATAACCAAAACCTTAAATGGAGAAGAGTATGGTGAATATGGTACAAATTATAAATCCATAAATACAATGGCAACTCCAAGCAAAGGACTGCCGTTTGGGACACAAGATGTCAGAGAAGGCTTTCTGGGCTTTATCTTGAAGAGGGAAAATGGAAACTTTCAGGTGGAGCGACAGGGTCAATAGAATAAAAGGACCAGAGATGAGATGATCTGTGGCTACTGGTGAGGAGAATGGCTTGGGCAAATGAAGCTACTTCGACCATGGAGCTGATAGGGGCCCACAGGTGTCCTTCTTCTTTGGACTAGCAGGGTAAGCATTATATCTCTGTATTTTGAAGCTCTATTATCTTTCAGAGAACATTGCTTATTTTTTAAAACATATTTTTATTAGTTGTTGATGGACCTTTATTTATTTATTTATTTTTATATGTGATACTGAGAATCAAACTCAGTGCCTCACACATGCGAGGCAAGCGCTCTCCCACTGAGCCACAACCCCAGTCTGAACATTGCTTATTTTAAGCTAAAGACTTAAATTTCCTGGATTGTAGAATCCCCATATAAGAAGAGTCCCAGGGCAGCTTACTAAAGTTTTCTCTTAAAAAAAAATCCCTACTTAACAGTCATAAATAGCTTACTGGATATGAATTTAAGCAGGCCAAATTTGAAATTCTATTCTAATTCAAAGCATGTTGCACAGTCCTGTTTTCAGATTGGCAATTCAAATGCTTTTTCAGATAATACAGGGGAATGTTAAGATAAACTAAGGCCACTGCAAAATATGAAAGCAATTGGATGCCGAACTCACTGATAACAAGAGGCACGATAATCTGATGGTTACTTTCTGGTTGGGTTGTTCAAAGATGGGTTGATAAACCATACCACAAATCCTTCGTACATTGCAAAGCTATTATAATAGCTGATATTTTCTCAAGAAGGTCTGTGAAGCTTCTGTTACTGGAATTAGGCTCATTTATTAAGGCTTGAGTTAACTAAGGTATATATTGTTCTTAAGAAGGCTTCTTTCATTCAGTAAATACTTATGGAGTGCCTGCTACATGCCAGGCATTAGACCAGAAATGGAGATATGAAGTTGAACAAAGCATCATCCCTGTATTCCATGAACTTTGGGCCCTATTTAGACATTAAGCTATAGATAGTTATGGGCAGAAAACATAGAAAGACTTCTTCTTTGCTACATTGGCTAGAACAGTGGTTTTCAACTGTGGGTGATTTTGTTAATGTCTGGAGGCATTTTGATTGACATAACTTGAGGGATGTTACTGGCTTCTGGTAGATGGAGATCAAGGATGTTGCTACACATCCTGAAATGTATAGCCTGTCCCCCATCCCCAACATGAATGATCCAGCTGAAAATGTCAATAGTATAGAAGCTAAGAGACCTTGGTAGAGAGGGAGACAAATGAGAGGTATCTTACAAAGCTCTAGCAATGAAATTTTTTTTTTTTGCCAAATGTTATAGTAAACATTGGAGGAAAAAGTGGAATGAAATTAATGTGATTTATAAGATCTAAAAATGGATGAGAGGTACAATGAGAATAACACAGGCTTGTCACTGATGGAGTTTCTACTGGGAAAGGAAAGCCCATGCTGAGAGAGTTTCTCCAATAGGGACTCTCTTGCTACTTGTGGGACTGTTCTGTGCATTGCAGGATGTGTAGTATCCCTGACATGCATATCCATTAATGACAGCAACAAGCTCCAACATTATGAGAAATCCTGGGACTTCATGTACTTTAAAAGAGAGCTAACTCAAGCTCCTGTTGAGAAACCGCAGGAAGGAGCCCATCTGGAAGTCAGATTGTGTGGTTCTAGATGAATTCAGTGACTCCCATGGGAAGCAATTTCGCCTCTTTGAACCACATATCTTTATTTTCAAAATGATGGGATTGGGCTTATCAGGGGTCTTCAAAGTAGAGCAGGGACATCCATTTAAGTTCACAAAGAAAATCTTAGTACTTTTATACTTTGTTTTAATTTATAATAAATTATAAACTCACTTTTATAATTTATTTTTAAAATGGCACTTTTGTGTATAGTTTAAGATATACCTGGCCTGGGCAGTAACAAGAGTAAATTATTTATATAAAAATGTGCATTTGTGGGAAATGTGCTCATTAGCATTTTACTGAAGAGGTCCACCATCAGACAAGTTAGGGACCTAGACCTCTTCCCATCCTGACAGCCTAAGTTATGGGACAGAATATCACAAAAGCTGGTGGGGGTCGGAGTTGCTTTCTAGCCACGGAGTCACCTCTGCCAAAGGGAACATGGAGTGATGGACATCCGTGTTACCAAGAAGCAGTCACCCACTGAGTTCCATCTCCCAGCATTTGGAAAGTGGCATAGGGCTTTGGGTAAAAATTGACACATTCCCTTGTCACATAAAATCAGAATTTTTAAAAAACTGGCAAGGTACCAGAGTTTTTCAAATCATTCTCTACACGAGTGTGGAAAATACTATTCCCTGACAGAAAATTTGATTCACACTCTACAAAGAGCATGGGGACATGGTTGAATTGCATAATCGCCCGTCACAAAGGGCCCTGAGAAGAACCGCTGTCTTCCAATCCTGCCCACTCCAGCATGAACAGAATAGCACACTTGTTTTCCAGTGCTCTGGCTACACCATGTTGAGCAACGTAGTATGACTTTATATTCTTAAGACCACTCTCTGGAAGCTGTTCAGGGGCATGGTTCTTGCTCAGTTCCTTTCTATTGACGTCAGGCCAACCTGCACCGAGACGTGCCTGTTGAAGATCAGAACTTGTCCACGGTCTTGCCATCTAAACTAGAGATCTAAACTCGAAATCCTCTCCATCCCCCATTTAACTTAAAAGAATGTGTGCTTACGGTCATACATAAAGCAGCCATATTTGAGAAATCAGCTAGTTTCTTAGATTACTTATGTGTGGCAAGAATTTGCTTTGACAAATAAAAGTTCTTCTCCCAGGGGACTGAACCAAAATGAAAACTGCAGGCCTGGTTAGGCTTATCCTTGGCAGGCAGGGAGGCTAATGTGATGTTAATAGAACTGAAGTAACTTTGCTGTTGGTGTACAGGATGGCTGTTGAGTCACACGCACTAACTCTGCTGTTTTAAGTACCCTGTCATTGCCCCCCCACCCACCACTTTGTTCAAGGGTACAGCATTCTCATAGTAGTTAAGGTGAAAGTCCTTTAGCCAGGCAAAGCAAAGTTAGAATCATAGAATTGGTAACCTAAAAGTTATCTTTAAAAAAATCATTCCCCTCATATCCTTCCCTGAAGCAGTGTGGTAAGGCTGTCTGCTCCAAAGTTCCCTGCTTTTAACTCATCAGCCCGTGTAACTTGGGTCCACCTGTCTATCTCTTCTGCTGCTGTTTCCTCATTTGCACTGCAGGATCAGTGAGAAAGAGAATGCTTGTGTTGTAGCACTGCTTTGAAGTTTAAATGCAGCAAATTTAAGCAAAATAATCATGACTCTTCCTAGATTTGTTCTTCATCTTTCAGTGAGTCCATGAGCATCATTTTGAGGTAAAGACTTTAAAAAAAAAAGCACATTTTAATCCTACAGATATCTCTTTTGCAATTCAATTGAGGAACACAAATTACTGATGATGATTATTTACTTTGGGTAGAATGGAAATTGCTAAATTGAGAGTGCTGCCTTTCCTGGGCTGGCTGTTGTGAAATATTTTGTGTGCACTTTTAAGTTTAGGCAGGGCCAGCAGAGGCCTATGTCCCCTCCTTGCAGTGAGGGGACATAGCAGGGTAGTTTTGGCCTGAAGATGCTCTGTGTGAGGAGGAGATTGGGTCAGAACCTAGCGTTGAACTGGTCCCCATATCATTGTGAATTGGGAAGTGTGACCTGGAGGGGAAATGAATGTGTTGACTTTCCAGCGGCCCTCTGGGTTAGTGATGCTATAATTTTGAAAGGGCAAGTTGTCTTTGTCAGCTTCCAGCCCCTGTGGCTCCACAAAAAATATATTTGGCTTCAGTGGATATGAATGTCCAAATAAGGGCCTTAAGCCGTTGTTGTTTGTCAGTATCATGGATTAGAGCCCTCCCCCCAGCACAATCTGCCAAATATCTATATTAAAATGTGAAAACTATGTTAATCTCTCAATTGTTCCCAGATTTGACAGGTCACATTTCAGTAGACAGTTAAACAGTTCAGCTCTGGTGTAAATTGACCCAGAGTTCATATCTATCAAAGATCTTCATTCAGGCAGTTACCACAATTCTGCATTTTTTTCACAGATAGGACCTTTCATTTATGGATGGTTCAAACTCCTCATTAGACCTGAGAATTTAAGGTGTGAGGTGCTTGGTTCTTCCAACCCAGAGACATGCTGTGGGAAAGATTATGAAGTATTCTCTCATTTCATTGACCTCAGAGGTCAGGGAATGCGGTAGTTTCCTTATAAATCCACTGCACATATGCTGTCTGGAATTTTCCTAATCCATTCATAAAGCTATGTCTACATTTTCTACTGGCAGGCATTCTGAGTTTTTACATTATTATAACTTTTTTTTGGAAATAGTAATTTTATTTGTAGAAAATAAATCTCTTTTGAAGGTTAGAAGGTGCCAGGTAGTCTTTGTATACTGAAATTTGGTGAATGAGATCCTGTATAAAGCAGACTTTAAGTAATTTTTTAGAAGGCCTTCATTATAACATCCTGCAGCTTTCGTTTTTTTCTAGGACAAAACACTTTGACCTTTAAAAGAAAATGCCTTCACTAAAAATACAGAAGATAAAACTTATCTGCATATCCCATTGATTGCTTTTCGGATTGCCTTTTCAGACAGTTCTGTAATAGATTCTTTAGGTCCAGTGATCAGAAAGCATATAGATTTTCCCTCCACAATTTGGAGGTGGAGGGATCTTGTATCAGTGATTCACTTTTCTTTTCATATCTTCAACTTATCCCTGTGCCAGACCCTTCTATCAAGTTTCTAATCAGGCTTAGGTAACTTATATTTTGAAACAAGCAAACAAGCAAACAATGAACAACAACAACAATAGCAGCAAAGAACTACAAAGCAATCCTCCTTTGCCACATCTGATTATTCTTTAAGTGCTGCTTACGCTCCCTTTCATTCATATTTCTTTTTTTTTTAAAGAGAGAGAGAGAAAGAGAGAGAGAGAGAGAGAGAGGAGAATGAGAATTTTAATATTTATTTTTCAGTTTTCGGCGGACACAACATCTTTGTATGTGGTGCTGAGGATCGAACCCAGGCCTCACGCATGCCAGGCGAGTGTGCTACTGCTTGAGCCACACCCCCAGCCCCATTCATATTTCTTAATGGGGAAGTTATTAATATTTCATGTGTCCAGTGATTCATGGAAGCTACTTCCCTTAAGATCATGTTTGACCCCTCCATCAGCCGGGATTCTTTGTATTGTCTTTTGAACCAATCCAGCCAACCTAACAATAACAGAATTTTTGTCTCATGCAAATCCTGAAGTGGGTGCTGGCCTTAGGTGAAACTTGAGCTATCACCTGAAATGTTTCTGTAGACCTGGGTTCTGTCTATGCCTACATTTTGGCTTCATCCTTAGCCTCTGGTGTATGTCACACTCACCTTTCAAACTTCCAGCTCTAGACTTTCCTCTTTTACAGTGAGTCTGTAAACAGCTTCAGATACCACATCCTCATATCAAAACTTCCAGGGTAGAGAGAGAAACCTGTTTCCCAGAGTTCCCAGCAAACATCTCACATTCCATTGATTCTGCTTGGGTTCTTGCCTGTGCCTAAACCATTTATCTCTCTGGCTTTGGGATATGAGGATTGGCTGAAGCTAGCTATGGCCTATCTTTAGAGCTATGATTGAAATTAGTAAATACAGATCAGATGACTTAGAACAGAGAAAGAAGCAAATTGGGGTGCTGTTGAGAGAGAGAGAGAGAGAGAGAGAGAGAGAGAGAGAGAGAGAGAGAGAGAGAGAGAGAGAGAATCTTTCTTGGGCAGCAATAGCAGTGGCTGCTTTCCTGGAAATAGTCATAACCCTTTCCTTCTAGAAATGCAATACCCTTCTGTTTTGGTATCTCCAACCTCCCTGGTATTTTTTTTTTTTTTTGCATCCTTCTTGGCTGTCATACTCCAGGTTCCTTTGTGGGCTCCTCTTTCTCTGCTTGTCAATCATCATGATTACCCTAGGATGCAGTCCTTTCTCCTCGCTCCTGCTTTCATTGGTTACTATCATCTTTTGTATCTTTTCAGCTTCTGTTCACAGATTATTACAGAGAGTCTCCTAATCTCAGACAAAATGAGTTCCTGAAAACACATAAAATGGTCACATGTACAAGTCAGAAATATTCTAGAAGACACTGTGTATGGGAAAACTGTTGTAAAATTCCTAGTTATACCTCTCGTTGATAATTTCTTCAACCAGAAGTTATTTCCAAAATTGCACATCTGTTTTCCTCAATTAAGGGCTTTTTCTTTAGATCAGCCTTTTCTCAGTTTAACATCAGTGACTATCTGACATATTAGCACTTTCTGATTTCTGTGAAGCTTATGTTTCTTACTAATGTCAACACTTTAATTTTCTTTTTTAATCTGTTTTTTTTCATTGTTACTAAAATAGTAAGCCCAAAAGGTAATAATAAATGTCATGTAATTACACAAACACTTTTGGGTAACAATGTTGTTACTGTCAGAATTGAACATCTGGCTGACAAGTATGGCAGGGTTACTATGTGACTGGTCAAAATGCCTATTCATCAGAAGAAATAAAGTACATATTTGGCACATGGGAAATGATTTATGGATTTTAGTATACCATGTACAGATGTGAAATGAATAGCAGCTCATTGCAACCTGCATTTCTAGCTCATGTCTCTCCAGTTGCCTTCAAGATATCTCCACAGAGACGTCCTCAATATTACCTCACGCCTCCTCGCTTCCCTCCTGTGTTGTCCACCTTCTGTGGAGATACCAACATATTCCCTGGTTATTCATAACAGAACTTGAAATGATCCCGGACTTGATCTTTGGTCCCATACACACACCTTGGTGATAGGTACCCTGTGTCATGAAACTGCCCTGCCCTGTCCTATTACCACCACTCTAGTTCAGCCCATGCCATTTTTCAACTGGAAGATTCAAGTGCAGAAGTCACATCCCCGTTTTCCTTTCTTTAATCCATCTTCTATGCCAGGAATCAAACTTTTTCAGTAATAGACCAGAGAGGTATATATTAAAGGCTTTGCAGATCATCTGGTGTCCGTCATTACTGCTCAGTTCTGCCTCTGTAATTCTAACTAGTGGCACAATGTAAATAGATGAGTGTGTTCTGCATTCCAATAAAACATTATCTATGTGATGATTACACATCACGTCATTACACATGATATCACACTGTACCCCATACATATGTACAATTAGTATGTATCAATTAAAAATTCTTTAAAACTTTCCTTGTGGACATCAAAATTTGCATTTCATGTGATTTTCATGTCTCACAAAATATGATTCTTTCAATTTTTAAAATCCACTTAAAATTGTAAAGACAATTTTAGTTCACAGGCCCAACAAAAGCCCCATAGGCACAGTAGTTTGCTGACCTAAGCTTTACCCGTTGCCAGGATGAGTTGGCAATAATGTAAGTATGAGCATTTTATTTGAATGCTTAAATTCATCAAAGGTTTACCAGCAGAATCTGAAAGAATAAGGTCTATCTTCCTTAAAATGGCCCTCTGATTCCTTCATGATCAGAGCTCTAGCATCATACCTTGCCAGTTTAGATTTTGTAATAAATTGCCCAAAATGCTGACTTCCTTGGAGTTTCCTGTCCACATTGAATTATTTCTCTATGAGGCCATGATCTCTCTTCCTTGAATGTCTTTAACATTTCTTTATTCCTCTGTATCCCATTTTTTTTTTTTTTTTTTAGTAATGTCCTAGAATGTTTATTTGTACCACTAAGAGATTTCCTGCTGGCAGGACCATGTTTTACTCAGCTCTGTTCCTATTATCTCACTTCAAGCTAGTGCCCTGCTAAAGTAGGCACTCCATAAATATTTGCTAAATGCATACACACATGAATGAGTGGACAAATGAATAAGTGGAACGGTATAGTTAAATGAGCCAATTGTGCTGTTTTGCTAACAACCTTGATTGACTAAAGCATTGGTGACTTCCTAGGTTGAAACCAGTACAGGCAGTTCTTAACACAGGAATGGGTTGGACTCTAAAAGTTTGTTTGTAAGTTGGTTGTTTAAAACTTGGAACACATTTTCTCACATAAATGATGTCATAAACTATGCTTAACTGTTTAGTCTCATCCACTTTAAAAGATGATTTGATGCATCATGTTATTGAATTAAAATCAGAAAGTAATAACGCAATGGTCAATTTTTTAGAATTTTACTAAGATATTTTATTAAAATATTTATACATCGTTCATTCTGAGAAACTTTAAAAGGCACTTCCTGACTTTGTGTAATGTTATAAATTAAACAAAACTGAATACTAATGGCACAGCATGAATAAAGAAAGAAGATAGAGGGATTCTGGAAAATGTTATGGGAAATAGTAATTTTAAAAGAATCAGTTCTGTTATTTTTTGTTTTGCTTCTAAACTGTGATTTCCTTTACTGTGCTAAATGTTTGTGGCAAAAACTTATTTTGAGCCCATCAGAAATGTTATGGTCCTGTTTTTGGACTCAAATATATGTGAGTGAATATACTGCAGTGAATTTCACCTTTGTGTATATTTATACAGCATAGATTTAAAAGATAAATAAATAACTAAATAAACAAATAGAAGGAAGACTGATAGATTAGAGGAAAGGGAACAGTGGGTGGGAGAAAGGGAGGAAAGGACGAAGTACTGGGGACTAAACTGGGACGAATTATATTCCATGAATGTATAATTATATAAAAAGCCACAATATTATGTATAACTATAGTGAACTAATAAAAATATTAAAAGATATAAACATAAACAGACACTTTTAAAAGCAAAAAAGTTCTATCTCAGTGATTTACTTCTAACCTCCGTTAGCAAAATTCCATTTTATCTTGATTTTCCTCTTTTGCTTGAGAAATACTATTTTTTTAATTTTTCATTTCCTTCGTCCCCTTTACTTTTTCCTCTGTATCAGTATTTTTCTTGTGGTCTTTAACTTCCTTGGACTGGTAGGTACCTATGAGATCAATTATAAGGCTATTAGCTTTAATTCACTTTCATTTATCAATTTACCTGTAAAACCTTTCTCTGTAACACATAGTTATTAAAATGCTTTATAAATGTAAGGCAGAAGGCCAGGTTCTATATCAGTTATGGAAGAGGGTTTGGAAGTACAAAAGGGAGTTAATTGAAATGAAAGGAAATTCAAAGAGGAAGAACAAGGCTTACTATTCAGAAACCATGAAGATCTAAGTCTTTCTTGATAATAGGATATGCTTATGATAAAATATTCTCATGTTACTGAAATTTTTAATGTAGAGAAGTAAGTTTCCTCTTAAAATTCCTTCTCATAGATTATATGTACATACACACACATACATATACATACATCTAAATGTATTTATTGAATGTATCTATCTCCAGATTTTATTTCCATGTATGGATATAAAATTAGTGGTGATTTTTATGAAACTGGGATTGTATCTTACTTCAGCAGATCTAAAATGCTCAAGTGAAGATGCACCTTTATTTTTGTATATCACTAAGAAAGAAGAAACTGGTAATTTGACTTTGATACTCTGTGCCAGGTATGTGTTCCGATTGCCCTTCCATATCTGTTCTTTGCCTTGCTGTCTTCCCTGGAAGACAGTGTCATTAGTCTCTATAGTCTTCTGGCTTCTAATTGGCTCTGACCAATGGGAAACCTCTGCTGGACTCAGAGGGAAGGAGAAGAGTGAGGAAGGAGGATTTTGTACCTGAATCTCTCTTTCCTCAATCTTTTACTTTTAAATCTATTCCCCTTATTTCCTCCCTTAAAGAATTCTAATTTGTGCCATTTGTTTCCTTGTGGATAACAAATACATAAACCATCAATTATAAGACATACCCTAATTTCCAAGATGTTAAAATGTAAAACTCCAAGATGTTAAAATGTAAAACTCTATAATTTCCCCCTATCTAAAAGTATATATCAGTATATCAACACAAGATTTGAACAGGCATGTTCAAAGTAGCATTATTCATAATACTCAAGACAGAAATAACCAAATGTTTGCCAACTGGGGAATGGATAAGTAGAATTTGGTATATGCATGTAATAAAATGCCTATACCTACTTATACTTATCAACAATAAAAAGGAATGAGTTATGAAACATGGAACAACATGGTCAAACTTCAAAAACACTATAGATAAGTGAAAGAAGCCAGACATAAAAGACCACATACTGTGATTTGTATTCTCCATTGGTATCAAATGTTCAACAAGTCAAATCAGTAGAGACAGAACATTAATTAGCAGTTGCCTAGAGTTGGGGATGGGAACCGATTAGCCATATGTGTGCACCATGGATCCCATTGGGAAAATGGCAAATTTCAATCATAGATTATGGTTGTTACATAATTTACTAAAAATTATTGAGTTATACACTTCAAAAGGCAAATTTATGATATGTAATTTGTACCCCAAAGTTACTTTTGCAGAAGAACACATTAGATATCTTTTTTATGTCAGTAGATGTGACGGTAACGCTAACATATGTTTAGTGCTTATGTATCTAATTATATTTTTGCCACGGGACACTGCTGGATTGTGTGGCAGAAATCTTGCATTAAAGCACAGAATAGTGCAGACCTTATCAAAAATTGTACAGTGCAGAGTTAGTATCCATAGCAGAAAGGTCTGCTGTCTTAAGTCTCTTTAGGCTTTTCCTCTGGCCTATAGCTTTCCATCCCTGGGATGCTTCTCTTACGTACCATGCCAACGGAGTTGCTCTTCTCTTCTCTCTCTCTCTCTCTTAAGAAAACACATTTAAAATAATAATAATAACAACAACTATTATTATTATTATTATTATTATTATTATTATTATGTACCGGTATTGAATTATTTTGTATTTTATTTAGAGACAGTGTTTCACTGAGATGCCTAGGGCCTCACTTTTGCTGAGGCTGGCTTTGGACTTGCAATCCTCCTTCCTGCCTCAGCCTTCTGAGTTGCTGGGATTACAGGTGTGCTCCACTGTGCCCAGCTTGTTCATGATTATTGCAGAACAGTTCTGTTTGCATCTCTCAGTCCTTAATTCTTGTGGCCCTTCTCAGATGCCCACCAAGGGGACTTATCTAATCATTTGTCCAACAAAAGCAAATCTTTTTTTTGCTAATAATACAGCTGCTAAGAAGAATAAAATAATGTTATTACATTCCTTCTGCTGTTTGGTTGCGGAATGGCATTTCGTTTTGTGATAAAATAAACTTATTATCACATTTTCTCCTGATCAACATCCTTGTGAAGTTACATATCTTCATGAAAGAATATAAGGGCTCCCTGTTGTTGGATTTAGATTAGACTTAGTATTTACCCACAAATTGGCTTACCCATTGCCAAAGATAATCAGAAGTTGGCTGCAATAACTTATACCCTTGATTTGGAATGTGTAATTAATTATATATAAATATTATTTCCTGTTAATTGATCTTTTCAGTATAAATGGCCTAAGTTAAAAAGGTTTTTTTTTTTTTTTGCCCAGGGTTTGTTACTTTCATAACTGGAGAGTCAATAATTTTTCATATTCCCCATTGATTTCCTATGGTAATAAAAATAAGATATTGAAATTTGTCACATGAATTTAAATTAAAGTTGCAGTTAAATTAACTATTTAGTTTAACTAAAGTACCTACCTACTACGCTAGGCAGAAGCAGTATATTAGAAGAATCATTTATCATCTCTGCCTTCAAAAAAATCTCTCAATGGGAAGAATGGCACAGTGATCTGTCTACATGTGCTTGAGAAACTATATAGTACTTGTAGTTTCTGTAGGAAAAGAAAGCTTTGCTTGGTGAAAAATTCTCCAACATAGGAAGGTGATAAAGCTGAAGGTTCACTCCAAAGGACAAATGTTCTCTACAGTGTCTTTTGATATCACCCCTCTGTGCTCTTGGCAGTAGCAGTATGGATGCCAGGGAGCACAGTCATGCTGGAGTCCCTGGCTGCTGCCATCAGGGAAACAGAGTTCACAGAGACCAGGAAGTGGCTGGAATAGGCCAGAGGATAGTGCCTTTGTCTCTGGGAAGGTGAGAATTAAAGAGGGTATCTGTATGGAGCAAGTACTATCCAAGGGCAGCCTCAGTGTCTAGGAGATAGAGGGACCTGCCTAGTACCCACAGATCCTTAAGAGTCCCTGAATGATGCTTGTGGTGAGCAACTAGGCCTGTAGCCCTTCTTGTTACCTACCATCTGCCAAAGGCATCCCCAGGATGGCTGACTGTTAGTCATCTGTTCTTCTTTCAGTAGGAATGACATTGTCTGAGCCTGGCAGCTTCTCTGACCTCTTCTTACCTACCCGGAGTGGACATCCTTCTTTAACATCTAAGGGCCCTTGTAAGACAGCTTATTTTCTACCTCCAAAATGGACAGTGACATTCTGGATGCCCAGGGAGATAGTGGCAGTTATGGAGTGAAGGGACCTGTACATCAAATGGGAACTTTACTTGGAACCAGCACCTATACTTGTGTGGATTTTTTTCACTGGCTGTTTGTCCCCTGCTACCTCACCACTCCTCTGGTGGGGATGGTGGTAAAACTTATCTCTAGTTTGTGACTGTCCAACTTATAACTCTTATATATATATATATATATATATATATATATATATATATATATAATAAAGTCGATGATCCCCAAGGTAGAAAGTGCTTGCATTTAAGATAGGAAGATTTTTTATATTCCTCCTTTTAACATTCTACTATAATTGCCCTAAGGAAGGTAGAACAGGAAAAAATTAATAAGAGTGGGGTCTATTTTCTGGTAGAGCAGGAAGGACAGAATTTTCTGATTAAACTGAGAAAGAGAAAGTTTCCATAACAAAGTTTCTGATGATAGGCTTAGGATTTGTTGAATGCCAACTATGTGTAATACTGGGCAGTTGGTCACAGGACTGTTTCATGTTTCATTTGATTTCATAATAGCCCTAAAAATTTTCTGTGTGGGAGTCCTTATTGTTGATGAGGAAACTGAGGCATGGAGCAGCGAAATAGTCCAAGTTTGAGCCCCAAGTGAGGAAGAGGCTGTGTCCTTTCTGCTGTGTCATATTGCCTCCTGGGACTAAGTGTTGAGCAGGGTGGAGCCACATGCTTGGGATGGGGGTTTTACTGACCTAGTATTGGAGTAGCTTTGGGGGTCATGCTGGCAGGAAACTCTGTCCCATAACTTTTTGCCCCTAAGTCTCCCCAGGTCCTACCCTCTCCTTGTGTTTGCCTCCCTGCACACTCATACAATTCCCTGTCCCAGAATCCATCCCTGCTACTGCCTTTCACCAACTCATCCTTGACACAGGTAACCGCTGGTTACCTGGAGCTGGAGGAGTCTCAAAATGGGGTATCCATCCACGGGCAAAGAATGTGTGGCAGAGGTTCAAGAAGATGACATGGGCTCATGGAGAGGGAATTTGAAGCCTACTTTTTTTTATAGAAAAATGATTACTCTGGTATATTCTGGTGCTAAAATTAATTTTTAAATGATGATTTTGTATAAAAATCTTATATTTATTCCCTATGGAAAATTGTATCCTGCATTTAAAAACTAGTCAGACATCATAAATAGGGTTTCCAAGTAATTTATCATCTAAACCAAGAGAGCTTTGAGAGTGAAAGGGGTGCTATAAATGGATCCCAGGATATCCCACGCAAGCAGGGATGTGTAGCTACCTACATGAGGGAATCTTAAAACAGAACATCTTTGAAAGTTGGGGACTGTTTGTACATATTTTATAATTCGATGACAAGTTGTTTTAGGTAGTGTCTCAATAATTTTTGAAGAAAATACATGCATGTCTCTAAGGGCAAACTTTGAAACAAGGATAGAAGAGTAACTTTTTGGCTTGCTTGTTATTAATAGTCTCCGTGCTCTCAAATTGCCAGTAAATTTCTCTTGTCTGGATTGCACATTTGGATTCTGTGTTTCATACTGAATATTGCAAACTCTCCAAATATAAACTTCTTTAATGAAGCAGTAAGATACTGAGGCGAAACAATGTCCAAGGTGTGAATTATTGCACCATTCGTAGCTCAGACTGAAGTGTGACTTTTTGTGATTGCACCATGGCTGTTTGCCAAGTTGTATAACAAAAAACTCTGGTAATTGCAGCTCTAAATAATTCATATTGTCTTTAAACATTTATTTTTAAGTTTGTAGAAACTGTAAAATATAAACCCAAATAGTAAAAACCTCTTCTCCAAATTCTTAAATTTATTTAAATAACTGTTAGATACCCTCAAAGATGTTTGTTTCTTTTTTCATGATTTTAATGAAATATTATTAATGAGTAATGGGTGGGGTTAGGAAACTAAAAATGCCTTTCATGAAAGACTTCTGATCACTGTATACATTGATTAGCAGTCAACTCCCAGTGTATATAATGATATAATAATAAATCATTATATACATTGGGAATTATTCCATGCACTCAAAAATGGACAACCTTCGGAATTTCTGTAGGAAATTTGGAATTTATATTTCTCTGTTTTTATCATAAACCATGAATCCTTTGACACAGATTATATTTTCACTTGCATGTTTGGAATATCTAAGATATACTTAGGTTAAGCCCTAGGTGAAGCCATGAACAGAGCAAAATTCAATATGCTCAACAGCTATTCATTTGTATTCAGAAATCTAGACTCCTCACTGCTTCCAGTTGCAGATTTTTCTATGTACCTTCCCTTCTTTGCCCACTCTTCTGCCTCCTCCTTGTTGCCTTAAGATTTGTAAATCTATTCAACCTAAAGGCAATTAATAAGTGATAATGGTTCACATGACCTCCTATACAATCTTCCCCACCCTCTTTGTAGAATGACCTAAAATTGACCTAAAAGAGTGCATAGGTATCTCAGGCACTATGGAAGAGTAAATTGTGTGTGTGGTGGGGGCAGAAAATTTAAAGACAGGGCTTGTGTCTTCCTTGGCACCCCACAGATCTCCTTGTGTTATTAGTGTCTAGTCCACCTGTCCATCCTGTGTTCTGCAACCAGCCAGAGTCATTCTGGTTTACTTGGAAATAGGAACATATCTTTAAGAATAAAAAGCAGTCCCATGAAAAACTGTACTGAAACGTGGGGCTTTTGAGAAAGGACAGAATAATTGCTAGCTTCGCTCCATAAATCACTGTATTTCCCTGAAGGTAGTGATAATCAATGTGCTTTGACTCTTAGCTTTAGCTGGAAGAATCAAGGAAGAAATATTTCACATTGATTCAGCACATCCAGGACCCAAGCTGTGATGGGAGTCAGTGAATTCTGAAGAATGGCGGATACATCTGCTGGAAACATTCAGCGTTTGGAACACTCCCGTCTTTCTGTCACATAGCTAATTCAGTCCTGCTTTCTTTGTCTGTATCAACTGCACTTTCTGAGAGAGAAAAGAAATACCTCAGGCTCACTAGGAATATTTTCCACTTGAAGGCTTCTTTCTTCTTTCTTAAATGCTGACTTCCCAAACACACCGAATCTTAGTTTGACTTCTAAAGTTTCCCTTTGGTATGTAGGCAAAGATTGGGTTTTCTAAAAGCCAAGAGAGATCTTAGAAATCAACAAGCTCAGTAGTGTTTTATTTTATACTTTAGAACCCTATGGTTCCTCTGAGGCATCTCAGATGCTAGTGGGCATGGGTGGGGTGCAGGAGAAGGTGGCTTCAGCTCCAACACCTTCACTTTAACCCACTGTATACATTGTGCTTTGTAAAATTTCTCCTGACCATGCCGACCAAAATTTGAAAGCTTTTGATCCATGTGATCAGTCCCGAGAATTCTACTTAGTTGATGGCAAGGTCCAGGTCCAGGTCTAGGCCTAGGATGTGTCTTCTGACTCTGTGGACCTTCTTTCCCGTTACATTGTTGTTCCTTAGGACAGGAAAAGATAATCAAGGTCATATGCTTCCAGTCAAGAGGTGAATGGGCAGAACCACAAAGGGGTCACACACAAAGAGGAAATAAACTTTTGGAGAAAATGCTCAACTCCATTGAATTCAATAATATGAATTAAAGCAATGGTGATATTTCTTTTGTCCATCATATTGATGAAGATGGTAGTACTCAATGGACAAACAACACTCTTTGAGATGGGTTTCCCATTCATTGATAGTAATGATATAAATTTTGGGAGGATACCCATACTGTCAGGGATTAAATGTGTTGATGTCACTACTGAATATAACCCCATGACCCCACTTCTAGAAATGGAACCTGATATATGGTAAAAGAAATGTGCATAGAGATTTTTATTTGCAGGATTTTTTAAGTAGTGAAAAAATCATCTTTACCCTAAATTCACAACATTAAAGGAATAATTAAGTAAACTGTTAATTTCTGTATGGTAAAATATTAAAATTAAGTTTACAAATAGTTTTAAGGTGTTAAAATAATTTAAATATATAATTAAACGAGTGGAATTTCATGTAAGATTGCACATCAAATATAGGCTGAATGCTTTCAAAATATGTGTAAGTACAGAGAACAGAATAGAGAGAAATAGCTCAAAATACTATGATTATCTCTAGGTAATGTGATAGAGTCATTATTACTTTTCCTTTGACTTTAAAAATATTTCCCAGTTTTTCACACTGAGTGTGTGTTTCTTTTATAAGGAAGGAAGAGATGAGTGCTTTTTTTTATTGTGGTTGTTGTTTATTTTTGTTTTTTATCTTTCTTAGAATGAAAGTGCCACCAGTATCTAGGTTCTGGGTTGCTTTCTGATATAATCATGGAATGAGGAAGGGGGCAGAGGCTGCCTTCCACAGCATGTTTTTGGTTTTGTGAACAGAAGATATTTCCTTGTGTCATTTGGCATACTCAGTGTCCTCACTGTGCAGTGTTGGGGCTTAGTTAGGATGTAACAATGTAAAGACGTCTTCTTCAGCTCATATAAAGGAGAAGCCCTGGGTTTTGATCCTACATCATCTCCTGTCTGTGGGGTTTTGACCCCATCAGGAAACTTCTCTGAGCCTCAAGATCTTCCGTCCATTGGATGAAGAGGGTAATACTTCCTGTATGATGCAGTGAAGACAAAAGAATATGTGTCATAGGCATAATGCAGAGCCTGAGTTGATAAGAAAGAACTCTTCTATCCATGGCTGCTGCATCACTTCACCTCCTCTAGCCCTCCTCTCTGCATCATGGGAGTAATATATGGGGGGAATACTGGGCTCTGAAGTTTATTTCTTATCCAGTACAATGGGGACTTGAGTAGTTATAATCCTAAAAATCATAAGGATAGTCCTGGATGGATAGATTATTCAGGCAACTCCAAGAGAACAACACATGGCAATTCCTCATATTCAGGGAGTGAGGATCACCATGGTAAAGAACTTTGTGTGTGGTTATGTGTGTCTCAGAGGATATATAAACATTAGAGACATTTGTCTTCAATAGCTGGAGACCCAACTTTTTATTATGTATTTGTGACTAGGAAGAAGGTATCTTGCTTGGGATGAGTTTTATTACTGTGGAGAAGGAGGCAATTCTTTTAAGCCTCATTCATCCAGTGCCCAGAACAATCCAGAATTCAATCTCTCTTCTTAGCCCTTTAGAAAACTGCTTTTGAATTCTTCATTTTGGAAAAAAATGACATTGTGAACAGATATTTTTGTGGTTAGTGTTAGGATGGAAATGAGGGCCTCACCCATGCTAGGCCTGCGTTCTGCCACTGAGCTCTACCTCCAGCCCTATTAATAGATTTTGACATTACCTTTTTGTGTTAGTCAGATTTCCATACTGCAACAAATTAACTGAGATAATTAACATAAAGAGAAACATTTTATTTGAGCTCAATTTGGAGGTTCCAGTCTGTAATCAACTGGTCCCCTTCCTTTTGGGCCTGTGACAAGGCAGCATATCATGGCAGGGTGTCCATGGCAGAGAAAAACTGCTCATCTTATGACAATAAGCAAAAGAGTTATAAAAAATAAGAGACCAGGATTCAATACCCACAATGATCTGAAAACCTCCTTCTAGGTACAAACCCTTAAAAGTTTATACCAGCTCATAATAGCACCAAGCTGGGGACTAAGCACATGGGCTTTTGCCTTTTAATAAAGCAATTTGGAGATGAGAGTATGTGGTTCTAATGAAGACATGCTCAAGTCTAGTTAGCATGGGGGAATTTTGGATGTAGGGAGACAATATAAATTCTTAGGAGACTTCCTGGTTAAATGATTTGCTCTTTAAAAGAGGGAAGGATGATTAACTCAGAAAACCATGTACTTAGAGAGAGCCTGCCACTGTTCATTGCCCCTCTGATGCCTTGCCTATGTCCCCTTGACCCGTATCTGAGTCCTGTCATTATGCTAAATGTTTCCTGTTATATTTGCTGTGAAGATGGTCAACTCTAAACTCTTACAGGCTTGATGGCTCATATTGGAAGAATCAAAATTAAACCAGGTCAGATGTCAATGTATAAACAAAATACAAATGAATCATTAAGTAATTAAATATGGAATCAATATGTACTGCTTCCTGGAACATAACCTGAGAACCTGGTGTGAGATTGACATACATCTCTAAGATGAAGCAGTGGCAGCATGGAATTTAAAAGCAAGCATTTCCAAAGGAACAATTAATTTAAAAGGGAGGTTAATTCACAGTTTACACACTTTAGCATCTGCTTGTTTAGCATATGTAATAAAAAGCAAAATAGTGTTAGATTTATAAAAATGTCAGATAATTGATTACACACACACACACACACACACACAGCTTTTGCATAATTCATTTCTCTTTTCCCTTTCATGATCCTCACTAAAATATGGTTGCAGAGCAGAATGTGGGATGTATACCCTATGTCTTGTATAATGTAAATATTCTCTTTTGAAAGAATTTATATATTTTCATATGTTACGTTCTAAAACTTTATTTTTGTTAATCAGTGAATTGAAAAATATCTATTTGTATGTTTTTCTTGGCATGTCCAAGTCCCATTTTGAGTTGAAGTTCACAGGTTATGTTGTTTTTCTAAGTAGGTTTATTACAGAGGTCTGTTTAATTTGCTGATAACTAAGACTTAAATGCAGCTTATTGTAATATGAGGAAATTCACATATTAGTGCTTTATCCTTTGAATAGTGAGTTACCTTTATCTGTGGGAGCAAACTATTATTTAATTACTTTTTCTTCTAAAGATCTGATCTTGCTGTAAAAGGTTTCATGGTCTTGCTTACTTATGTGGAGTTTCCCATGGAGATCTAAATGTAGTGAAGCACTAGGGTTAGAACTAAAATAGAAATATGGAAATCCTGAATGTTTAATTTTTCATTTATAGGTTTTAGGTTCTTTTTTCTCTCTGGAAATTCTTATATATTTATTTTGACTGGGTTCTTAGAATAGGATTCATGTCTTCTTGTGCTAAAGGCCCAAGAACATAAGTCGTTTGAAAAGGGAATCTTCCAGTATTTTCCAGTGATAATTGTTTTTTGAATATAGAACTTTTCAATAATATTTATTGCTT
Organism: Ictidomys tridecemlineatus; assembly: GCF_052094955.1. NCBI lineage: Eukaryota > Metazoa > Chordata > Mammalia > Rodentia > Sciuridae > Ictidomys > Ictidomys tridecemlineatus. Next base: position 146,980,736 of record NC_135480.1, on the reverse strand, counting down.
CAGAAAAAAACCTTTCTGGGACACTTGTGTTAAAACTATATAGCTTCTAAATATATTAGTAGTTTGAAACTATTTATGAAAAGAAAAAGTGACATAAATGGCATGATTAACAAAGAAGAGGAGTTGGAGTCTACTAGGGGTGAGAATAGGTGATAAAATAGGAGGAAATGAATTGCCGATTGATATTTCAGTGTAATTACAGAGGCTTTAAGGACCTTAATATGAAATTTAGACACCTAAAAGCCATGCTTGTTTTTTCCCATTTGGATTCCTGTTTTGTCTAATTTAATACCACCATCTTCTATCCTAAGCCCCGCTTGAAGATAAGTTAAAAATAAGCAGTGAGTTCTTGATATGTAGAAGGATTGAGATGAGAAGTTATGAAGGGAGAATCCTGGGTGGAATGTGGCCCACAGCTCTGTTTTGTTAAGTCCATGCAGTGTTAAAAAAAATTACAGAGATAATATTTAGAAATGAGAGGATTTCACACAAAGCTTTAGACTTTTGTTCTCTCTTAAATCAGAACAACAGCAGCCATCTTGCTTGCTTTCCTACACAGTTGCATAGTGTTAGATGGAACTTGTACTGTTTCCATGCCTTCCCTCAATGGGCATTTGTATGGCCCTGATTAAGACAGTGCTTTCTTGCAAACAGCTTTCAGGCTTTCTTACAACAATCGGGTATAAATGTCGCATAGCTTGAACTTATTTCTCAGTGCTTTTCACCTTGATACAGACTTCCCTGCAGTTCCTGTAGAAACTACATACAAAGCTCTTTGTACCATTATTCATTTCAGATGATACATTCTTATTTAATATTTATTCACCTATTCCTTATAAAAACACTTATATCATGTTTACTATCAAACTTAGGTCCAAGTACCTCTGCGTATAGCTGATATTTTACAGAGTGCTAAATAATCTTGTACTGAACAAAAAGAGACTTTAAATAAACTTTACATTGTGATTTGAGGATGATCTCAGATGTTTAGAATCACCTCCAGATTCCCATTTCTCAAATTTTACGAAATAAGGAGAAATCACTTTCAGTGTATCAGTTACTTAGTAGGAGACCTACTGACCAGGATGGAGTGGGTGATCCTAAGCCTGTGTCAGTGCCCAGGCTGCCCTGAGGAATGGAATAGCCAAGGGACTATGCATACTAAGGACTAGGTGTGAGCCACTGCTTTGGAAAGGAAAGCTCACCAATAACAAGAAAGATTCAATCGCAAGAATTTCCAAGTAAATAAGAAAATATATGGTCATGTAGATTTATTCTAAGCCTGAACGTGAATCATTTGGGGGCACATGTTTTCCCTCAGATTCTGGCATTTGGAGACAGAACTAAATTTCAATTTTCACATACCCCTATACACTAGGTACCTGGTATCAAAGAGGTGATTTACCAAAAAAAAAAAAATTCTGCAAATTTGTTGTTGGAATTAAAAAAAACACACATAAATCTTTTTGGTAATTATTACCTCAAATATAAACAAAATACAAAGACATTCTGCCATTTCTCAGCATTTGGTTATTGGTCTCCCTTTAAATGACTTTTAAAATATATTCCATGGGGGATTATCTGTGTGTCTGGGTGATCACCAGTATTTTGAGGATTGTAGGGGTGCTGAAGCTGAAGTCAGCCAAGGATGGGGTGGAGAAGAAGAAGTACATGGGGATGTGGAGATGGGAATCAGAGCCAGTGGTCAGGATGATGAGCACAGTGACCAGATTCGTGAATGTATGGCCAGGAACAACGCTAAGAAGAGGCTAAAGCTCCAGATCATCTGATAGTTCCAGGAGGAGGAATTCCAAGACACCTGTTAAATTCTGTGGCTCCATATAGGAACATTTTGAAAAAGATGATGTTGGAATAAGTAAAGTAGTATAGAGACAAGAAGCTAAACGTCTATATTTTGGATTCAGGCAATTCAAAATGAAGTATTCATACCTGAAAAAAAAATCTATTACTTAGGAGTCAATCCTCTTGAGTCATTTAATCATTCAGCCAGTTGACATTTGAGCTTTTGTTTTGTGTGTGGTGCGGAAGTTCCAAACTGCACTCATTGTAAACTTGCAATGTTTAAACTCTGCAGACCAAGTTTTAAGTTTTTTAAAAAGAAAAGCAGTTCCGGTTTTCTTAGTAAGTAAGATTCCTTTAATATGATTGCTTTTATCATAAACTTTTTTTTTTTACTTTTAGCTATAGATCCACACAATGTCTTTATTTTATTCATTTATTTTTTTATGTGGTGCCGAGAATCGAACCCAGTGCTTCACACATGCTAGGCAAGCACTGTACCACTGAGCCACAATCCCAGCCCTTTGTCAAAAACTTTTATATCATGTGATAACTTATCAATCCATTAAAGGTCACACTGAGTGACATAGCAGTTCTTCCATCAGATGGCCAAAGATACATTCTTTAAAGAAATCAGCCAGCAAGAATTTTTCCTTATTTCAAAGTTTGAAGTCTGCATCTGATTTTCAAATTAAGTGAATGAGGTTTATTCCATCTGTGTTTCTTTTTCTTTTTTTTTAAACACTAAAAATGGAAGCACAAAGACAGAATTGAACATTTCTTTTAAGTTGGAGAACAGAATGTGATAGGTTAAATTTTAATCTAATCTCTCTTTAAGCAGCATCTACAGAATCTTTCTTATTACTAGTCTTGGGTACAACAAATTCCATTTTTTAGGGCTTAACTTAAGCTATTCCCCAGACTTTGTTAGTGACTAAAAAGAACACTTTTGTCTTCGTGTCATTATGGTGAATATTATACACACACACACACACACACACACACACACACACACACACACACACAAACACACACACACAGAAAGTGTTAAGACCATCCCTGCCGAATTAGATTGTTATAAATATCTTCTCAGTAATGGAAACCAATAGTATTTCAGGAATGAATACTATTGGTATTCTAAATATAACTTTCAGGTGATGCCCATAAAATTGCATTGGCCACATACATGAGTGATAATAAATCTCACCCTTAGACAGAAGCTTGATCACCATCATATGAGAGACTGAGTGATCTGTATATGCTAAGTATCATGAGCACAGTTCTAGGCTCATGTTTCTTAATTAAATAATTACTATTCGAGCAATTTTTTCTACTTAGATGTGTCCCCCACCTGACTCTGGGTGTTGTCCCCAGATATTTGAATACATGATAATTACATGAATGATTTGTACTGGTATTTCTGATGAAATCTTTTTGAATGCTCTTGCTTCTGTGGAAAGTTACCCATAAAACACGTACCCCGAGTATATGGGAAAGGTCAGACCATGGTTAGCCTTTTGACTTTGTAAAACAGAGAAAGCAATTCCACTGCATGTCGCAGTTCTGACTAAGGCTTACTCGAGGGCAGTGTGAGGTTGAAGCAATGTGTTGACTGAACAGGATGCTTGATCTTTGGGTTGTTGTGTTGGGTATGTACTTGGAGAATAAGATTTAAATGTGGCCTTTCAGATGACTCAAAGGCTTCACTGTTCGTGGCATATTGAGTTGGAGCTTTCCCCCAAATGTTGAGAAAGTCTTCTCACACCAGCCTCCATGCCTTGCTCGTAGATTTACCTGCCAGTGTACATCTGTAAACTAGCCCAGGATCACTCATCCTACCAAAACAAACTTGCTTGAAGTGCCTGTCAGGAGACTTCCTCAGGCCAACATCCACACCTGTTTATCAAAGAGTGGCCTTTCCATAAATTCCCCTCCAACTTTATTGCTGATCATATCTTCACTGTCTTTAAGAGCCCATTTGAAACTCTTCTTTTCTGGGAAAATTTCTTCAGTCAGCTTTCACTCATCCTGAACACTTGTCTCTGTTTGATTGAGTGAGCTTTCTTAAAGGCAGGAATCATGTCTACTACTGTTGAGAATCTTCTCTCCATGTGTTTTAGGAAAATTACCTTATTAAGTGAATCCCTACTAATCACAGAATCAGAGGCAGTTGAGACTAGGTAAGTTTTAAAAAGCCCTGTGATTTAACTCTCTCTCATTTTGCATATGAAGATACTGTGCCCAAGAATATTTAAAGTGTCACATTCAGCGAATATTCACTTGTTGCCAATTATATGCCAGTGATTTATTTTGACTTTATTTTTATAAAATTTCAGCCTTAGTAGAAAAGTCACACCAACAGTATACAGAATTCTCTTGTATTCTTTATCCAGAATTTTCAAATATTAAGTTTTTACCATATTGGCACCATCATTTCCTTGATTTTTTTTTTCTGGACTATTTGGAATAAGTCATAAACTCGAGCTCCTTGACCTCAGAATACTTTAGTGTAGAGTTCCTAAAACCAAGAACACTCTCTTATAAAAATCATAGTATGATTATCCAAATGAGGACTTGACCATCGATTCCGACTATTGTCAACTACACATCGCTTAGTAATTTCAACAGTTGGCCAGATGTAAACTTTACACAGTATGTAAAGTTGCACAGCAGATAAGTGGCAGCTGTGAGACTGGTACCCAGATCTCAAATGCATTCTTTCATGTTCTTTCTGCCTCACTAAGTAAAAGGATATCTTTAGGCCTCACATCTGACAACGCCATGGAGTTATCTGAAAGCCTTGGGAAACTTAGGGCTTTCAAAGTTGTTTAGTAACTTCCAGAATCTAGAGCTAGTAATGATGTTATTTGTTTTTAAAGGTCTGTGAACACAAAATATAAATCTTTGTGCCATTCTTTATGCTTTCCTTGTGTCTGCCAAGCCATGTAGAGTTTGCATTTTTGAGATTAAATTCAGAGAACTACCAGTTAACAATGTTGAACAGCAGGAGAAAGCTTGTCCAAGAGTTAACTAGAGTTGGTGACTCCTGATGTGAGAGATAGGGCAGTCATCTCTCTTATCTTTACTGAAGAGAGTACTGATGATCTTTTACTCCACAGGGAAAAATATACCACAATGCTATGTGAGCCTTTAAGTAACTCAATGCTTAGAAATTAAGTAACATATTTTCCAACATTGCTACCATGATTCGCATAACTAAATTTTCTGGTTATCAAACAGGTAGAGAATTTGGATTAAACAGGTTGATGCTTCTGTGATTAGACCTACCCAGATACCAAGACTTATGCCTACTTCTAGAAATTTTCTTGTTTAATTCACCGTACTCATCCTGACATGGCCTCCAGCATTACAAAGAGCTTAATACTGTAGAATGTTCAGCTGGAAAAAGAATTTGGCATTGTTCAAAGGTTTGGAGGACAATTACAACACTCATAAAACCAGAAAATGATACATAAATCTTTTTTAAAGTAAAAATGTTGGCTTATTTCTCAAAATGTTTCTATTACTTAATAATATGAGTATCAGAGCCTTTGTTCAGCACATAATGTTCAGAATAATTTGGTAGACATGAACTAAAGATCCTTTAAACAACTTGCTTTTATCACAATTCAATTTTATTCCTCTATTCAGGCATAGTGACATTCATTTAGTGACTTTGTTGTGGGACTGTTTCTTTGCATATAATATACAGAACCATTCAAGTGTAATCTGTTTTGGATCATTATTCATTTCTTTGGGCTTTCTTGGATGAAACAAATAGAGTCCGTTTAATAGCCTCAAGTCAAAAATATCTGAAAGACATAACTTGTCTTATACATGTAATTAGGGAAAAAAACCCCTTATTTTTGGATATACTTTAGACAGTTGTTTACAATAGAGAGCTAGTCTGAAGCTTTGGCAAGAGTGTATGTGGGGCAGGGGAGGTGCTGGGGGGAAGAGAGAGACAGACACAGAAATAGGGGTGTGGGGGATAAGACAATTGTATGATTTGCTTGCTGAGTTTTCAGATGAAACCTTTACTGTTAAAAGAGTTAAGGCAAGATTACATTTTACCAGGGCAGTTGTGATATCTCTGCTCAGAATCAGCCCTTCAACTGGAGGACAAAGCTAATGTGCTCCTCCCATCATCCTCTGCCTCCAAGCTGTTGGTCCTTTAGTGTGTACATATCACCCACCTTAGAGACTCTGATGAGGCTTGGCTACTGTAGAAGAGTAACAAAATGGCATTTTGAAAAGCATACTTTGAAAGAGGACACACTTAGAGAAACATGAAAAGGATGCAGTAGCTATAGGGTGATATAAATCAGCCGGCCTTCCGTGTTTGAAAGTAAGCATTTTCGTTGGGCTTGGAGAAAATACATAAAAGGCAGTCATGTGGTGAAAAGAACATGGACAAACTATGGCAGCAAATGAGCCCAAGTTCAAATCCTGATGCTGCCACTTTTACCAGGGACACGGCCACCTAGAACATGTCATGTAATTCCCTTGATCCTCACTTTGTGCACCAGGAAAATTTTATCTTCATTCAGCAAGCATACATTGAGTTTCTGCTGAACGCCAGCACTCTGTCAGGTGCTGAGGATTCCTGGATGAATAAGACACTACCCTTCTCCTCGGGTAGCTCAGAACCTCCTAGACTCACAAAGAGGAGAGGTTTATGTGAGCACATACATGAAACCACTTAGTAGAATGTCTGGTATGTAGCAGCAGCTTAATGTATTGGATACTCTTTCCTCTTTGTCTTCTCAGCCTTCTGTGAAAATGGGAGAAATCCAAAAATTTCCCAAGAATTTCAGACAATCATTCCCATTACCTCCTCCTCAGAGTCTCTTATCAGGAATTGTAGTTTGGAATTTGATCAGTTAGATGCATAATTCTAAGGAATCTGTAATGGACTAAGTCGGCAAACATGAGCTCTTCTGACAGCTTTGCCAGACTAACTTTTTCCTCTTAGGCAATTCACATTCTTCTCTGGGAATCACTTTTGTCCATAGCACAATTAGGGCTTAGAAATAGTTAGGTGTGATATTTATCCCTTCGGATCCAACGTTACCTGATCTTCTGATCCTCTGTTGGAGTTGTGCTTATTTGTCTTATATCACCTTCTCCCTGTTCCCATGCTGAAAGCTTTGTTGGAGCTGCTGGTGAACAGGAGCACAGCTTTGGTTTTTATAGCCTTGATTTAGTTTCTTTTGTCCTATTCCTTTCTCTTGCCTCTTGTTTTTTGGTCAGTGGAAGAGGAAATAGCAAGGAAGAGGTGGCTGCTTCTACGTTTCACTGCGTGCCCTTTAAAACTTAAGGGAATTCCTCCTCGGTTCTGTCTTTCATTCTGAGAACACAGGAGGCTGAAGACACATGGTTCCGCGATGTCTTTACTAATTTTTTGTTTTCATTTTAGCCACAATTCTTAAGTTAAATTATAGAATGCCAAAGAGTCATAAGTTGGGATAACTAGAAGGGACTGTAGTGGACATTCAGAACTCTATGAAACTGAAGTCTCCAAAGGACCTTTCCTAAATTCCATTTGGTTCACATTCAGACTATAACTTGAACTCAGATCCCTAGTGCAACTCTCCTTTGTGCTGCCGTTGCTATAAGGACGATTATCTTTATGATTTATTCTCCGCATTACCTCTTAAGGTGACTAAACATCAGATGCCTGTTTTTATGGTAAAAATCATCCTGGGGTTTCTCATCCTCCTCATCCCAGGTTTCTTTTTGCCTTCTGTATTACTCTCCAGTATCTCCTGGGATGAAGCTTTCCTTTTCTATCCTTCATTGTATCAGAACAATTCTAGGAACGATCTGAGATGCTCCTGGTCAATCATGTCTATCTCTTCTAATTTTAGTGTCTCTTAATAAACATGGCTAACAGTGTTTGAATGCTTCACAGACAACTGTGAAGCTTTTCATTGCTTTAATAAAATGCATGAGATAATCAACTTAAAAAGAGGAAACATTTATTTTAGCTCACAGTTTTGGAGATTTCAGTTCACAGCTGGTTGGCTTTATTGCCTTTGGGCCTGTGGCAAAGTAGTACATCACAGAGGGAACATGAGGTGGAGAGAATCCTCACTGCAAGTGAAAGAGAGAAAGCAGAAGAGTCTAGGGTCTCACAACTCTCTTCAAGGGCATTGTATCTAACTTCCTCCCACCAAGTCTCATCTTTGAAAGGTTCTACCACTTCTAATAGCAATATGGACTGGGGACCAGCCTGCAAAACATGGACCTTTGGGGGACATTTAAAATCCCAAACTATCGCACCGTATCAAGTACTTTACATTGGAACAGCAATTCTCTTCCCCATATTCCAGAGGTGAAGTTGAGGTTTGGAGAAGTTCTATGCTTTTCCTGAGGTTCCAAGTCCAGTTAATAGTGGTTCCGGTATTTGAAGCTATGTAGTCTCATTTTAGATTCTGTGCCTTTAAAAGTTGTAAGGTTGTCCCCTCTGCTCTTGCTCCTCCTGGCTTCCCCCACCCTACCCCAGCATACATTTTCTTCCTCTTTTGCGTATTAGTTTTTAGCCTTGTTACTCTAAACCTTGGAGTCTTTGAGTTCCAACCTTGTTCTTATTCTCTATGCAGACACACACACACACACACACACACACACACACACACACACACACACACAATCCCTAGGTAGTCTCGATTGCATAAAGGACTATACTTACTGAGATTCCTAGAACCTTGTTCTGGGCCCATTTGTATAATTTTGTGTCTCTGTGTGTTTCCATCTGGATACCTGTGCAGGCAGCTCACACTCAGTATGTTCAGAACCTGGTGGCACCTTAGGTAACTGGAGAGATTGCCATTGGGGCATCAGCCTGGAGGTGGAGATATTTTAGAGGCCTTTATGATTTTGCTATAGTGGAGCTCTAGTGGAGCTCCTTGTCATAATGTATAGATCTGGATACTAGCTGGAAACAATGTTTTTATAAGCATCTATCTATAAATTAAAAATAAGAAAAATTTTTTTATTATGGAAATATTGTGGTTTTAAAAAGGATAGTGGTTTTTTTTTTTTTTTGCCTTGGATATTCAAGGAAGTGTTTCTATCAAAAGGAACTCTGTAGGGATGATGTTGGAAATGGCCTATTTGCCATGTTTGAGGACCCCACCAGCTTCTGTTCTCCTGCATCCTCAAAGTCAGAAGTATGATAGAATCTCTCACAGTGTAGATGAAACACAGTCACGTCAGTTTCCATGAGTTCCAGTAACCTAGTGTGCCAAACTACAGAGTGCTACCTTGAAAAGAAAACCAAGAACAAAATTTGGAATTAATCTCTCTTTGCTCCCCTTCACTACCCCTAGTCTCCAGCTGCTTTGCTATCTTTGGTTTAAACAGTGCTATTTTTTGTCAAGATTAAGCATCTTTTTGTTTCTTTTAAGTCTGGTCTTTGCTTTTGCTTGGAAGTATTCATCTGGGTTTTACTCCTTCCTCCCTGATCCATAAATTTTTGTTTTCAAATAAGCCTCTCACTTTATACAGTATCTTTTGCATCCCAATATTTATTTGTTCCCACTTACAGGATGTCCTTTGCCATCTAATTTTAGATCATACATAATGCTCTCTCTAAGCAGCCTCTCCTCTGAAGGGATAAAAGCCATGGTTAAGATGTCACTTCCCATAAATCAGGTTAGGTAAAGATGATGGCAGCTGTGGGTTGAGAGAGGGAAGCAGGAACTGACCCTTTCAAAGTCGACTTAATCCTCCCTCTTATCCTCTGTGCCTCCCTGCACTCTTTGGAGGGTTTGATGGACCCTCTTTAACATGAAGGAATGAGCTTTTTCATTGTTCGCCTTTGTCACAACAACAAAAGCTCTGGAAAATTCCAATTAATTAGCAAGCCTTGGGCTAATGAAAGAATAAAACTGAAAGAGAACTGCTCTAAGCCTTCAGAGAGACATAAGCATGTGAGCACAATGCTGATTTCAAATATTTGGGGCTGTTTGTATAATTTTCCCAGGGCTTGCTTTCCTGAGACAGAGATAAGATGAGAGACAAGAACAAGGATTTGTCACAGAGTCAGGATGCAATAATACTGTTGGCTTTTAAGGACACTAAATGACCCACTATCATTTGAAGAAGGCGGTTAAATGTGAACTCACACACTCAGGGAAATTAAACCCAGAATATAGAGCTTTGCCCATTTTGTGTATAGAGGAAGACATGGCAATTGAGTGGACAGAAAGTAGATTATGGAAGAGGTCAAAGTTAATTATTATGAAAGACCAGGAAATTACTATGCCATTGTATCTTTGAATGAGGATTTGCAGCCAGCATGATTGCTAGAAATGGACAGTGATGAAAATCGCTGAAGTCACTCAATTGTAGCTTTTATAGCATGTGTTAATAGTAATAGTAGTAAATAATTTTCCCAAACCATTGTCACCAACTGACATATATTGAGCATTTAGTCTTTTGAGTACATTTATTTTCTGAACAATCCTATGAGATACTAGATACTATGACTAATGCTTTTATTATCTCCATTTTATAGCTCAGCCTACTGAGGCTAAGCTACTAAATGACTGGCTCACATACATAAGGGACAGGCCTATATTTCAGTCCATGCTCTAGACCACCATGACATTCTGCCTATATATGTTCATATTACTCAGTTGGAAATACATAGTGCTAGGCTGCATAGTGCTAGGCTGGACAAGAAGCCGAGTGTCTGAGGCCAAATTCCCAGTTTGGTCTCAACTCTCTTCCTTTATCTTGAACAGACTACTCACTTATCATTTTTGGCCTTCAGTGTGTACAATTAAATTATTTAATCAATAATTTAATCATTTAATCAAATTAAATTATTATATTGGATGATAACTGAGGTATCTTCTAGCTCCAATGTTGCATGGATTGAGAAAATGATCAGGGTAAATGAAACAGTCATTTGAGAGGTAGGTTTGTATGTGTGTGTGTGTGTGTGTGTGTGTGTGTGTTTTCCTTCTTTGTGTGTGTGTATTAAAGGGGATGGCAAATGCTTAGATATAAAAATGAGGTAGAAGCTTTGAATCCAGGAAGATCTAAGTTCAAACTTAGCTTTCTTATGTGATTTCGTACTGATTGGTTTATGTTTTTGAAAGGCAGTTTCTTCCTTTCTTTGATGGAGGTGATGCTGTTTTGCATAGAATACCTAGCATGGTGCCCAGGCTTTGTTAGTACTTCTTCTACTCATATGAATGGTATAAGCATTAGATAGAGGGCACCCACTTAGGGAGCTGGGTCCAGAGGAGAGATTAATTCAGCCAAAGAAACATTTTTTTTCTGTTTTTTTTTTAAATTTTTTTTAAAGGTGGCTGAGTAGGTGTGTTTGCATGTTTTGATCTTTTGGTGATTGACCTCATAGTACTGCCAGTACTTCAGTCCTGAAATCATTAAGTTTCTGACAGATTTCCTGTTAGACTTCTTCATTGAATTATATCACCTGCCCTTTGAGTAATTGTCTTATCTACAAACGTCCTTCGGACTCCTTGGAAAAGTTGGTAATTGAAGGATGCTGGTTTAGTGGTCATTCTTGGTTGAACAGTGTTTCCCTCAAATTCATGCTCATATGGAATCTCATAGTGTGACCATAATCGGAAATAGGGGTTTTGTAGATATAGTGAAGTTTTGTAGATATAATGAAGTTAAAAGATGAGGTCATTGGGTGGACTAGAGTGTGACCTAATTCAATGACTGGTATCCTTATTAAAAGAGAGAAACTTGGACATAGACACAGAGATAAAAATACCATGTGATTACAGAAGACACATAGGGAGAAGACCATGTTGCAGTAGAGGAAAGGTCTGGAGAGATGTGTCTATAAGCCAAGAAAGGCCCGGGAGGGTCAGCAAGCCCCAGAAGTTAGGAAGAGACAAAAAAGGACCCTCTTCTAGAGGCTTCAGAGAGAGCACAGCCTAGCTAACACCTCAATATAGGACTCCAGAATAAATTTTTTGCAGTATAAAGCTACTGTTTTTTGGTGGTTTTGTTAGTTTTGTACCAACAAAAGAAATTGTACAGTAATACAGCAAGGAAGTCATAATAGTTACTAAGCCATAATAGTTGGGGATGAATAAGAGGGAGAGAGATGAGTAGACTCTAAGGAAGAAAACAGTGAATCTAACAAAGATGTGGTTTTGAAATAATTTATTGAAACCACTTACATATACTCTTCGCAGTGTATGCAAAAGCTCCTTTTTTTCTTATTGTACAGAACAAGTGTAATGGAAATACCAAAATAGTTAACCTGGTGAAAATTTGGCCTTTCAGAAGCTAATATTATTTTTTAAAATTTGTGTTTCATAAAATTTGTACAATTGAGACTATAATGATTATCAATGGAGATACTAAAGTACTGTCCATTGCCGCAGTCTGGCTGGGCACAATTCAGGAGCCACTTGTCAAAAGAAACGAACTTTATTTTTAGAACCACACACGCCAAACAAAACAGCTCCTCAGGAAAAACCTTCAGAGCCCAACTGCCACCACCCGCTTCCCACAAGCCTCTCAACCTCCCTTCCCCTCCTGCTCTTGAGGCCGATTGGCTGGGTCGCATGGGTGGAGCCAAAAAAGTCCCCCAATGAGCAGCTCCGTGGTCTGAAAGGGCAGGGAAACAGCCCAATGAGCATCACTGCAGAGGAGCCAATCAGTTGGCAGCTAGAAGTTGCTGGGGCCGAAGTGAGCCAATTATCAGCTGGCAGCTGGAAGTTTGCTGGCAGCTGGAAGTTTGCTGGGGCCCCTTTGGCTGTGGCTCTCAACAGTCCATACCATGATAGTGAAGAAAGGTACAATTACCTGGTTTGCCAGTTGATTTAAATATTCTTTTGGGGCATCTACATTCTTCTAAACATTAAAAACATTATTATATCTGCAATAGTAACTTCTGTAAAGATGAGGTTGGAAAGTATAGAGTTCCTTGGAATTAGATTATTATTTGTAATATGGGGATAAATCTTGAAATTGCAATAAGAAATCAAGACTCAGTTACCTAAAAGGCAAGGACTTTGCAGAAAACAACAGGATAACAAGACAAAACTGTCAAACAGGCTTGGGCTATGTGGACTCAGTTTGTTCCAGAAAAGCTCAGAGTGAAGACAGCTCGTGAATTCTGTCATCAGGCAGTGAGGCCCATATCACATGTCACTTTGCTTTGTTTTTAACATGTGGCTCAAGCTATGCCAGACCTGCTGCTGTGTGGGAGACGTACTTTTTGACAAAATAAGGCATTTTCCTGGCATTGGACCCCCTTTGGAAATTTACTGGTGTGCATAAACCCAGCGTGCTTGTGTTTCCCACACATATCCAATGCAGTCACATTTGGTGTTGTAGATTTATGGTGGTCTTGAAGCCTGTCAGTGTCAATGTTCCTCATCACCACTGGAGGTTATTTGGAAGAAATGAAACCGGGCGTTCATTGATCCATTACTTTAAAATTGTCTCCCATCTCCCATGCCTGTTACAAAGGAAGAAGCAGAGGAGGCAAAATAGACCAATTTTGAAAGAACTGAAAATATTTTGTAAAATGGAAATGGATTTCTTGCAGAGTGTCTCCTTTTCCCTCATGCCTCATGATAATAAATTTCACTGGGGAAGTTTATATTTGTTATTTTTTAAAAATATTTTTTAGTTGTAGATGGATACAATATCTTTATTTATTTATTTTTTGTGGTGCTGACGATAGAACTTAGTGCCTCACACATTCAAGACAGGTGCTCTGCCATTGAGCTATAGCCCCAGCCCTATATATGTTATTTTGTGTTCAGAGAGATGATGGTGATGATGATGACAATAATGACAATATTAGTGTTTATTCTTGGTTGAATGTATTGGCTGAGTTGAAGTACTCCACAAATAAACCCCAAGACAGGAGTTTGAGTAACTTCAAGCTAGTATTTTAAACCTTGTCTTTGTAGATCTTCCCTCCTGAATACATTTCATTCTTGGTCACATGAGGAATCATTGAAACCATATGCATGCCCAAGCACAAATTCATCATCTCTGATGTAAAATAACTTTGAGAACCCTCTCCAGCATTTAAGAGACTCTGGTATGCTCTTTTTGAACAGGAAGGATAGAACACAATATTGAAAGAGGGGAGCAAGAGAGAAAGCAGAGATTATACAAAATTATAGAAAACCCCGAGGGTGTCATATGTGACCCTGGGAGATGGTTCATTCAGCTTATTCATTCATCCCACATTTTTGGACCAGGTGTTAGAATAGGGCTACATACTAGAGTTGCAAACTTAAGTAAGATCCATGCTCCATTCTCTAGGAGCTTCTAGTCTAGTCAAGAGACAGGTAGGTCATCACATTTATTGGGTACCATGCCCCCCCCCTTGCTGAGTTCATTCCATTCAACTCATTTTCTTTTCCCTCCTCTAATACAGCAAGATGATTCAGCCTTAGGTCTTTGTGTGTGGCTGTTTTCTGTCCCGAGACCGCCCCCATAGTGTTGCATGACTGCTTTCTTCTCACCACTGTCACCTCAGCTTCTGGTACCTTGTCCACAGGCCTTTCCTGTCACGTACTCCAGAGGAGCCTCCCATCCCATGATAACCCATTACACCTACCCATTTTATTTTTTTCATGGGCACTTACCTTTGTCTAAATAATCTTGTTTATTTAATCTATTTATTAGTTTTACTGTAGATCCCCTCACCTCTAGAATATACAGTTTTTAAGAAAGGGGGGGGACCTTGTCTTGGTTACCATTGTATTCTCAGCAATACATTTTTTGTTGAATGAATGGATGGAAAATTGAATGACTGAACCACTGTAATACATTCTGTAATGAAAGTGTTGACAAAGTGCTACAGGAAATGAGTGGCAGCTTCTGTGGCAGCTTCTGCAGATTGGTGACATCTTCCCAGAAAATGTGAGCTGGACCTGAAATGTAGGGGAGAGTGCAGGAGATGCTACTTCTGTTTTCATGGATGAGGCTCTCCCTTTTCTCTCCTGATATCCCTGCCTGAGCCATTTGCTCTTGGCATTCCGTGAGCAACCCAGATAAATTACTGGTAGGGCCAATGGTCATAGCCCAGTAACTGTGACCCCTGCCCTTTATGGACGAAAGCACCAGGGAAGCAAAGAACACATGTTTACTGAAAACTTTTCTTTTGCACAATGGAAAGTTGCTAAAAGCTAGTCTTTCCAATAAAGAGAAACTCAGAATTAATGTAATGGAGAAAAGGAGCCTTATGAAACATAAGTAGGCATTCTTGACGAAATAAAAATAGAAGCTTAAAAGACACATCATTTTTGGAAAAGAAAAAAAAAAGGCTTTTTTTCCCCTACTGTAAGAAAATATGTGTGGATGAGGCATGTGTGTTAAACTATAGAATAAAATTTGCATATTACTTCAGGGTACTGCAACCATGGCAATTCAGAGTTTTGTCAGTCCTGATAGACATACTTGCAATATATACATCCATTAACAAGATTATCACTTGAAGAGACAATCATATTTTTACTGAAAAGGTTTTTTGAGGATAAAATTTATTGATATTTAATGAAGCATGAGGCTTCTAAATGAACCATGAAAGCAATAGCTAAACTAATTAACTGCACATAAAGGCTCCCAGAATACATATGTGATGTAGGCTGTGTGCTTATCAATCGTGCCTGGTTACACTGACATCTTGGTTAACGTGCTCCTCATATATGCTTTGTGGAAACAACCATAAATCCTCCTGCAATGCATGTGCTAAAGGAGGAAATAACCATTTAGATTTCCTGCGAATGCGGATGGGATATTTAAAGTCAAGCACTGCAGGGTTTATAGGTTATAATTTAGCAGAGTTAAGACAAGTAATAACAACATATTATTTCCACACACTTGATTTAAGCCTCTATCTATGCTGTTTCATTGAATGATAAATCATTCCCTGATTCTAAAAATATGCATCTTCTACCCTTTCCTTCTCTCATCCCCTAAAGGGAGAATGAGGATGCTAAATAACATGAGATGAACATTTTATTGCACAATGGGGGATTTACGTGGGCCTTTTTCAACTGTACGCAAAAAACATGCCTTATTGAGAGCCCTGAGAATTTTGAAAAGCAGGCAAAACCAGTCCTGTTTTGGTAGTAAGTCACACCAGTTTAAGAAGCCTATGACTTACCCATGTTGACATTTATCAATGGGGATCTTTCTTTTCACAGTGTCTCCTCCGTGAGCCAGTGTCTTAGCCATAGGAACCCACTCTCTGCCAGGTACCAAAGAGCCTAGCTCTGAACAAATGACCTATGAACCTGCATGTGACTTTCTGAAAATGACAGTTATACATGAATAAAAGAGCCTAACAAATCTTTAAGACCTGTAGTAATAGTATGTACTGATAGTAGAGGGACAGGCTCTATAATAGACATGGGAATAGAATTGATTGTGACCTAGGGGAACAATTAAGGGACCCCCCAGGGGCCTAGGAAAATGCCAACAGGTTAGCCCTACCCCCAGAGTTTTGGTAGGTCTGGGTGGGGCCTGAGAATTGGCGTTATAACAGATTCCCTAGTGGTGTTTACGCTGCTGGGACGACACTACGCCTTGAGAACTACCACAGGACCATGTGCAAGCCAGGGTAGAGAAGAGCATCTTTCAGCGACCCACTTCAGGGGAATCAGAACCAGGTAAGGATGTGGTTTGTCTCAGATACTTTCTAGACTCCCAATTTTCATCCTTAAAGGGTGTATCTAAGACATCCATGTTCCTCCTCATTAGACAGGGGCATGGCACCTTTTCATATATAGGTATAATTACTCTTGGCAATATATAGGGCTACCCTTAACAAGGACTGGTACATTTTAATGGAGTGAAATCAAAAGAATGAAGTCCTGAAGAAAAGTGTTTCAGATATCTGCCACTGCATGCATGACATGAAATTCAGGTCTGCAATCATCTTTAGGCTAAATATTCGACTTCCCCGTGAAGCATCTCTGTGCTCCAGTCACCTCCCAAATGATCCCACTTTTACTTCCAGTTTCTTTAAACCTAACATAGGGCCTGTTCTACAGTAGATATCTAGCAAAATGTGTATTAAATGGCTGAAGGAGTTGATGGACATACGAATTTGTAGCAGAAGCAAAAAATGATTAAAGCTTGTGTGATTCAGGCCTTCTTTCTTCTTTGTCCACTGAGGAAAGTACAATGTTAACTGAAAAGAAAGAAGCCTCATAGTTCCCCAGGATACTCCATCCCACCACAATTCACCTCATATATTTTTGAATATTAATATGCTAGTTAGTAAAGAGTGACAGAAGGAGAAATGGGGATGGAGGAATTGCATTGGAAGAGGCTGAGACTGGATTAAAGGAGGAAGAGGAGAGAAGAAGAAGGGAGGGAAGAATTTTTTTTTTAATAGGAATGTTGAGGGAAGTTTGCTTTTTTTTTCTGTGGGAGAGTGAAAGAGTGAAGGATGGCAGATTTCAGGGTTGCTGAAGTTTCTGATTTGTCAATCAAGAGGAATTCCAGAGAGGTGATTTATGTTCACCTTTGGGGCTGGACTTAGCTTTTGAGTGCACAACTCTATCTGAAACTGGACTTAGAAGTTCTTGGGTAATTTGTGTTATGGATAATTAAAAAGTTAACAGATCTCAAATAATATGTTCTTAATATAAGAAATAAGGACTAAATGAATAATAGCACACAGCAGGAAGATACTTAACTCTTCATATGATCTCCCGAAGTGATGATTTTTAAAGTAAGGGGTTACAGGACCTAGAGCATCATCATCTGGAAACTTGTTAGAAATGCACATTCTTGGATTGCACCCTACACCCCACTGAGTCAGAAACTTTGAATGAGGCCCAGTCTTTACAAGCACCTCAGCATTCTAAAGTTTGAGAACCCAGGGATTTCTTATGCAAGCTAGAGCTTATGAACCAGGGGTGAGGGAGTTGTTATACTCATAGTCCCTCTATCTGAAAGAACAGTAGAGGCTGTCCGTGATCAGAAACTTATGAAATTCAGGAAGGCCTTTGGTTAAAACATTGCTGGTGGCCAAGCCAGGAAGGGTATGCATGCCTATAATCCTAGCTACTTGGGGGGCAGAGGTTGGAGGATCACAAGTTTGAGGCCAGCCTTGGCAACTTAGCAAGACCCTATCTCAAAAGTAAAAAATAAAAAGCGTTACAGATGTGGCTCAGTGGTAGAGTACCCCTGAATTCAATCCCCAGTACAATCAATCAATCAATTAACTGAAGTTTGATGGTGGCCAATGTCCTATAATTTTTTCCTAAATATTTCATCATTTGAAAGTCTATTAAGGTGGAAACATTTTGAACTCACTAAAGAAAACAAATGGACTAGATGAAGTGGTCTCACTGAGCAACTGTGCATACATCTATGCCATGGCCTGTTCACCATCCTGGGAAAGTGACTTGGTTGATGACCAAATGGGCTACGTAATGGGTCAGTGGTTCCAGGTGTAATCCAGTTCTGATGTCACTGCTGTACAATCATGCTTATTCTCTTGTTCTCTTGCTTTTTAACCTGCTTCCTGCTTTTTATCTTTTGGCAGTACTTAGTAATATGTGACCTTGCTATTTTTTTTAACCCATCAGTACTAATATTTTTCTTTAACTAGCGTTTTTCCTAAGGATAAAAATTAATGACTAAATATTTATTATAGAAACAGAAATACTGAAAAAAGGATGAAATAAAAATCACCTCCCAGTACTTCACAAATGTGGAGTTATCAATTATTAATATTTTAGGAGATAAATACATGTGGATGTGTGGTAATTTTATTCAAAATAATGTTTTGTGTTCCTTTCTTCACGTTGTGTCATGAACTTTTCCCATGTAGCTCTTCCTTCTTCAAAAACAGAAGTTTTTAAGATGTGTACTCTCATTTTAAAATTAGGTTTTCTTTTTTAGAAAGTAAAGTTATATTTTCACAAATATATTTAAAAACAATGGTCTAAACCTCTGAATAGTTCCTTAGGGTAGATGGTTTGGTCAAATGAATATTTCAAGTACCTTTGTGCTAAATTCCTTCTCAAAAGGTTTATATTACATATTACACTCTCATCTCAATCTACTAACAGAATATTGAATGTCTGCTTTTTCTCTAATCTACTGGATTCTTCTTTTATGAACTATTTATGCCCTTTGCTTTTCCCCACACAAGAGTGTTTGTCTTTTTTATTGATTTGTAAAGGTCTCTTTGTATATTATCTAACCCTTTGTAAGTAAAATGTTAGTTTATTTCCTAGTCTTTTGTTTGATTTTTCATTTTGTTTATAGTACTTACTGACCTAAAATATTTTTTTAGTTATGTCTTTTAATCGTTGATTCATGCATCCTAAAGTGAGGTAAAAATTCAGGTGTATTTTTTCATTGTTTCATATATTTTTTTAAAAAATATTTAGCTCCTCTTTATTTCCCTGGAATTTATCAGTGTGTGCTCATTGTATTTTCCTACTCCATGTGCTCTTCTAGTGTGGTTTTGTGATTTGCTTCCTGGGAGATAGTCTGTTTCTCCACCCTCTTGAATTTGGGCAGGCCCTGAAATTGCTTGGAGGATAACGTATGGCAGAAGCAGCGATGTGTGCCTATGGCAGGCATGGTCCTTAACTGATCTGAAAGCTCCCTCTGTCTTTTGGAAGCCAGCTGCCATGCCGTGAGAAGCCTAAGTCATGTGCTGCCATTGACAGCCCCAGCTGAGCCCCTAGTTGACAGCCAGCATAAGTTTTCAACATAGGAATGAGCTACCTTAAAAGTCTATCTAGTCTACCTTTCAGGTGACAGCAGCCTTAGCTGACATCTGACTGCAGTGCACAAAAGATCCTTAGAGAGGTGACCCCTGCTGAGCCCCATAACACCCAGAACCAAAAAGGATAATAAATTATTACTTTAATGATTCCAAATTGTGGATGGTTTGCTATGTAGTGGTAGGTAATCAGAACATGTGTATTGTGAATAACAATTTAGCTTTGATTTTCCCCCAACTATAACAAGCAGTTATAGCACTACTATTTATTGATCTTCTTTTCCCTACTCATTTGTAATGTCATCATATGATAATTTTTAGTATATATCTGAGGTCATGCTCTAAGGCTTCGGTTTCTTTGTTCAATTTAATTAGTATTCCTTCTGTGTTCCATAGATGCGATTTCATAGCTTTATAATGTATTTATTTTATTTTTCAAAACCTTTTGACCAGTGTTACTGCTTCTTATTTTTCTAAGTGTAGAATCCATTGTCAAGGTAATGAATAAGGAAAGATAAACTTGGAATTTGCATCAGGTCAGTGGTTCTCTATTTGAGTGGGAACATTTGGCAATGTCTGGGCAGAGTTTAGTTTTGGTCATTAGAACTCAGGGCGCTGGCTGGCCTCTTTTGAATGGAGAGACTAGAGATGCTGTTCAGCCTCCTGTAATGCACAAAGGAGCCCCATGCAACAGAGAATTAGGGGATGAAAAATATCAAGAATGCAGATTCTGAGAAATTACATTAAGCCTATGAAATAATTTGAAAGAATCAGCATACTTGCTATATTTATTTTTCTGTCCCAGAAATATGTATGTATCTATATTTATGTCTTCAGAGAAAAAAAGTATAATTTTCTTCATATTACATACTGTTCCTAGGAATTTTTAATTTAAAGCATTTTTCTTATATTTTAAAACTCACAATTGATACTATATAGGAAACCTATTGCTTTTGTCATATCTATATTGTGTCTTGTCACCATGTTGAATTCTTTTCTAGTAATTTTTAGCAGATCCTGTTGAATTTTATAGAAAGGCAGAATCTCTGAAATTTAACTTGGTAAAAAGAATAAACCCTTCTGCTTATTCAGAAAGCATATAAGCTGGAAGAGACTTGAGAGGCTAATCCTTGGCCTTCATTTTAGTAATAATAAATCTGAGGTCTAGAAAAGTTGATTTACCCTCCTCATTTCACATAGAGCAGGAGCCTAGAATGGAAGAGCACACACACAAAAATAGCCTTTGGATGAGAATAGTAAAAATTCTCTTAAAAATGTAAAACTTGACACTGTTTAATGGCTTCAGGTTGTTATAAACTTGGGAATGATTTTAGACATTTTCTCTGCCATTTTCCTCCTCCTGTCTTCTCTGCAGTATCCTGACAATCCCACTTGGAATGCTTCCAGGGACAAAAACTATGCTTCATAGAGTGTCCACAGTCATTTCTCATTTCCAGGAGTTCTTCTTTGGTTGAGCTGTACCCTGCTTTCTTGAGGTCCACACATTCCTTATGAATGATGTTGGAGGAAGTGGAACTTTCACCAGCTGTCTGAGTGCCAGCTATTAGAAGTTTGAATGGCAGTGGGGAAAACCTGTGTTACCTATTGGGTGAGATTTGGGGTTGGGAACATTTGAGGTTCTGGTTTCTAAGATCTGTGTGAACCGGGCATCCAATATTGTATAGAATGGAATTTTATTTGATGTTTTCATGTTTTTCTGTTCTTATTTTGAGAGGTCTGTGGGTAAGACTTCAATCCAAGGAGGACTGAGGGTCTTATCCCCAAAGCCCACTTTTCTGTCACCTTCATAGGTCCTCCTCCTTTTCTTGGGGACTTCAGCCTGGGTTGCCTCCTACTGTGGAGGATATGAGGAGGTTTAACTAGGCACAGCTGCATCTTACGCCTCATTACCAGGCAAGGTCCCTGTGCCACAGGGACTCCATCCAAGCTTATTGACATAATGAAGGACCCTTTCATTATTTGAGACTCCTGAAGGCAGAATTTTTCTTTAGAACAAAGACAAAGAAAGTAAGGGCACAATGCAAAGGAATTCCCTGGGTCCATAACTGCTAATTGGACAATTGTTCTTCAATTCTTATTGTGCCAGGAAATAATGGCCTTGTAGCCTCACTCCCTGCTTGTAAACTTTCTTTGAGATAGAAATCTTTTAAAAAATTATGCTGTCAAGTTTGATATGCTTAAATTAGACTTTTTCTTCTTAGCAAGGTGCTTGCTTTTCTGAAGCAGCCTGAACATGGGTTCCACAGCACTTTTACATTTGGCAGATAAACAGACAGGCCTTGGGTCTACTGAAACCTGTGGTTAATCATGGTTCTGCTAAAACCTGAAGCTTAAGGACATGAGCAACTCAAACTGAACCTCCTTTTATAAAATGTTGAAACGAAACAACCTCATTTCTTTTTTCTTCTGAAAATTCTTACATTTTTTGTCTGATCTGTAGGAGTGATGGCTTTTGTATCCTCTAGGCTTGAAGACAAAAGGAAGAGAGGAGTGTCTCTGGAGGCGTTGTCAGATTCCATTTGTGGATTGAAATGGAATTGATCTTGATGCACGGTTGTAAAATATGGGGGTCTCTGTATCCCTTCTCATCTCTGAACCTTTCTCTATGCTCATTCCTTTTCTCCTCCAGCTCCTCATCTTTTCCTGGACACTTCTGTCTCAAACATACTGCTTATTGTGTAGAAAGGACTCTGCCATCTGCCATTTCACTGTATTTTGTTGGTGAAAGACATTTTTAAGTGTCTCAAAGGTGTTTGCACGAATAAGCATCATTTATGACTAGAAGCCCTCCAAATAGTAGGATTCAGTAGAAACTGGGTTTCTTTGGGTGCCTGAGTACTTGAATGTTTGGGCAAGGACAGACTCTGCTATAACTAGTTGTGTGACTGGGACAAGTCTCTTTAGCTCTCTGGTCTTGAGTTTACCCTCTGTACAACAAACAGGTTGAGCACATGATTTCTAATATTCCTTCTTGGCATGTAATTCTATGAATTAAAAGCATGGTAGGAGTAGGGATACATCTGTTTCTCATGAGAGGACCTTGAAATCATTTTATTATCTATTGTGGTTTAAGGTAGTCTTTTAGATTATGAGAAATTATAGTTTTTCAGATGTATCTACAGGTGGGAAGGGAATTAGTATTTATTGAGCATTGAGTTTGCATCACATCTGGTGCTAGGTGGTTCATTATATGATCTTGCCAAACTAGTTGAAGTGATTTGGCTGCATTTTCCCACCCCCAGAACCACAAAATAAACTCAACCTCCTGGCTTCCTGACTTTGCTGTGGCATAGAGTCCTCTTGCCTCCATATTACTGACCCTAACCACCCCAATGTCTACATTTCTCTTGGTATGCCAGTATGCTCTTTGGTAGTATGAATAGTGAAAGCAGGGTGCACCTGCTTACCTGGGGACGGTTAGTACACTGCTTTTAAGTCAATGCAGTTTTGCAAGATGGAAGCTTGGGCTATTTATTAAGGCAGAATTTTAAAAAGACCTCCTTTGGGTTGTATTTATAGTATTTTCAAGAAAAGCTGATTTGTAGGAGTAAAGGGGCCCTATAAAAGGGCAGTTTTTATGGAAAGTTGTCCCTTCAAGGTATTTTCTCTTTACCTCTTATTATATCTGGTAAATATGGTCGTCCTTGTGCTCCTGTGTGTGTGCATGTACATGTATGTGCATCCTGTTCTTTCATCCTGTATCCTGGTGAGCTGTGTGCATTAAAGACAGTTGAATAAATAGCAGATTAATAAATCTCCTTATAGTAAGATTTATGCAGGTGAGTATTTCATGTTTTGTTCCTAAATATCACTTTCATGGTTGTTACCATCATCATCATCATCATCATCATCACATCTCCTCTTCCTTGGTATTCCAATAGCTTTTTAAATCTTATTTTACTGGATAATATTTTGTGTTGTTATTCTCTTGATCTGTTTCACCCTCTGGCACCGTGCAGTTTAACCACCGAATGAATGAATGGATAAACAAAGGAACTTGATGTCATGCATGAAAATAAAATGAGAGGTTGTATAGTAGACATTTAGCCACCAATGAAAAGCTTAGACTAGTCTCATTTGTTTATACATGCATGCCTGACACCATTGATGGTACCTACACAGAATAAATTCCTGTGTCATTCCTGCCTCTTGCTTACATCTTGAAGCCAAGATGTTGGAAGCTGTGGGTATTTGTTCTATCTCTGGGAGAAAAGTGGGTTTCCAGTTGTCCTATATCTTCTACATTTAGGGATATTTATCCAATTGTATGGAGTCTGGTGGTTAAGGTGTGTGAGCTCACAGACATCTGTGTGCATTTCCTCATGGGAACTACTCTGCTTTGAATCCTCACTCTTAGCAAGTTACCTGTTTTCTTTCATTTTTTTTTTCTTGGTACCAGGGAGTGAACCCAGGAGCACTTAACTACTAGACCACACTCCACCCCTTTTTATTTTTTATTTTGAGTCAGGTTTTCACTAAGTTGCTTAGGGCCTCACCAATTTGCTCAGGCTAGGTTTGAATTCACAATCCTCCTGCCTTACCTTCCTGAGCTGCTGGGATTACAGATGTGCACCACTGCGCATGGCTAAAGTTACCTGTTTTCTTAACTTCAGGTTTCCTCCCTTGTAAAATGGGATGGCAATAAACACGGTTGTTGTGTGAGCTAAATGGGTTAATCAAAGTACAGAGCCAGGCCTCCTCCCCTGGCACCAAGTGAGCCCTCCATCATTAACATCCATTCTCATTTTTATTTTTAATGCATACATGAATCATATTAGCATTAGTGGTATTGATCATGGTTGTAATAGTGTAAGTTCTTGGTGAGGGACTATGATCTCACACTGATAGCTAGGTAACCTCTGTGTCTCCTTTGTGGTACTTATGAATAGCTAAGAAAGGGGAGAAAAGGGAGAGGCTTATTACACTCCTGTTTCCATGGAGGGCTTCACAGAAAAGGTGAAAAGTCAAACAGTTTGGAAAGAGCTGCCTGGGTAGGGAGGAGCTGTGTTCCGTGGTGGAGTGTGCCTGCTGGGGTGGAATGGCGGCTCTGGCACCGTGCCACCCCCATTCTGGCTTCTCAGTAAACTCCCTGTTTTATTTTTATTTTTCACCCTGCTTTAAATAATCAAATTCCATTCTCCTTTTAGCCCTTTCCAACCTATCTATGGAAAGAGACCCTGTACTAAAACATGCCCCAGCTGTGGTGTGGCCATTACCTGTCCAAAGACATTAGCAATGTCTGTCCTCTACAGGAAGCTCTGGTCTGGGGCTCTGGGGGTGAGGAGTTGCCTGCTGGTAATGCCAGGTAAGATATAGTTCCTGTCCTCACTAATTGACCTGCAGTTAAGGGCAGGGGGCCGGGGGAAGGTGAGACACAGGTATGGAGTGATCATTAACACAAAAGATGACAAATAAGGTCACCTGGGAGTTTAGAGGAGGATACAGCATGTGAACTTAAACTAGGAGACAAGAATTCATTCCAAGGAGAAGGTGATGTTTGAGCTGGTCTTTGTCCATGGGAGTATGGAGGGTGTATGTGTTGGTGGGCCAGGAGGTTCTGGGCTGCCCAGAGTGGAGTATGTATGAAGGAACACAGTGGTGAATTGAGGCCGAATCAAACCTCCTGTGAATACAGCAAGGAAACTGATGCAGCCAGATCTCATCCAGACTCAGTGATAATTAGTAAGAGTTTTCCTGAAGCTCTTCTCGCTATAATAAGAATAAGTGGGGAGGAATTAGGAGCTCACACATTCCCAGCCTTCAAGTTAAATGTTAACTCCTTTGTGTAGTTAACCACTAACTTATTTCCCTATGCAAAAGAAAAAAGGAGAGGGAGAAAACCTAACACAGTGGTATGGTAACCCCCTTACTTTAAAAACAAAAAACAAAAACAAAAGAAATCCAACTTTGGTTTGCTTATGTGGGTGCTTATTTTCAGCACAATACAGATGTAGCTATTACAGAGCTGTGTGCAAACTTGAACAACAGACTGTACATGTTACTTTTGTGAATTCCCTGGGTATCTTTTGCAGGATTTGCAGAGAGTTAGCTATTTTCGAGTACATTCCTAGTTTAGCCATTAGAAAATTACGGGGTTTATTTGTATAAACTCAGCAACTAAAATAGTGCTTCCAGAAAGGTGGGTGAGCTCATCGCTGTCTGCTCTGACCCAGGCAAGTTAATGACCTGCCTAGTATTGTTCACTCCGGCCAGCTCTGGCTCACTTCACCAGCAGTTCCACTTGAAGGGAGACATTGTTTCTTAGGCTGTGCTTGTCAGAGGCTTTCTCTCCACACCAGCCGTTGCCGAGTGTCTTAGTAGTCCCTGAATGTTCCTGCTGCCTGCACTTTGTGAACTAACAGAGCAAGTATCCCTAGAAATATATGTAAAGTACTCTGCACAGCCGTCTGGGGCCCCCAGCAAAGATCAGGACATTAAACACCTCTATACCCACACATGTACCCAAGCAGATACTGCTATATGGAAGCCCCACTGAGCAAGGATGTCTTCCTTCTATCACTTTGAAGTACAGTGGCCAAGCAGCCTGGGAACATGAATAATTTAAGCATGAGGTGCCTTTGCTGCTGATTCTAATCATTTTTTTTTTCATAAAAATCATGGTAATGTATAGAATGAAGGTACGTGAAGAAAGGGGAATGGAATTTCAAAACTTGTATTTGCTGCAAAACATTAAAATATAGCATAATGTTGGACTTTCAAAATTTCTAAGGCTATTACCTGGGTAACATATGTTTTGGTGAAGGGATGAATGGCCAGAAGAGATTAATTGCAGAAGGCTTACATTTTAAAATGTCAGGTGCTAGGGCAGGGTGGCTGGAAAATTAGAGGCAGCTGATGAAATGCCTTTAATTTGGTATAAGAGCTAATGAATTACTCTGAAGATGTTATTGGGCAATCAGATGGAGAATGAATAGCAATGTGGTTTTAAAAAGTCAAATAGAGTGCTGTTCAGAATGAATCTTTGGTATACATGTATCAAAACATCAAATTGTGTCCTATAAATGTGTAAAATTATTAGAAAATAATCCTGATATTATTGGTTCTGACCTATTTTAAATGACTAGCTCTTGTATTGTCCTTCCCCTTGGCAGTGTTTATGAGAGGACTGTTTAATATTTATTACTAGGCTAATCAAAGACAGTAGAATCCATCTTTAGGTAAGAAAAATAGGTATTTGAGGTGAACTTTCTTCAGAGTTCTGTCTTTACTGGACAAAACTCTAATTCACTGTTGAGTGAATTGTAACTGCAATTGCTAATTTCGAAATCCATCTGCCAGATTCAAGTGACTTTGATAAGATTTTTTTTTTTCAGCCTGATACATTTGTGAATGCATTCTTGGGAAGATTGCTGCTGGGTAGTGTCGCATGTCAGAGATGAGGGAAGGTTAGTCATTAACCCCAAACAGAGGGTAAAGTGGGGCAGTAGGCAGCCTGTGGAATGAGGAAAGGGCCCAGCTGAAACATATCCAAAAGTATTTTTGTTGTTTATATTTGTTAATTATTAATATTAATTATTGATGAAAAACGGTTTTGAGTTACATGCCACACATTGTTTAGGAATAAATTTTCACATTTCTTATCTAGTACTAAAATAGGTATTAAACTCTTCCAGATAATCCACATTTATTAATCTAGTAAATTTGTCCCCTTCTTTCAACATTGAAGACAAAAATCTTATGAAGTACCAGCACATAGAATTTTGTTTAATAAATGTGTATAGAGTCCTCAGCTTTGGGTGGCTTCTAACAGTAAATAAATATGTTGAGAAATGAATTTGACCCAATGAGGTCAATAATTGAAAAGTATCTTCAGAACAAAGTATGCATTTCATGCAAGACAGGTAGATCATATATAAGGTTTTGTAGGATAAAATTGCTACATTAGTTATGAATACTGTGTTGCATCTCATGCACCTGTGTCTACTCAGGTGTGTACTCTATGGTCATCTTGGTTTCTTGGAATAAGTTTTTTAGGAGTTACCATATTTTGTTATTCTTCATGTAGGTTTCAATCCTGTGCATATTTTGCGTAAATTCTATTGAGTAAGTATGCACATGGTTGAAGTCTACTCTGGGAGTCAGAACTGACCTGGCTAATGCTTAAGGGAAGAGGCACAGAGACAGAGAGGCGGGCATGAAGAAAGGAGAGGGAAAGTCAGGACATTTGAGATTGCAGGTCTCTCTTGGGAATTGATGTGATTTGGGAAATTTTGCTCTGAAAATCATCCCGTAAAAGTCAGTGTTTATGCATCTTAGGCATTGTGGGCTTTTTGCATGTTAGATTCAGTTTAGTCTCATTCTTAAGGACTATGTGTTGGATTTCCTATGGGCTTTACTCATTTTAAGTTTTAGATTATGTCTGCCCTTCTATTGGCTCTACTACACGTCATGGCAGTTTTACAAAAAGATATTTATTTATTTTATTTTTTTTATTTTAATTTTTTTTATTGATTGTTCAAAACATTATAGAGCTCATGATATATCATCTTTCATACATTTGACTCAATTGGATTTTGAACTCCCATTTCTACCCCAAATACAGATTGCAGAATCACATCTGTTACATACTCACATTTTTACATAATGGCATATTAGTGACTGTTGTATTCTGCTACCTTTCCTATCCCCTACTATCCCCCCTCCCCTCCCCTCCCATCTTGCCTCTCTACCTCCTCTGCTGTTGTTCAATTCTCTCCCTTTTTCCCCCTCCCCCTTGCCCCTCATAACCTCTTATAATTTTGTGTATCATTGAAGGTCTCCTACCACTTCCATATGCTTTCCCTTCTCTCTCCCTTTCTCTCCCCCCATTCGTCTTTGTTTACTGTTAGTCTTTTTCTCATGCTCTTCCTTCCTGTTCTGTTCTTGATTGCTCTCTTTATATCAAAGAAGACATTTGGCATTTGTTTTTTAGGGCTTGGCTAGCTTCACTTAGCATAATCTGCTCTAATGCCATCCATTTCCCTGCAAATTCTATGATTTTGTCATTTCTTAGTGCTGCATAATACTCCATTGTATATAGATGCCACATTTTTTTTATCCATTCATCTATTGAAGGGCATCTAGGTTGGTTCCACAGTTTAGCTATTGTGAATTGTGCCACTATGATCATTAATGTGGCAGTATCCCTATAGTATGCTCTTTTAAGATCCTCAGGGAATAGTCCCAGGAGGATGATAGCTGGGTCAAATGGTGGATCCATTCCCAGCTTTCCCAGGTATCTCTATACTGCTTTCCAAATTGGCCTCACCATTTTGCAGTCCCACCAGCAGTGTACAAGTGTACCCTTTTCCCCACATCCTCGCCAACACTTATTGTTGTTTGACTTCATAATGGCTGCCAATCTTACTGGAGTGAGATGGTATCTTAGGGTGGTTTTGATTTGCATTTCTCTGACTGCTAGAGATGGTGAGCATTTTTTCATGTACTTGTTGATTGATTGATTGTATGTCCTCCTCTGAGAAATGTCTGTTCAGGTCCTTGGCCCATTTGTTGATTGGATTATTTGTTATCTTATTGTTTAATTTTTTGAGTTCTTTGTACATTGTGGATATTAGGGCTCTATCTGAGGTGTGAGGGGTAAAAATTTGTTCCCAGGATGTAGGCTCTCTATTCACCTCTTTTATTGTTTCTCTTGCTGAGAAAAAACTTTTTAGTTTAAGTAAGTCCCATTTGTTTAACAAAAAGATATTTAGTCGTAGCACTGGAAACACCGTTGAACCACCTCTAGCATTAGGTTTTCCTTTGCTTAGGTGGCCTCCTAAGAAATCCTGTATTGGTGTACTTTCCAGTAAGGGAGGTTGTAGCAGTGACTTGGAAACCTTACCTAAGGTGAAGTAGTCGGCTGATCTTGGGTCCCTTCCTTCTGTCATCTGAAAGACTGACCTGTCTATAGTGGGGTGTTTGATCTATGAACAGTTGATTCACTGCTTTTCAGAGCCCGATCTAAGCTCACAGATTCTCTGGGAGGTCTGGGAAGGTCGGCCGTCCCTCCGTGCAGGTTATGATCTGGTAAACTCTGCTTTCACTGGGCTCATTTCATTTTGGGAAGAAAACGGCCCATTGTGAAAAACTTTGCCTTTGTCAGGGAGCTACTTCCAGTTCTGGTTCCTCCAGGGAGGATTCTGGTGAAGACAGTTATGAAGAACAAGTAAGTCTTGTAAATGAACAACATGTTCTTGCTTAAATATTTCCCAGAAGAATCCTAAAGAAATATAATACAGGTAAGTTTTGTTATGCTCTCATTGTGAGTTATATTTACGGAAAGCAAAAAAAAAAAATAAGATTAGAATCATAGAGGAGGAAAAGCCTTTTTATATCAATGACTTATATTTTTATATCTCATGAATTCTAACCATTTATAAAATTATCTGGTTTTGTGCCCCTGCTCATGGTTGATTTCTTCCTTTCTTTTTTCCATCGTGAGACCTCTGAATTATTTTTATTCATAAGTGAAAAATGTATTACAGCTTTATTTCCTTTTATTAATAGTTCCTTCTTGCCCTTAACCACATCTCTGACTTTTTGGCATGTGAAGCCCAATGAGCTCATGCTTAATCATGTATAAACAACCATCTAATTATATGGTTTTGAATTTTCATTTGACCGACTAAACAGAAATGACACAGGAACGAGAAACCTGACAACCTCCCTGTCTTCAGATACCTGGCCTTTCTCTCCCTCACCCCCTCTTCATGCATTTAGCAAACTGCACGTTATAACTTATCAAAAAATCAGTTTGCATTTGCCAAGTTTCTGAGGTAAAATTGTTCTTTTCAAGGCTACGTGTCAAAAAACAAGTCGGGTGAGCTGAATTATACGTCTTCTTTTCAAAATTCTCTCGAACCTATTCTTTCGTCCTCTGGACCGAGGTGTTACTCGCATTCCTGGTGTTGCCGGTGTCAGATGACAGAACAACATTCATGGGACCAGCGGTTTCTCAATCTCTGTCCCCTTGCCTTCTTCCCTGAGGTGAATAATAACCATTCCAGTCACCCTGTCTTCCCCCCAGCCCCCACTTTAAACGTTGCTGACACATTTTTGAAAGCAGATAGTGGGAAAATCTTTTCAAACAAAGGTGCTCACTGTGTTTCTACAGGAAGGAAGAAGTTGTCCATACCCTTTTGTTTCTCATGGCTGGATCCTCGAATTCTGAACACAGAGAAAAATCTCTCCAGGACATTTAGCACCGTCGTTCACTGTGTTTGACAGAAAATTAAAGAAGAAAAGATACCACAGAAAGACAAATCCTGGATGATCTCACATATATGTGGGATCTCAAATAGTGAAACCCATAGAGTTAGGGCAGAACCGTGGTTGCTAGGGGATTGGGGTATGGGGGCAAGAGAGAGAGATTGGCCTGAGAGTACAGAGTGTCATTTATGCAAGATGAATACATTCTGGAGAGCTGAAGTACAGCTTCGTGGCCATACTGAACAGCACTATGTTGTGGACTTGAAACTTATTAGGAGGATAGATGTTAAGGTCTCAACACATGTGCATGTGTGCACACACACGGTAACTAGGTGAGCTGATGGATGTATTAACCACTTGATTGTGGTGTTTGTTTATGTATACATTAAGTATTTTGTACTCCTTGAATTTAGCATTTTTTTAAACTTATCAATCATACCCCAGTAAGGCTGGAAAGAAAAAGAAAAGACAAGACTCCTCCCTTTGTATTTCATTTCTTTTTTGGCTATTTTGAAAGATGATGATTTCAGAGAATAGATTTGGCTGTAGCTATAAGAGTGAAGAAAGGGGTATAGACTCTGGTGAAATTTGGTCCAAGTGATTTATTTCCTCATTAATCCTTCAATCACAGTTTGACTTCTCAATTTTTTTTTCTGAAACATGCACATCTGTAAGTGTTAAAATTTCATACACTTAAATCATTTAAGTTTGGAAGCAAATAGACTCCATTTTGGGAATTTAGGGTTAGTGTGGTCTTGATGAGATTGATTAATATCTAATAGTCTTCCTTATTGAATATATTTTTGCAATATCTTCATAGCTTTTTCTGCACACTATAAGGAGTAATCTTTGTGACTTATGGTGATTTATCATAATATTTTACTATAAACTGTGGATTTCTTTCAAGGTTCATGTTCCTTTCATGGTAGAAGAAGATCAAAGTGAAACTTCCTGTCTATAGTTGTTATTTTTGTTTTGTTTTGGAATGTGTAGAGCAGAGGAGAACAAATCCTGGCAGAATTTATTATTTGGTTCACCTGGGACAGTGAGCTGGGGATACTCTCCAGGCACCAAGTTAAGGCCTCTATGTCATTGACCCTTTGAGAATTAGGGAAGAATTGTATTTCTCCTCTTCTCTGAAAGCCATAGAGTCTTATGTTGCTTATGGTGGTTATTTATTCTAAGAATTTGTATTCTAGTCAGGAAATAAGCTTTCAGTTTGATTTAACATTCAAGTTTTTACTCACACTGATTCTCAGTTTTAGTATTCAAATTCAGATAAGCAAGTAATACTCTTTTCTTAAAGAATTATTTTAGGGAGAACATAACCATAACTCTTTAGATTTTTTTTTCATCCTGGCATCAATATGTATTAGGATTGCTCTTGTGTTTTGATGGGAAAGAACTGGGTTGCTTTTCCTCATTCAGATATTATTGTCCAAGAGTCACTGCTGGTACAGTGTCTGTGGTGGGTAGAGGTAAAACAGTTGTGATCACTTTAATACTAATACACGTTCCAGCTGTGTGAACAGAAATGCTTAGATTACTCTAATATTCCTTTTCTTTGGTGGGAGTAGTATGGGTACTGGGGATTGAACCCAGGGATACTCCACCACAGAGCTATAGCCTCAGTCCTTTATGTGATTTTTTTTTTTTTTTTTTGAGACAAGATCTTGCTGAGTTGCCCAGAATGGCCTTGAACTTGTGATCTTTCGGCTTCAGGCTTGTGCCACCATGTCCGGCTACTCTAGTTATAAGTTCAAAAATAGCACTAAGAGAAGGAAACTCACATTATATAGGCCTCACCTAGATTGCCTGTGTGTTGAGGTTTGTGATGTTAGAATTTTGTTTTTATATTTTGGCAGTTTGATTAAAGTTATATCATTTTATACAATGACAAATTGCTTGAGCCAAAGGGTAGATATTTCAGCCTTTGTATCTTTTCACTTTTAAATGAACCTATGGTGGATACGATTTATTCTACCAACTCATGTATAGAAGAATTGGTTATTTAAATTATTTTCTCTAAAGCAAAGCACATTAAACCCCAAGACCCCAACTTGAAGATTAGTGGGAAATTTAATCTCAGTCATTGTCGGTTAGGATTCTTAGACCCTACCCAAGTAAGACAATGCCTCACAGGATCTTTGTGCAGAGCAGAACATTCCAAGAGCCTTTTTGGTTCTTGGTCCGTCAGGTCACTCTTGCTGAGATGTCCCCCCTAACCACACCCACACAGTCTCTAGGAGTCTGGCACTCTGTGCAGCTTAGATGTGGGAAGCTAGAGCTGAGTTATGCTTCACCTTGATGGACTTCCTTTTGGTGCTGCCTCTTTACTCCAGGGACCATCAAACTGCTGTTCTTCTGGACTTTAGGCAGTGTCACCTTTGTCTCTCATTCTGTCTTCTCTTAGAGGGCCCCTCTTGTCAGAAGGTTCTGTGGCCTTCAGAGCACATGGAATAATGTCAGTGACTTAGGATTCCACACAGGACTAGAAGAGAAGACAAATTCAAGCATTGTATACTTTGAGCTCTTTTATAACAACCTCTCCAGAGATGAAGGAGCATGAAATACAAATAATCACTCAGTGAGTGTTCTTCCCATGTACCTGAGCTTCTGAGTGGGCTTTGGAACGTGGAGTAAGAATCTACAGCCTAGAGGAGTCAAGGGTATTTGACTGAGGAGACAGTTGAGCTGCCCTGAGGGACTTCTGGGGAGGAAGCAGGGTACTTTCCACTTCTTAGAAGTCTGAGTGACTTAATTTTTAATGAAGAAGAATGTAATCTTTATAACCATTTGCCCTTTTTCCAGATCCGATGCTTCTGGGCATGCCATCTGGACTTGCAAGCCCATGCAAAATGTGGAACAGAAAACACTTAATGTGTCTCTGGACAGTGTGAGGAATTACTGTTTATTTGTGGCGGGGGGGGGGGAAACAAAGTTAGCTTAGCAGTGTTTAATGGTGACTGTGTAAGCTTCTAAGGTACTAAGAAGTTATGTCTAGTATGAAGGATTGGTTGGAAACGTGCTTCTGAACTAGCTCTCAGATACTTAAAAAAAAAAGGTCATTGATTTATATTGAATAGGTTAAAACTACACTTCCTTCCCTTTGAGTGTGTATGTGTGTCAAAAGGAGGAGATATGGAGAGAGGGGGCAAACTGATACTTCTAGCTGTTTAGGAATTGAGAGACAAGGATATAACAACAATTGTGTCCACTAGAGACCTCATCTTTCTTGCATATCATGACTCATATGAATTTAAAACAGGACCTTCTCAACTCCATTTGTGGCCTTGAACTATATTTGCCTAATTAATTGCTCTAAAGTCATATTCTTTTCCTGTTCTTCTAGAAAATATTTGTTGAGTACCAGATATCTGACAGAGGGGACCCAGGCATTGTTCCTGGTGGTGAGGGGTTCCACTGATACGCAGTTTATCTGTTTTTCTTACAACCATTGTTTTTTGTTGGTTGAGGTAGAAATAGCAACTTAGGATATATGTGACCATGACTTATGAAGCAAAGATTTGAAGTCTACTGTTTCTTAAAGGCAATTCAGTAACCTTTAAATAAGACAAGTTGGGGTTACCCTGCCTGATCTTGTCTGAGATCACGGCAACATCTTCCTAGCTTGGTGTCTGCCTTTAGCCTTTGCTCTGCTTCTCTGTGAGCTGAAGATAGATATTACATCACATATAATAGTTTCCCACTACATAATACCTATACTTAAAAAACTATTGTAGCTCTTTGGGGTGCTTGGCTTTGAAAATTGTGTGTTATGATATTTGTAATACTTTAGTAAACTATCACTGTCGAGGACTTATGGAGTAGTTACTGTGCAGGACACTTCTCTAAGTACTTTAGATAGATTGATCATTTGGTACTGCCAACTTACTTAGGAAGGTGGGAATAATGATTACCCCTTTTTCCAAAAAGGATACAGGTACAGAGAATTTAAGAGACTTGCCTAAGGTCACACAGCTGGTGAAACTATTTTGGCTCTGGCATCTCCATTCCCTTCTACTTTCCCATCCTGCTTCTGGAATACTTTCTCAGCCTGTGCTCACTTTACTCTGGCTAGCCCCAATCCATGCTACCTTCTCCCTTCCAGCCATTAAAAACACTCAATTCAAATCTGACCTTTTCCATTAAGCCTCTTCCAGTTCATAGGATCTTTTCCTTGTTTCTACTCTTTTTGGACTCAGCATTCAGGCAACTCAGTTTAAGAGTGTTTCCCAAATGTTTTCTGTGTTAGTTAAGACTCTGTCCAACTGGTTGGAAGCTCTTTGACCAAGGGCTAGCCCAAGGCCCGAGGTTCTGTTAATATAGTATAGCACCAGGTCCTGTAAATGTGACCTGTGTGCATGGTCTTGGAGAAACGGAAGCAGTTTTCTCCCATTAAAATTGACTTTCTCCCTCCCATCCGCTCATTCGTTCTTATATTTATAGAAATCCTCTTTTTTGAAAGTCTGATAGTTTCACCTTCATATATGTCCAAAGATTAATCCCTTGGATAAACCTTAGTTTAAGCACACTAAATTAGATTGTAAGCAAGAATAGTGTGACTCATCTCTGCACCCACACTCTCTGGAATATATACCATAGCACAGAGCCTGGTGCAATAAACAGATACCTGATCAGTGAGTGATAAATTGCTAAATTGTACCTGTATTGGTATTTCGGTTTTTCAGAGTAACAGTTTGCTTATTTAACAAATATAGCTGCTCTCTTCCCATGGGATTGTGAGAAAATTTTGTCAAGGGAAAAGCAGTAAAATGTGCTTACATTTCCTCTTTGGTTTTCTGGGCTAATTGTAGGTGAACTTTATTTAACACTCTTGCTATACTAAGAGTCTCTATGGAGCAGAGCAGCTTTCAGTTAACTTGGCAAATCATTACAAGAGAGAACAGAAGGGTCAGCATAAGCACTCTCTACTAATTAGTTGATAATTGATGTACAATAGCTGACTGATGGGACTTTAGAATATAAACCCTGGAATATTGTTTAATTTATCTTCCCATCTTTATTAAGTGGCTTGGAGCTATGTATTCTTAATAACATCTTACCAGGAGTGCCCAGCTGCTGGAGTAAGACTGAGGTTTCATGGTTGGGAATCCAGGGCACTGAGTGTTATAGAAAGAAATATGATAGTTTTTAATCTCTCAGGGTATAAATGTGACTTAATTTAATACATGAATCAAATGAGTAAGCTGATGGTTCCTGCTTTGTAGATAACATTCCTGAATGCTGACTGAGGTTGGAAGAGTGTTGGTGTGGAAGTTATATTCTTGTGGGATAAACATAGAAAGATTGAGCTGAACTCATGAGGGGTAGGTGGTGGAGTTGGCATTATTCATGGTTTGTATTTGAACTATTTATCTGCTCACTTTGGAATGAAATCAGAAAATGACTTTATAGGATGTTCTTCAGCTTTGAAACTTGATTTTCTGAATCTTTTCCAACTAATTATAAAATCCTCAATCTTACTTTATTCAGTGCCATAATCAGTGCTTTCTTCTTTTGTCATTTCCCACACTGGACCTTCTGCAGTATTCATCTACTTTCTTGTTCATATGCTTCTTCTGTCTTCCTGCCCCTTTCTACTGGATTTATCGCAGGTGAACTCTGCTTCCAGTGGAATGCACGATTACCCATAACATGGGAAGCCAATGCATACCAGCCAACCATTTACCAGCACCATCTGGTTTAGTGGGTTTGAGATGAAGCATAGAAATTTGCATTTTCGAGAAGTATCTTTGGGGATGCTAACATATAGCCAGATTTGGAACCATTGGTGAATACATAATGTCCAGCTTTTAAATCAGGTTGTTTTCAGCTTTTTGTTACTATAATAAAATACATGAGAGAATCAACTTATAAGGAGAAAAGCTCTGTTTTGGCTCATGGTTTCAGAGATTTCAGTCCAAGATCAGTAGGTCTCATTGCTTTTTGACTTGTGACAAGACAGCACATCATAGTAGGAAGCCTATGGTGAGCAAAGCCATCTACTTAATAGCAGGAAAGTGAAAAAGAGGGAAGGAAATGACTGGAGTTTTATAGTCCCTTTTGGGCATATCTCCAGTGACCCCAAATCTCCCACTAGGCTCCAACTCTTAAAAGTTTTTACCACCTTCCAAGAGTGCTAGACTGGGTTCCAGCTCTCTAACACTTGGACCTTTGGGGGACATTCCAGATCCATGCTATAGCACATGGCCTTTAGGTCACCTGAACCAAGCCTCTGAGCTCTGTGTCCTTGCTGATTCTCCTGGTCAGAGCCACCTCCTTGAGGCAGTTCTGACTCCTCATTCCTAGGACCACTGTGCCTCCTACTTCTGTTTCCACTTCTACACCCTACTATTTCCTTCTCACTCCCATGCTTCTTGTCCTTCATATTTTGACTTACTGGTTTCTAACCAGTGCTCCTTAGAATGCCAGTCTTGGGTGAGTCCTTAAGAGGAAACCCTCCCCAAACAAATGCATTTTGCATATTATTTGCTTCTCCCAAAGAGTGATCATATGCATTTGCATTTTAAAGGATCTGATAAAAAGATATTTATGAGAGTTTTTCAGAATTGTTTGACCATGGACATCTCCCTGAGCTTCACTTATTTATCATGCAACACTTTTGGACACACTGAAGAACTTTGGGAAATGGCTTTGTGGTTATTCTTCTTCAGTGAATTTTTTGTTATATAGTTAGTGCCCCTCCTCTTCTATGAGCTCCTGTCTCTATGATTTAGCTTCATGTTTAAACCAGTCACACTATATGGTTGTTCCAAGGTGAGTCTGTTTTAGCTCTTGGAGATTGTTAAGTCCCGTAGAGACAGGATGCCTTTCTAGTGTTCCTGAACTCCTCCCATAGGCTTGGTACCATTTGGAGCATTTGTAATATTTGCCCAGGTTGAAGTACTTTGCCCTTGCCTGTAGAAGCAGTTATTTCATTCTGATTCTCATCCTTTGGTGTTCTTAGCCACTTACCCAGGCCTTACTGTATTTCAAGTGGCACACTACCCAGATATGTTTGTGACATTGTCACTGCTGTATCTTAGCTGTGAAACATTACAAATTGGCAAAACACTGCATAACAAGTCTCATATGTTTGACATGCAGGATTTTATTATTCCTGGTTCTAGGGAGAAATGTGAGTGAAAACAGAGAGAATCTGATAACCCTACTTCAGCAGCCTCTTTGACTTGTATTCGTATAGTATTTGGGGAAAAGCCTACCTGTGTCTTCCTGTGGTGAAAAATATATACTTTTCAAAGTTTTCCCATATACCTGGTGGTCATCCCATTTGGGAGAAGAACAAGGGCAGACTCAGATTGATAAAATGCCTTGCCCAAGATTATATACCTTGTTACTGCTAGGTACCTATGTTTTGTTATAAGAATAGAATATTTGTGCTATGGAATTAGATGTGTTATTTAAGCATTAGTTTTAAGATCTGATTCTTCA
Organism: Ictidomys tridecemlineatus; assembly: GCF_052094955.1. NCBI lineage: Eukaryota > Metazoa > Chordata > Mammalia > Rodentia > Sciuridae > Ictidomys > Ictidomys tridecemlineatus. The sequence continues at coordinate 146,942,527 of NC_135480.1, read as the reverse complement.
TCAAAACAGGCACATTCTGATTTTTTTTTTTAAGAATAGAGGGGACAATGTGTGTCTAACTCATGTTGCTTTTAGAATTATAGCATACATATTCATGTTTGTATGAGCTTGTGGAAGAATACATATTTAACTGTTTTAGTTGAGTATCTTAAAGGAATGATAATGGAGAGGTATAAGAATATGAACTTTTTCTTTACATACTTAAAGAAAAAAGACATTTGTGTCTTTTTAAAGCACGTACACATAAATGCATATTAGTTATTTAGACATCAGTAAAAGTATTTCCAAATAAAAGATCACCAGTACATTCTAGAAGATGCTTTTACATATACTAAGTTAATAAAACTTACGGGTACAATGTATATGCCATGATTTTGAACATAGTTTTGAGTCTGTGAGGGGACTCACAACATATAGACTATTTCTTCCTTATCAGAATATCTGTTTTTCCTGATAGAGAATAGGTTGGAGGGGCATAGTTCTGTGAATGAGCCCATGGGGCCTGATAACTGGACCCTAGTGTTAGATCATTTTACCTACCCCATCCAGGGTGGCCCTGTCAGAATAAGCCTGCCAGGTAGGCTTATTCCATGTGGAAGAGAACTCCGTCTCTGTTGGTAAGCTTAATTCCAAGAGGGAAATAAAAGAAGGGTTTAATTGAGACATTTGTCCCCATTTGTTCTTCCTTATTTTGGCAGAGAAAGCCCAAGTATGTACTGAGACTCACTTCTCCTTAGAAAATGATGAACCAAGAAGAGGTGTGTGTTCCAACCATTTTACGTACATGAATTTGATAATCATTTCTCCCACGATGGCCCAATTGGAATAACTCAGAAAATTGTTCAGTAATGTAGTGACGATAATAACAAAAACAAAAACAAAAATTATAGCTACTTTCTACTGAGCAAGCACATCCTGTGTGTTGGCCCTTACTAATCCTTGAAGCAGCCGTATAGGGTGTGCAGTGTTGTCTCATTCCTAGAGATGAAGAAACCAGGAGGTAAAGTCAACCTCTAAACAGCCAGAGTTACGTATATGAGCAGGCGGCGGTGGCCAGCTGCATTTTCCCAGGCAAAATCAAAGTATTTTCCAGTGGCATTTGGAATTTGTTTACTTTTGATGGGAGTATTAGACTCTTATTTTACATTAGGCATTTATTTGGATTTATTAAAGGAAATCTTGCCAGATACAGATGTTGAAATATTTACAAATAAAAATAAGGGGAAAATTTGAGCCTCAAAGTTGCAGAAACTTCATTGGTGCATGACTTAAATTGAGATTCAAGACTACCTTGATTTTGTGTATGCCTGGGAAAAGAACTTGCATAAAACGAATGAAAGTTTTACTGGGAGGTTTACACAAATACTTCTTCCGGTTTTTCTTGCCAAGTTTTAAAAATTATTTTTTTAATTGCTAGGAAAGTTTTGAATTTTTTTCTATTATATTGTTGTTATATAGTAAAATGTTCTTGAGGTATTTGACTAGTGATTGATATCTTAGTCTAAGCTAATTAGAGTCTTAAAACATTTACCTGAAAGAAAGATGATATGGAGGTGAAGAAAAAGAGTAGCTTAAAGTCTGAAGGTTGGGGGGATGGAGAATTGATATGAGAGACAGAGAGAGAGAGAGAGAGAGAGAGAGAGAGAGAGAGAGAGAGAGAGAGAGAGTCTGTCTGTCTTGGGTGGGAGGCCTTAATGTATAGTCCCTGTACACTAGAGAAAAGAGGCCCTAGGAACAATACCAGAAAGGTACCAGGGATAAGTTCTTTAATAAAGTTTATCTAATTCTTGCAATGCACTTATGAGCACTTATTAAGTGCCAGGCCCTAAACATGAGGCACAGAGAGCTCAGGTAGCTTGACTAGGGACATACAGTCAATCCATGATGGAGGTAGGATACAAACCCATGTTCTTGATTCCTGTTTTCTCTGTTGTTAACCTCTCACTTCTTCCTCAATGTTTCCAACTGCCTTCAGTGCCCTAACGTCTAGTGGTTTGTTAATGCATTCTTGAAGACCCACTTGAGCATGTGGCAAAGCCTCTCTTTGATCCCGGATTAGGAAACAATTGCTCTAAATGTGTCTTTGATAACATTTGAATATAGACATTATATTATACACTAATACTATAGCGTTGCTAAATGTCTTGAATTTGGTGGATGTATTATGGTGATATATGTAGGAATGAAGGGCATGAAATCTGTGACTTAAATGGTTCAAAATTAATATTAATAATAAAAATAGTAAACTTATTTATAGGAGATGAATGGATACACAGGCCATTAGATAAGAGTTGGAGATTATTTTACTATTCCTTCAACTTTTCTTAAGGTTTTAAAATTTTCTAGAGTAAAATATTGGGGGAAGAAAACCCTGATGCTTGGGGTTTTGCATTCAGAACAATGCTGTGAGTTAGATATGTTATGTCCCCATTTTAAAGCTTAAGGACCTTGCCCAGGGTCACACATCCAGTGAAGGTGGGATTTGAATACTGCTATTATATTTCTGCAAAACACCCTCCTTCTGTGTGTTGAACATATAGAAATTGATAGGTTGAACCACATAGAAATTGCTCTTCTATGATAATTTCTAATCTATTTTAAAAGCCATTGCATTTGACTCACCCTAGGAGTAGGGATCACTTCTTTTCTAATGAATGGTTGGTCTGTTATGTTTCTTCATGACCAGAGAATGGGTTCCATGGGGGATCAGGTCCATCTTGCTTACCACTGTCTCCACAGACTGCCTGGTTTGTGATTGACATTTGATAAGTGTCAGTTGAATGAACAACAACCAAAAAGTTTTGACTCCTTCTCCTCTTTTTTCAGGTGTATCTCATTTTTGCAGTCCCCTGTATCTGTGTCACTTTTAGGAGAACCTGTGAATAGTCATAACCAGTTAGAAAAGATGCAGCTTTGCCAGTGATAATTGCAACATAATCAACATATTCAACTTCAGGAGAACCCTTTTAACTGATGAAGACATTGATTAAAACATGCCCTTCTAAGATGACCTCTCAGTTCAGAAACTTGAAAATGTAACATGTTTGGGCTCACTACCAGCACACAGCAATTTTGGCTAGAATGTATGTGGTGCTCCGAATGCCATCCTCTCAGATCCTTATTTGAACAGTAAACACATTTTTAAAACATATCATGTTGTCTCTAAAAATAAGCGATCTTTCAAAACGAAAACCAGTGCACAAGTAGTTGGCACATCTGGTAGTCAGAGAAATTGTATGGTTTGTTTTTAGGGAATGACAAGCCAAGGAACATTCAAACTTGGCCAATTGCAAACTTTTCTTCTATCTGTGATGACACCTGATTTTTAAAAAAAAAAAATTGGCTCCAGGCTTGATGCAGAAAGAACATTGGAAATGGTCAGAGAATTAAACAGCACCATTTACTTTCTTGTTTTGTGCAAGGAATTATAAAAAACTGTTTTTTTTCTTACTTCAAGAAAGAATGGAGCAAAAAAGCAAGGACAAACATGAAACAACAATAACAATAACAAAAACAATAGCAGTGGATAGCCATTGAGCACCTATTATGTGCTGGATAATGTACTGAGTCCTTTATATGTGATGTTAATACTAGATGCACAACAACCTTGTGGGTGGTCTTAATTTTCCTCCTGTTTTGTAGATGATAAGGCATGGAAATAAGACATACAAATGCTCAGTAATCTGCCCAGGTCATGCACCTAGCTGATCGGAGGCAGGCTGTCCCCAAAGTTCGAACTCCAGAGCACTGCCTGATTCTGAATAGCCTGGAGGTGGTCATTATGTCTGGCATTAGAAAAAGAATTAGATGGTCACATTGACCTGCAGTGGCTCTTGGTCAAACTATTGTTTCACTCCACTTGTGAGGCAAATGATGCTGTTTTCCAGAACATTCTTATAGCTACATACAAAAATTCCCTATTCCCAAGAAGTCCACCATTCATTCTCATGGTTTGAGGCTGTCATCTATGATTCTGTCAGAAGCTGTCATTTCTCTCTTTTTTTTTTGAAGGATATTAAAGCTGACCAGTGAATTTGGGAGTAGGGGGTGGGACAGTAAAAAATTGATGGACATATTGGAGACAGAAGGGCTAATGTTAATTTCTTTATTACAGAACAAGAAAATAATGTGGATATATGCATCCAGGGTAGAAGGTTACACAGGCAGTATGACCTGTGTAAAATTCTGGCCCAGGAAAATGGATTTATAGTTACTATTCCCACTGACTCCATCTTCCAGTAAGCAGCCCTGTGGAGAAGCATCAAAAGGATTGACTTTTTGAAATTGCTTTTATTTTTTCTCCAAATGGCACTGTTTCAAAAAAGACAATCAGGTGGGCTTCAGTGGAAATAATTTGTCAGTGTTTAATGCTCACTATAACTATCTTCTATTTTCATTCTTTTATCTCCTCTAAGCCTTCTTCAATGTGTACTAATAGACCCCAGGCTAGGTGCTAAGGGATGCCCCAAACATAGGGCTCTGCCTTTCAAAAGCTGTAAAATATAAAAACTGAGAGGATGAAAGGCCGGCAAAAGTTAATTTCCTGAAATGTTCCAGGAACTGAGGCAGGTATATTACGGGAGACCAAAGGGGAACAAAGGGAAGAGTTGGGCAGATCTGCTAATTTGGAGGTGGAGAAGGGAGTTCATAGAGGAGGGAACCTTTGAATTGAGACCTTAAGATGCAGAGGGTTCTCACTAGGTAGGTTAGTTAGAGTAAGGCCATTCCAGGTAGAGAGAAGAGTTTGAACAAGACATGGGTTAAAATAAAATTCTCACTGATCATGTTGGTATTTATTGATTCACGGTATGTGTATTTTAATGTCACAACATCTCTGAAATTTGAACACCAGGCTGCAAATTTAATTGGCTGTTCATGTTTCTCACTGGTAACCAAAATAATGCTGTGCCTTACAATGTACTGGCATTTTAGATTTGATGAAATATTAATCTGCTTTGCCATCAAGTGTTATTTTTTAAGTGTGCTGTTCCAGCTTCTGTGTGTCTTTGTTTTAGGGGTGGATGGATATTAATATTTGTTTATTTAAAAGGAAAAAGACATGAAATGATTGAATTCTTTATAGGACTATATGGTATTTGACAGAATACTTAACATCTGATGTTGTTTTGATAACAAGGGCTGATAACAATGGAACCTGGGGAGGCAATTCAGGTGTTTTACATACTGGGCTAAACTATGAACCACAACATTACCTTTTCCAAGGTCAGAAGGAAGTGGCATTTAGAATTTTTAAAAATGGTTAAGTTCTGATGCACCCCATAAAACTGTTCACACCAATCTAGGTGTCAATATGAAGCCCTGATAGTACGATGTTTTATGAGTTATGAAAACAGAGTATCTATGATTGATTGTCCAAGTCCCAAGAAGATGGATCGAACTTAAGCTGCAGTGGGAAGGGTAGATGAGATGTTCTGGTGGGTGTATTTGAAAAACAGAAATCCAAGAAACTTCTGTTGCAATTAATGATCTTGGAAAATGTACAGGAAGAAGTCAAGATCCTGGAGCCCGAACTTAAGCACACAGGTGTCACAAAGATACACTCCTAGCAGTATCAGTTTCTGCTTGGATTTCATCTGAATTTTAGTTTCCTTAAAGGATGGACTGGAGCAAGGCTGCTGCCAGCTAAGGATGCTGTCACTCTACCAGCGTTTTTGAGATGTGGCTACATCGATGGGGCCATAGCTATTGTTCCAATTGTCTTGTTTGTCCTTTGGCTTCAGGGACTTCTGGAAGAAAATGTTTCAAAAGATGATAAGTAAAAATACTTTTTGGCTATTGATTTAATTTTGGGGAAAACAAAATAGGAAAGCATGTCCCCAGGGCTAAGGAAAGATACAGTGACACTTTTCACCTGTTACGATCCCAATTATATCAATGGAAAAAAAAAAGTGAACTTAAGTGAGAATATTTTAGATCCTGATTTGTTAAAAACTGAGGTCATATTTATTTTCATTTGTTGTAAGTGGGAACAGAGTGTTTAGTTACTGACACTTGGCCAGGTAGTTGGCAAAAAAAAAAAAAAAAAAGTTTGAACAAGTACATCCATGTAAAAAGAATGTCTCCAATGATTCAGCTATTATTATTATTTTTTATAAATGAATCATGGCAGTGTTTGCCTTTTTTTTCCCTTGCTTTTCACTTTTCCATAATGACACAGATTCTTGTGGGTTTCTTCTTTTTTCTTTCTCCTTTGGGTATGTACCAAACTTTGCTACATTGGAAGGTTGTAAACTAATGCAAATGAAAAACCTATGTCAAATTTAGTTACCAAGTTGCTTTTCAAATGAGTGTGTTAAGACTGTCATCCTGATTGTTTAAAAAATTTGGTATGTGTTCAATGACAGAGTATTGGGATAAAGAGAAAAAAAATCAAGATTGGAGGTACACAGTCATACTATATCCTTTTAAACAGGCTTTTTGGAAGTCCAGATTTGGAATGAAGTAAACCAGTTAAACGGGTTTTTATTTTTTTGAATTTTTTTTAGTAGTGTCAACTTTCCTTGCTGGGTGATTCAAGTGGAGGGGGAGGAGACAAAAAAAAAAAAAACCACCAGAAAACACTTTGGTTTGGTGAAGGTAATTCTATCTCCCTACCACCTTAACCCTTTAGGTAAAGATATAAGATATACCTCTCAATATCATTCTCAAAACAAGATTCTCACTTCTATATAGAAGTGAAATTTAACCACATTTTATATAAGTGGTGATTATGGAAGAGTGTCTGTTGTAGCTTTATGACTTTCCAGTTGGAATTAGAAAAAGATTTTTGGTAATAAAAGGAAAATCCGAGGACTGTCTTTTGAGATGGGTCCTGATATAAGTGTGCACATGTGTGTATTTACTGGTCTCTGATTTAAGGGACATAAAAGCTAACCTGATTCATTTGTTTTTAGGGGCTCTTGGCTTTGGGCCTCAGTGCAAGTCCATTGGAAAAGGCAGCTGCAACAATCTAGTGGTCACCAGCAGTCCCATGATGGTTCAGCGACTGGGACCCATTTCACCTCCAGCAAGCCAGGTCTCCACAGCATGCAAGCAGATCAGTCCTAGCTTACAGAGGGCAGTGAATGCAGCCAACCTGAATATACCTCCTTCAGATACCAGGTCTCAAGTTACTTTTTTTTCCCCCTTCTTTATGGTATAATCACACCCCACATGTGTTTTCCCTTCTATTCCTGAATGCATGGGCGTGCACACACGCACACACACACATGCACACACACATACACACACACGTATGCACATAAACACACATGCTCCCAAGCAACTCTTCTGATGTGAGTGTTGTAGGGGAATGCTCCTAAAAACTAAGTATGGGCCATTGTATCCTCTTAACTAGGAGGAATGGTTTAATATCTACTATCTTGTGGTATAATTAAAATGAATGCCCATTTTGAGATTTTGAGCCTCAGTGACTGGAGGCCAGTATGTACATTTGTCAGTTCTTGGTGAAGCAAGTCATGTCATGGTTGAATAAGTGTTCCATGCACATCTTTTTTACCTGACAGGTTTTGGTGTATATATTTCAGTCTCAACACTGCTTATCAAGCTGTTTTCTCAATCCATCCATCTGTCTACCCACCCATCAACCAATCTACCCAAATATGTATCAATATCAAGCATCTACTGTCTGTGTAATGTAATAGTCAGAGTTTAGGGAGATAGCAGAGAGAATGAAGACAGAAATCACACATTTTAAGGCTTTATGATATGTCGGGAAGACGTATTTTCATGTATGAGTTACATAACATTTCAACATGATGTATGATTAGGTGGCAGAATAAGTAGGTACAATAAGTACCACGTATTTATCTTCATAGGGGAGAATTAATTAGAAAAGAGAAATCACCCCTCAGACAAATTTTCATCTCTGTCAAGGTTGATATTAGGGAGATCATAAAACCAAAATACTGTATAGTTTAAGGTCCATTTCTTTTTTAAGTTACTATTTTATCATCAGAAGTTATCTTCTTTGAAAAGCACAATCCAAAGTTTTTGCCTATGAGTCCTGGTTCTGCTGTAACTGATCCTGCAAAGGACTTTCACTCTCTGGGTCTCTTCCTCTTCTTCTTGTGGGGCTGTAACCCACTGAGATACCTGTGGTTCTGAGACTCTATTTCTTCTTCCTTTCCTTCCTACTACCCATCTTTTCTGCTCTTGTCTTCCTGCACAATCCTCCCAGCTTCCATTTGAGACTCTGAAAACATAGTTCCTGGATCATTTATTTATGCCAATTTTTTCATGGGGTGGAAAGTTGTTTTTCAGCTGAGACTTTTTGTGATGGGAAGCTGCTGTCATTTTCCCATTGATGATTATGCCTTGAGGGACTCCTCAGACTTGCTGAGTGCTGCATGTAAAATTAACTGTGCTCATGGGTGGGTGTCACTGGGAAGCCTTCAGCTTCCTGTCGGTGGCAAGTCCAGCCCATGCCTTGAAGGCAGAGTCATAATTAATGGAGGAGCTGATGGTAGGCAGAGCACAGGCTGCTCAAGCCACATACCTTATGCAGTCCTTTTCATGGGTCGGCCAGAGAGGGTCATTATCTCAGTGTGTTCTGGCACATTTGATTCCTTAGCATAATTTTATATCCTTAAAAGGCAACACCTTAAAGAAACACTGACAAGTGTTTTTGACTATGTATATTCCGTGAGCTCTTCTATGAGAAAAAAAATTTTTTTTGCAGGATGAACAAAGAAACACGAGTTGAGGAGTGGCTTAGTGAAGGATGGAACCTACTTTTAGCAATTTGGAAAGGTCGCATATTATTTGTGATCTTTAAATTGGTTTGTGTGTTCCATCAGAGGGGAGAAAGAGTAAGAGGCAGCAGTTCAAACTGGAAGGCATGTCAGTGTCACAGAGAAGATGGTGAGGTCATCATCTTGGAGCCTTATCCACCAGGAGTCTGCTGGAGGCAAATAGGGACTGGAGAGATGCTCTGCCTAATTACCCATATAATTCCTGTAATTCCTAAAGTAGAAATTATATCACTCAAGGACAATCGTGGGTAGAATTTGGATAGACATCCTTCCAGGTGTATGCAAATGCATGCATCATAAGTATTGGCTTTTCTTTCCACTAAATTGACCTAATAACTGACATAGTTTTATAATTACTTTTTTCAGTTCATATATTATGAACTCTTTTGTAATAAAGGTTTCTTCAGCCTCACATAATGGTTTCTTTCTGCTCCAAATTCCATTTTATAAAGAAAGTATATAAATAAAAAGTAATTCTTATCAGTCTTTTATTACTAGGGATTTAGTTCTTTCCCCTTATTTTAGTATTATAAATAATGCTTTATTGCATTAACCCTGTAACTCTTTTATTGCACCTCTCTGATTATTAGAATAAATTCTTAAAGTACAATTTGCTGGGTTAAAAGAAATGTACAATTTTTAGCTCTTAATATGTATTCTCAAATTGCACTGTAGAAAAGACCTACCCTTTTATAAATTCACTAACAGGCTAAGAGAGTGCCTGTTTTCTCTGGCCTTATCAAATATTAGTTATTATTTTTATAAGTTTTTCTTAGTATAAGTTTTTCCATCTGAGGTACGAAATGATATTTTGTTTTAATTTGCATTTCTTAATTATTGATATCATTGACTAGTTTTCATGGATGCATTGGCTCTGTTTTTTTTTAATTCATTGGTATACATTTTTCTCTTGAGTGCTCATCTTGAAAAAGTCACTTTTTTCTTAGCTTTGTTGGGTTCTGTCTAATTAATTGATGAGAATTTTGCCCTAGTATTTGCTTTCATTAATTTCCCAACCATTTCTGACTTAATGATAAATGCAAACTTACCCCTTAGTATTTTGAAGATCAAGAAGATCAAGAAATCATTCTCAATTTAGGCATTCCCAAAAGTTTATACCACAGAGTCTGTTGTGCATTTTTCTCCTAAAATAACAAGGCCAACGTACTGGTATAGTAGTCTCATCCAGTGGAGTCATATCCCCATCTAGCAAAAGTTGGGCAATGGAAGAAATTTGCAGGAGTTTGGAATATATTTAGCTTTTCTGGTGTTTGCACATGCATTGTGATTCTGCACTTTATGATTGAATATTTGTACTACCTTCTAGTATTATCCCTGTTGAAAGCATCATGGACCCCAAGACACAGAAAATCTAAATGCTTTCTCCAGTGTCACTTGCTTGTCAGTCACAAAACTCACCCATTGCCTGATAATATCATTCTACATCCAGAAAGGCACCACATTTCTCTTTCTCTTCTATTAGAAATTCTTAGGGATGATTGTCTTTTTGTTTGGAATATGCCCACAAAGCTCAGAGGAAGAGCACAGGCTAGGAATGGACTCTGGACTCTCTATGAGTCCTAACATTTTATAAAACCCTTCTGTGATCAGATGCCCTGCTAATTTTTCTGAGTGATTTACCAGGACACATAAATAAGAAGTTCCAGATAGACCAGGACTGGTCTTCCTTTCCATATCTGTGTATATATGAAATATATGTATTCTTATGAGTGTCAGTTTGAGAGTTTTCTGCATTATTTTTAAATTAGAACTTCTTTTAAGTTTGGCATTAAACCAAATAATTCAATTTGGGTCATCCTACCTCTTACAACTGAGAGTTACTTAGCTCTTACTTTATCAGCCACCGTAATCCTTTTTGCTGATGGTTCCCGGGTGTTCGTATTGCTTTTATTTTGTTTGAGATATATCTACCTTCTTTTCACATATAGCTCCAAATAAACCAGTCACCAGAAATAGTATCCTTAGGAACAGATGAACATATGGAAATGGAGATTGTTCTCAGTATGGTGACACAGCGCTCTGAACTCTGTCACTTTCCTTCCCACAGGTCCGGTGTTGTAGCAGCAGGGGTTACAGGCAAGAATTCTTGGCAGCCCTCACACTCATTCAACATATTGTTGCAGAAAGAACAGAAAATTTGTGTTCCATTTGTAGCTTGTGTGACTTGAAGCCGGGTTTACCAGGTCTTGTAGTCAAGCAGAGCATTATGGACCACATGTGAGCTGCAGTGTGAGAAAAGCAGTAGAGAATGTATATGATCCAGCTAAGGCTCTGTCTGTCACATGCTGCTTCATTTATTATTCACTGAGGACTTTATCCCCTCCCCCCATTTTTTTTTTTTTTTTGGTGTGTGTGTCACTAGGAAAAATTTTTACAGAACTTAGTTTTATTCTTTGTATAATAGAATTGATTAAAAATCCAGTTTACTTGCCTCACATATTGTGTCAAATAAGAGGGTAACATAAGAAAAATGCTTTGTAAGTTACAAATATTTGATAGTTACCATCATGATGTTTATTTATTTACTTTGTTAATTGACAAGTTTTTGAATACTTTGTATTTATCTAACACTCTGGTAGGTACTAGGGAGATTAAAAAATGCCTCTTCTGTTGAGAGACTTTGACTTCTGTTGAGGAAAATACCCACATATGCTTCCAGGTGCACAGATAGTATATAAACCTCTTTAGAAAAAGGACTCTTACTGAGAACTGGTGTATTGGGGAGAGATTCCATGCATTATAACTGTAAAAGGTCTGGATTATTGCATAGGAGATAGGAGGGAGACTGGCTGCTGAGAGAGAGAGAAAGAGAGAGAGAGAGGTGGGGGGGGAGGGAGACAGACACAGCCCTATTCATACTAATTGCTTTAATGGTAGAATATAGAATTTGCTTTTTGAAAAATATATGATAACTATCTTAGAAAACTGAGATGTCCAAGGTATTAAGCAAAACATCTACACAGGGTTATATTCAGATTTAATTTAAGCCATAGTAAGGTGTAATTTGAGAAAAATGAGAATCGTCTTTCAACAATGGAACAATGAACAAGTCTCACTATAGGCTGCCCTCAAACCAAATAATATAATTTTATAAGCAAAGTTTATAGAGGTAGATAAAATTCTCTGTTGGTCACTGCTTAAAAATCTGAAATGTTCTAAAATGACACTGACAGGCAAATGTGCCACCTGAGAATGGACATCCACTCAGCCACATGGCTCTAGTGAAGCTCTTATTCTTGATGTTCTATAAACTTTCTCAGGGTGTAAAGCAAAGTCAGTTGTCTCTGCTTCAAATATGACATATCTACTGATTTAGCTTGGGTCTGAAAGTAATTCCTGAATCTCAATGGGGAAGGGGCCAAAGGGCCCTTGACATCCAATCACCAGGAGCCTTCTGCTGAGCTCTGCAGGAAGAGTCACAAGCTGCAAGTGTGCTAAGAAAATAATTGAAAAGTGTCCACGGGGAATTAAAAAACAGATGGTTCAGAAAACACTTTGGGGCTTGAAAAAGGACTTCAACCCAAATGTAAGGATGTGGACTAAGAAAAAAATCTATGTCAAGGGCAACTGGACATACATTCTGGCTGTGTTTGTCATTGGTAAACATTACTTCGCCTGATGGTAACATCATGTTGATCACAGTGTTATCACCCCATAGTGTGCATTTCAGAGCTGTTTTCTTGCTAATATCTCACACTCATAGGAAACTACATTCCTGGCTTCCATTTTGTGAAATGGAGTAAGAGGAACAGGTGGGATAAAGTGTTTCTCTTTTTCACTTGTTCCTTTGCAACAGGTTGATATTTAACAGCTAAAGATAGTAAAAGTATTCATTTTGGGGAAGGCAGACATTTTCTATAACATTTTGTTGTGGTTAATTTTATTATCCTCAAAATAGATCTCTGTAGAAAGCAAGTGCAGATACACATAAATAAGCCAACTTTTCTGCTATACACTGAGTCAAAGACAGGGAATACAGTGCCTGTTTTAAATGTCTACATGAGTAGTCTCTTTGTGACAGATTTTCTGTCTAAGGTACATAGCTTTTTATTTTCTTCAGTTCTTTTTAAAGCAAGCATGCCGTAATAAAGCAAAAGAATTTTAAAGGGGCCTGAGCTACATTATGGGCCATTTTTTTATGTATACAATATATTGTGAGACATGAAGCTAATTAGCAAAGGGTAAGAACAGGTAGGGAAATCTTGTAAAACAAGCAATTGAAAGTGAATGATCTACTCTCAGCCCAAAGCTGCTCTGATTTAAGAACAAGAACTCATCAAAAACCCAAGGCAAGCAAGTGTGATTAAACCTTACATGGCCCCAGCATGTAATTCTAAATATGACTTGATTTTAGTTTAAACTCCTTATATATTATAGCTATGTTTTATTTAAAAAATTAAGAATTGAAACCAGTCCATGTGTTTTATATATATTTTTCACCTACTGGGATGATTTGATATTGTAACTGAGTACTGACAGTATAAATTGCTCTTTAATTATTATTATTATTATTATTATCTTACTAATTGTTAATATCAGTGAAACTAAATTGTAAAGCTTCTGAATCCCTTGGACTATGCTTTGACTTTAAGGATTTACTCTTTTTTTTTTTTTTTAATGAAGTAAAGTTTAATGTTACCTCCCCAAATAGATGTTACTTAAAGGCTGGTACTCTGTTTAGATTTGTATGCGCTGCAAAGCCTATCATACCATACTGCACACAGTAGGTACTTAACAAATACTTGATTATTTGGTTTGCTGTGACAGACATTAATAATTTTCCCCAGGTCTTTAATTTCCCCCTACATTAAAAGAGATATTTGAAAATAAAGCAAGCACTATTTATTATAATTAAAGTTCTGAGATTATAACAATATATCTTTTGTTTTATTATTTCAGTAAGCCTTAGCTTTTATTGTGCTTCTTGGGAAAATATTATTTACCTGGAACGAAAAGCCTTGGATTTTATCTGAACCCAAGAATGTGTGTTTGGTGGAGAATGTAATTAGGGGAAATACATAAGGGATTGTAAGTGCAGTGTTCTTTTAGCTCTTAAGCAATCCATATCCTGTTAAAATGTTATTTTTTTTCTTCTCTTCTGGCTGCTGTTCCAGGTCCCTTATTTCACGGGAGTCTCTGGCATCCACGACTTTGAGTCTCACGGAAAGTCAATCGGCCTTGAGTGTGAAACAAGAGTGGTCTCAGGGCTACAGGGCTCTGCCTTCACTTTCCTCCAACCATAGCTCTCAGAATGGTGTGGATCTAGGGGACTTCCTTGGCCTTCCTCCGGGGACATCCATGTCCAGCAATAGCGTCTCTAACTCATTGCCATCCTATCTTTTTGGCATGGAAAATACCCACTCTCCTTACCCTAGTCCCCGGCATTCATCCACCAGATCCCACTCGGCCCGCTCAAAGAAGAGAGCACTGTCCTTGTCGCCCTTGTCAGATGGCATCGGGATAGACTTCAATACCATCATCCGCACCTCACCCACGTCCTTGGTTGCCTATATCAATGGGCCGAGGGCATCCCCAGCCAACATGTCCCCGCAGCCAGAGGTCTACGGGCATTTCCTGGGGGTACGCGGCAGCTGTATTCCCCAGCCATGTGCAGTACCTGGCAGCCAGAAGGGCGTGCTGGTGACCAGTGGTGGCCTAGCGCTACCGGCCTATGGTGATGATGGAGTACTGGAGTATGAGCGCATGCAACAGCTGGAGCACGGTGGCCTTCAGCCCGGGCAGGTCAACAATATGGTGGTGCAGCATGGCCTGCCGGGCCCTGAAGGCCAACCTTCTGGCATGCTCAAGACTGAGCGACTGGAGGACTTCCCAGGTGGTACCCTGGATCTGCCACCTGCTCCCCCCCTACCTCCCTTGCCACCGCCTCAAGGTCCCCCACCACCCTACCATGCCCACCCTCACCTTCATCACCCAGAGCTAGTGGCCCACAGCCAGCCACTGGCACTGCCTCAAGCCACCCTGGACGATGATGGAGAGATGGATGATGGTGGGGGCAAGCACTGTTGTCGCTGGATAGATTGCAGCGCCTTGTATGACCAGCAGGAGGAACTTGTGCGGCACATCGAGAAGGTCCACATTGATCAGCGAAAGGGGGAAGACTTCACTTGCTTCTGGGCTGGCTGCCCTAGAAGGTACAAGCCTTTCAACGCCCGCTATAAACTGCTGATCCACATGAGGGTCCACTCTGGGGAGAAGCCCAACAAGTGTACGGTGAGTTTCTGAAGCCCAGGAGTGACCTTTCTCCAAGGCCTAGCATTTGTATTTCATGTGTGTATTTTTCTAAACTTGGCCCACAGGTCTGAGGACAGTTTCTTCATTTGTGGGTTTGGATGTGTGGTGCTGGGGATGTCCATGAGATTGGATACGTCTTTAGCTAGAGGAAGGGAAAGGTTCTTCTGATGGCTAGTGGCTGCTGGTTTCTCTCCATTTCTAGATTCTCTTCTGAAAGGGTACATGATCAGCAGGGAAGGCCAGGCTGCCCCACTGTCCGTAATCTTGAAAAAAATGCTGGCCAGGCACAAACTGGAGCTTCCTTAATGTGCGTGGACGTGCAAGAGCAAAGGAACACACGTCACACCACCAGCGAGCTTTAGCTCTCTTCCAAAGCAAATACTCAGATTTTTCTTTCCCTCCAAAAACTGGGTGAGACTTGGAGTGGGGGAAAGGGGTGTTCTGATATTTAAGAAAGGAACTTACCACTTAGCAAATTGGCTAGTAAAATTATTGCTACATGTACCTACACGCCTGCACACTGTACTTTCCAGTTATGGGACTAGTTAATGATTTATAGCCAGCATAAAAACACCAGAGGATACCACAAAGCAGAACCTGGAGGGATCTCACCTAATTTTAAGGAGAGAGTTTGTGGAAAGATATAAGGAGGGAGTGGATTAGGGAATGTGCCTAATATACCTTTGGCATTGAAAGAAGTGGGCCTGGTGTCACTTTTCCCTGCCTTCCCCTTTTCCCGGCATCAGTCCTAGAACTCTGTTTCTGGGCAAAATTTACTATATTTGAATAACATGATTCTTAAACTATTTCACAATAATTTCACACCTTAGAGAAGCCCTCAGGGTTTACAAGTGGGACATCACCCTTGGGATCACAGGGATGGCTTTGCACAATCTGACAGCTTACTTAACTCTTGGAAGAAGAAGAACATATGGTTTATATTAATTTAGATGGGCAGGAATATTTCTTCAGAGTTAAAATCTGAGAATTCTGTGTGCTCTCTGGATAATGAGTATGGTGGAGGTCACTAAATATGTGAAATATATAAATTATTTTAAAAAGGAACTTATCTGGACTGTGATTCCCCAACCCCAGTCCCTTCTCTTTATAGCATGTCGTGATATAGAGAATCTGGACCATGTTTATGTCTCATTGTAGATTAGCCAGGTTCTCTGATTCATGTAAAAGCAAACCAAACAGGTGATATCTGTAATGTAAGTATTAGAAGCACCTTTTCACCATCCAGTAGGTATTTTTGAAAGAGTTTTAAGAATTTTTGGTGGAATGAAATTGCATTTCTCATGGTTACATTATGCCCCATGTTGTGATTTTTCTTAAGGAAAACCTGAAGGTGATATATTGTGAGAATGTCAGGTTCTATGAGTGAAAGGAATGATTACATTCCAGGAGGCAAAACCTCACTCTTTCAGTAGGGTTCTGCATTAAAAATGCCAGAAAGAGACAGGCAATTGTAGGCAATTCCATTTACTCTGTTTGGAACACACCATCCTATTGCAGGCAAGAAAGACATTCAGTTTCTGAAGGAAAACAGTCCAACCTTTCAGTTCTGACTAATCCTGGCTGAAAATAGTTTACTGGATTTGGTTTTACTGAAATAAACATAAAGCCTTGAATTATCCAAAGAAATTTTTTTCTGTATTGCAAAATTAATTTTTATGCAACAGGATTTCCCCATTTTCCCACTGTTCCCAGACTTTTTAAAGATGTGTAACTTTATAAGGTTGACTTTTGCTGAAGTGCATGCTGAATAGTAAAAATAGAAATAGTTGAGTGAAAGAATAAGCTGAAAGGTAAATGTTTGCAGACCTCTGCATAGCTCTTTATTGTACTGTTCAGGATGGGTATGGGAGGTAATTTTTCTCTTAATCTGCCCACTCCCCACTTCTAGATGGAATCTTTGCAAAATGCAGGTTGCTAATTTAATAGCATATTAAATCTAGAACCACAAACCATTTACTTACACATATCATAGTGCAAATATGTTTATCCAAGGCAGGGTTTCTTAGGACCTGACTAATGCTGCAATTCCAGTCTTGGGAATATATATTTATAGCAAGAAGAAATCCATTTTCACATAAACATACATATTATGGACTTCATTTCTTCTGAAGACCCTTGACTTACTCGTCATCTGCTTGATTTGTAGGACTGTAGCCTACTGGCAGTGAATGTTTTGCATGAAAATTTTGCATTCCTCTCAAGGTGTAGTCCATGGATAGAAGACATTGTGCTTAAAGTGGATGCCCACCTGAAATAATGTATTCTTCTGCTTTTGAAAAAATGAATGTTTACACATTTGGAATCCAGACACAAAGAACTTTTAACACTGGGATGTTTCATTGCTTTAAAATCAGAAGGTAGTTGAATCAAAGCTAAAGATCCTGCCAAGTAAAATGACCACATGCTTCTTTTGGAGAAGTGATCTTTGGCTTTTTGTGGCTGTGTCACATGCTGCAAAGGCTAGGAGCAGTTTCAATGAAAAGGTCCAGTCTATTTCACGTATTCTTAACTGCTTTTAGTTTTCCATGATAGAGTTACTCATCATTTTCACTCAATTGCTTATTGACCCAGGAAAGGGCAGATGACCCCTTTGTGTTTGGTGACCATGACTACAAGAAGCACAAAGAGCTTGTGGAAGTTATGGTAAATGGAGGGTGTGTCAGAGGGCTACAGCCTGCTTACAGGAAGAGGCTGCCACTGGTGTCCTCCCTCAGTGCCAAATTCCCTTTCCTGCATGGGAGAATGCATTTTCAGAATTTCTGATTATGACTCTCCAGCTTTACCCAGAACTCTAGGGTTCTGATCACTCAGGACTGTAGGCGGCAAAACCAGGGGAGGGTTATGAATTACTTATTTGGTTCAATTACTGTAAGAAGAGGATAGGTTCTTTTCCTTTCCCCACCCAAATAATCCCAACGTTCTGTAGATCTCATTCTTACTGCTTCTGTGCAAAGCTCTCTTTGCAGGCCTGGCTCAATGGCAGAGGTATTCCCAGCCATGGACAAAAACGCCTTGAGAAGTAAAGGCCATGGCAGACAGACAGACCTCAGCTAAATCAGAAACTGGGATATGGCAGTATTATATTTAAAAGGACTCAAGTCCATTCACTGCTGTCTATTAAGTAAAGCAATTTCTATGTGCTGAATCATTCTATTTTGACCTTCCTTTGTTTACCCATTCCCAACCTTGGTAAATCTTGGAGTTAAAAAAACTGTGGGGGCATTCCCAGTGTAACTATGTGGAATTCTGATAAGTTTTCCTGAAATGGTTAAAGTTATAGATTTCCAAGTTAGAACAAGTCATGGAGACCCAGAATTTGTCTCTTTTTCAAACTGTTGATTTGTGTAGGAGGACAACATAAAGTCTAACCCAGAGACACATTTTATGTCAACCGTCTCTAACTGTATCCATAGTAATGGTTCCAATAGAGCGCACACTGAGAATGTTTTTGCCATACATAGGTCTTTCTGCCATTAAGTTTAAGGGTGTGCAGTGCCTGGCCTGATAGTGTTCCCAGGAAGGTATGTTTTGAATGAGACCAGGCATGCTCAGTTAGTGCCTCTGCTGGGAAAACTTATCTGATCAGGACAGAGTGATCAGGGGCATGGGATTCTGTTGCCAGGGTGGGAAAGGCCAGTACTTGCCTTTGTGCACAATTGCAAGCAGTTGTGCTGGGGGGTTAGAGAGTGTTAATAAGGGAATTAGGGGGAATGTGGGCTGCCACTTAAATTTTGCTTATTTTTCCTGGATGATTTTTATCCAATAGAAAAAAGGAATTTTGAAAAACTTTTACCCACCCACAGATTTTCATGAAAATGTCACTGACCATAGACAGTTTTGAATTTTGTATGAATTGACTCATTTCTCCTCAGGCATTTTGCCTGGCCAAACCTAGAGTATTTTCTTTGGCTTGAACATTGGGTAGTTTGCTTTTTAAGTAACATTGGTTCATGAACATAAGAAAATAAATACAGCACTGGGGCCATGTCCCCATTCTTCTTTTATGGACTGATGTATGGGTTCATGGGCCAATATTGACTATGTAGCATATTTTAAAAAATATTTTTCTTAGTTATAGATGGATATAATACCTTTCTTTTCTTTTTTTATTTTTATGTGGTGCTGAGGCTCAGACTCAGTGCCTCACACATGCTAAGCAAGTACTCTACCACTGAGCTACAATCTCACCCCTGTAGCATATTTTTTTGAGGAAAAGTAAATTTATTGTAAGCTGTAGAAGGATTTTTTATGTCTTTTCGTTTGTTATTTGGTAAGATTTGGCATTGATATGATGACCACAATAACATGACCAGAAGGGATCTTAGGAAAATACTATCTAACTATAACTATTAGTTAACACTTCAAAATATTTATATAGGCCAAAATGAGTAAATTTTCATACTACCAAGTATTGATAAGGGTATGTGGAATGGGGAGTATGCTGACTTTTCTGGAGAGAGTAAATTGTGTAACCACTTTAGAGAGTGATTTTGGAATACATAGTAAGGTTGGAGCTAAGCATATCCACTAGAATCATGTCTAAGTGTGTAAACTACAGATTCTTGCATGTGGTGACAGAGAAACCCAAGAAAAGATGTTTATTGCATTTGTGGTTTTTTTTAAAAAAAGTGTAAATAACTCTCCATACATAAGATGAATCAATAAACTATGATTTATTCCTAATGAAATAATATAAAGAAGTTTAAAATTATTGGAATATACCCATGAATGTATCAACATGAGCAACTCTCAAAAATTGTTGAGTGAAAATTTATATGCAAAAGGGTTAATGCAGTATAATGCAATTTATGTACATTTAAACACAGCAAAGTATAGAGTTGTTGTAGATCAATAATCGTGTGGTTAAGGAATGAAATCCTGTGGGTAGAGTAACCAGTAACCTTAGGATAGGGGATATTTCTAGAGAGGAAAGAAATAGGATGTGGGGATTTTGCTTCATCTTCTTTCCAAAGAGGGAAAACTGACATGAATATGGCAAAATATTAGTTTCTCTTAAACTCAGTGGTGGCAATACAGGTGCCATGGGTATCTGTTATGTTTCGTAAACTTCTCTGTGTGAAATGTTTCAGAAGTATGTGTTCTATTTAAAAATGAAAGAAAATTAAGATAACACTTCAGCTTCCTTACATACATGCCATTTTCAGGTGAGCATAAAGCCCAGAAGAATTGATTTTTCCAGTTTAGCTGTTCTCCACTATTCTTTGCTTGGCTGACATTTGATTCACCTGGAGACCTTTACAGAGTACCAGTACCTGGGTCTCTCCCCTGAGTTTGTGATGTGTTTTGTCTGGGGAGCAGCTTTCAGGTGATTCTAATGAGCAGTCAAGACTGAAAACAAGTACTCTACAAATTATAGATAAATGAAAGCCTCCCCTGTCTAGGTTAAAGTGTGGGGAGGCAACACTTAGTAGAGAATATGTCTTCATTATCATCGATGTCCTGGCGATGATCAGGGTAGTTCATTTTCCCTTTGGAATAAAAAACAGAGGTGAGAGATAAGAAGATACTACAGAAACTCTGGTGGTGGCAGGAGGCTTTTGACAGTGTCCATCTCATGGTCAGAGTATTCTTTCTCTGCAGTTAATAGTAAATTAAAGGTCGGGATGGGCCTTGTGTTGATGTATATATCTGTCATTACTACTTCTTGCCTCCCTGAGTTAAAAGTGGCACTGACAGATCTGTCACATCTTTTCCATTTTTAGAGGTAAGAGAATTCTTCCTCACAACCATGATGTAGCCTCTCTGCTTTTAATATAAAGTGATCTTCAAAACATTTTTTTTTGCTACTATGGACATTTCTGAAGAGTTGGTAAATTACCAAAATATTGGATTTTCTCTTTTATCAAATCTGCCTGATGTGATTAAATAAATAAAATTAACATTAATATCCTCTTTGTCTCTTGAGGCTGAAACAGCACCAGTGAAACATCTGGTAAAGATCAGAGAGAGTGTAGCTTCCAAATCGTATCCCACAAGGCATCAGTCTGTCAAATATTAGATGCAAACTCAATGATTTAAAAAGTAAAACCAAATCTCGAGATTTTTTTCCCCCAGTGATTTTATATAAGAAAGAGATACAAACATATTTCTCTATGTATATACATGTTGAGTATACTGTGGACATATATATGTCACTGTAAATTAAGAACCTCTTAGTATGGGTAAAAGCAAAACCACAGAAATTCTCATCAGATGGGGGAATTGACCACAGTCTATAAGGCGTCTGTCAAATCGGATTTCACATCCCAAAGCACTGTTTAGAAACCTGCCATTTGGTGGTGGTTTAATTTGATTTCCCTTTAGAAGGCATTTAATCCAGTTTACCTGGAGAAGTGGCCTTTTATGAACTTTGTCCTAAAAATAAATGTATAGCAGATTTGGGCAAATGTTTCAAAGTAAATTGTGGTTTATGTTTCTTTGCCCTGTGATTCTAGGATTAATGAAAAATAATAGATAATGAGAACAACTCTAAGAGGTTAAATATTTGAGGCTTTATTCTCATTAAACAAAATCATTAACTACATGATGGTTAATGTTCCTTTTAGTTCATATTTATTTTGTGGTTCTTCTCTAATTTTATGCCCTGAAATAACGTTTTTAAAATTAGAAAGCACTATGTAAATCTTCTCATAAATGATTAGGTTAAGGGGGTATATGGCAAACCTTTTGAGGTTTATTCATATATAGTTTTAAAAGTCTGTTTTTCTTAGTTCATTCAGACTGCATCATTGTGGAAAATTAGTTTGGCAATTTATTAGAAATGTCTTTTGTGACCTTTGGAATATTTCTTAATTATCTCTTCTTTAAGTGGTTGTGTTGATATCTTTGAGTCCAGATAGAATTTGTGTGGAGTAAAAAACTAAACACAGGGCTGGGGATGTGGCTCAAGCGGTAGTGCGCTCGCTTGGCATTCATGCGGCCCGGGTTCGATCCTCAGCACCACATACCAACAAAGATGTTGTGTCTGCCGAAAACTAAAAAATAAATATTAAAAATTCTCTCTCTCTCTCACTCTCTAAAAAGAAAAAAAAAACCTAAACACATTTATGCTTCTTAAAAAAGAGGTAGTCTGATTCTCTTTGATCTTTCAGAACTGTCTTCTTCAAGTTTGGGGCAGAATGATTTGGAAAGAGATGCTTATTTTTTTTTGTAGGCAGATTTATTAGTTTCTGCTATAATTACTGAGCTGAAACTTCTAGACTATCCATAAGACAATGGTTATTTTAACCTGGGGCAATGGATGTATGGTTGGCAAACCCAGACCAGAGCTTGATCTCACATCTGCTCCAACTCTAGGCAGCCACATATTCTTCATCTAGCAGAGAGATTGATTAGTCTGAATAGGTGCCATAGTCTGAATAGGTGCCATTGTCCTATGGAATTTGGTGAGAAAATAGAATGAAGATTGTATATTCTTATTTTTCCAGCACAGTATTTGTTTTTATTTTCCTGGGCCATAGGTATGGACTTGAGTGCGGGGGTGGGGGGGGATAAATTCTTTAGGAGAAGAATTTTTAAAAATAATTTAAAATGATTAATTTGAGAGGTTGTTGAGAAGTTGGAAAATGAGATGACCAGGTTTTGTGTGGTCAAGGGCAATATGCCTGAGTTATACCCAGTTCTCCCAACCGAGGCTGACTATATAATTTCTTATTCAAGTCAGAACACTGTTGAGAATGAAAGGATTCCTATTTCACTGGAATATTAGTCTAAGCCAGCATCATGATGGGAAAACAGGGTTGTGTCCTTAACCTACCCAGATAGCATATGTACTAATGGGCCCACCCAAAGCAAGTTCATTCATTCTTTTGGTCACTGGACATAAACCATGTATCACACCCTGTCCTGCAACCCAAGAAGTACAGAGCTAGGTTGGACATTCTTTTGAGGAGCTCACAGTCTTCTGAGGGTTACAGTGTAAATAGTAAAACAAGGGCTATGATATAGACCTATGCAAATTGTTTTAATGGGAAAATAGGGGAAGAAGTTTTCAAATATGCCAATAGAGATTGGGCAGGCTTCTCAGAGGAGGTGACTCTGTCTTGAAAGGAGAGAGTAGTTAATACTTACAGAGAAGGGAAGGAGGCCATTCAAGCTGAGGCACAGAGGTATGAGAGAGCCCAGAGGAAAAAACAGTTCCCAAGAAGTTTGATAGACCACAACTAGGTAGGAAGTAAGACTGCAAGGACTTGTGAAGGCCTCATTATAGGGATAATGTTACTAAAACTTGGAAGAACTACAAGCCTAGTTAATATAAGTGCAAATCTAGTTAATAAAAGAAAAAATAAAACTGAGGCAGTGGTTTCATTGAGGGAGCAAACACTGTATTGTAGTATATGCAAAATGAAACTTTGACTCCCTCCAACCAAGTCCATTATCTCTGCAAGCTTACACTTTAATTTTTTAATTAAAATATACCTGTTAGCAGCTATCATATGAAACGTGAATTTCTTCTTTTGTCAAGGGATCAGCCAGGGAAACACATGAATGGAGACAAGCATAAAAGCATTTTCTGTTGTGAATTTTAAAGACAAAAATTAAAAACCTAGGGAGGACTGGAGACCTAAGACATTTGATCAATTATGTAGAATGATTAAGATGTGGACAGAGGCTACATACATTCTCTTCCATTAGTTAAAAATTTCCTTTTTTAATCTGTAAAGAGACAGAAGTACTGTTAAACAAAGGTTTAGACTGGTGAGCTTTATGCTGAGCTTGTCAGACCTTCTGCTGTTGAAATTTACTTTGGATTTTTTTTTCCCTGCTCAGACTAATTAATAGAGGGCAGAGCTAAATGCTTAAGATGTTTAAAGGAAAGAAAAATCAAAGAAATTTTCATAAAAATAGTGCCCAATTCTAGTGACCATCTATCACTCTGTAGGGCCCCATTCTCTCTAGACTTGGGATGGCCAGGTGAGAGGAAGATATGTTTTTTATTATTTGAGCGTCCTGCACTAGCAGCACTAGCCTCACTGGATTTAGGCTGCCCAGGGTCAAGTCATCTGCCTGTTTTTATGAGAGTCCTGCTCTGGATGAAAGCATTTAGAGTGCCCAATAGGGCATCTGATTGGTGCTGGGTCCTTGCTCCTCATATTTATGAGACAGTTTCTCAGATTGTTTTCCAGAATAATTTCTGTGTTTCTGAACTTTTTTTTTTGACAGTGCTTTCATTTCTCAGCACTATTGGACCTGTTGAGCATATCCTTTGATGAGAAATAACTGCTACTGCTAACCTCTGTCTTTTGACACTTGGTTTCCCCATTCCCAGTCATAACTTCTAGTGTGAACCTTATCCAGAAAAGTTAAAAGGATATTATTTCAGTCAAGAGAACAGATTTGGAATTGAGGGAACAGTTATAATGAAGGGAAAATGGAGGAACCTAGCCTTATAAAACATTCTGAAATAAAAACAAGTTGTTGTCCATCTCATCTGCAGTGACATCCCTGGGTGTCTCCATACTGCTATAAGGGCCCTTGTCCTTACTCCTTAATTTTTCCCCAACTTCACAGAGTTGAAGCTTTCTTTTGTGAAGTATCTTTGGGAAAGAGTAATTTATATACATAATGGTGAATGGTTAAGAAAAGTTTCAGTGTGTTGGCCCTCCCAATGGGAGCTATATTTTGACTAGAAAGGAAGTATTAAACCTTTCCCCAAAACTCCTTTGGGGAGTTAGAGGGGAAAGAAAATGATTATGATATAAATTCTGAGCTACTAGATTACTTTAACCCTCACTGTAGCCCTCAGAACTAAGTAATTTGTGGGGTTTGAGATTCAGTCTGTTCCTTCTACTACATACTCAAGGATCATTTAATATTCACCTTTGAGTTCTACTGACAGCACCTGGTTCAATGATTAACATATAGTAGACCTCAAACATGTGCGCATGCTTGTACACACACACACACACACACACACACACACACACACACACACCCCACATTCTTTTTTTAAAAAAAGAGAGTGAGAGAGTTGTAGATGGACACAACACAATGCCTTTATTTATTTATTTATTTTGAGAGAGAGAGAGAGAGAGAGAGAGAGAGAGAGAGAGAGAGAGAGAGAGAGAGAGAGAATTTTTTTAATATTTATTTTTTAGTTTTCGGTGGACACAACATCTTTATTTTATTTTTATGTGGTGCCGAGGATCGAACCCAGTGCCCCAGGCATGCCAGGCAAGTGGGCTACCGCTTGAGCTACATCCGCAGCCCACCTTAATTTTTTTTATGTGGTGTTGAAAATAGAACCCGGGTCCCGCCCGTGCTAAGCGAGCGCTCTACTGCTGAGCCACAATCCCAGCCCACACCACACATTCTTGAAGCTTAGGTGGTAGATAGAGATTGGTTATTCTATTCTTGCCTGGATATTTGAAATTTTTTATAATAAAGTATTTACAATAAGTAGGCCAGGAGTGGTGGTGCATGCCTGTAATCCCAGTGGCTCAGGAGCCTGAGGCAGGAGGATCCTGAGTTCAAAGCTAGCCTCAGCAAAAGAGAGGCACTAAGCAACTCAGTGAGACCCTGTCTCTAAATAAAATACGAAATAGGGCTGGGAATGTGACTCAGTTATCAAGTGCCTCTGGGTTCAATCCCCAGTACAAAACAAAACAAAACAAAAAACAAAACAAAACAAAAAAGTAACTACTTTTGACTTTTTATAAATAGGAAAGAACAGTTTGTTTCCTTCAACTTCTCTCATAAAGAATGCCACCTATTGTTTTCTTAAGTAACCTGTGTTCTGTTGATCTAAAAGCAATTTTTCCATTGCTCTTTTTTTTTTTCAATTTTTTATTTTTTTATTGGTTGTTCACAACATTACAAAGCTCTTAACATATCATATTTCATACATTAGATTGAAGTGGGTTATGAACTCCCAATTTTACCCCAAATGCAGATTGCAGAATCACGTCGGTTTCCATTGCTCTTGAAGCTCTCTGAATTTCTGATTAAGAATGAGATGAAGGCTGGGGTTGTGGCTCAGTGGTAGAGCACTCACCTAGCATGTGTGAGATGCTGGGTTCGATTCTCACCACCACATATAAATAAATTAATTAATTAAAGGTCCATGGACAACTAAAAATATTTTTATAAAATGAGATGAACCATACTTTTAGGCAGTAATATGATTTTCAAAAGGCAAATTACAAGAAGGGAACGTTATTGGAATACACTAAGATAATCTAGTCTCCATAACTGACAACTTCAAATCTGTAGCTTGGTAAAATAAAGGCTTATTTTTGCTCATGTTCTAGTACAGCTGGCTCTTTGTAATCATATAGTAACTCAGTATCCTTCAGTCTCATGGCTCAGCAGTCTGAGTCTAGGGTGAAAGAGAAGCTGTTGAGAAGTTTGGAGGAGTCAGGTCCAGAAGTGACATGCTTCGCTTGGGCAGAACTAAATCACATGGCCCCAACTAACTGCAAGGGAGGCTGGGAAGTGTGGTCTAAGTGCCGAGGAGGAAACGTAAGCAGAGTATGATATCTGCCTAGGGAACTGGAAGTGCCCCCTGCTTCACCCCTGACTAATCTAGGTTTTCTATGTCCCTTGAAAAGAGGAAATATTTCAGTCTTGATTTTTGAGCTTTTCATGAGTGGTGACCCTGTCTCATCAAACTGGTTTTCTTAAAGACCATTTCTTTTTTTCTTATCAGTGCTGGCTCCTATAACTTGCTATTCAACTTACTAAATCTCCCCCAGCCCAACTGTTCCCTTCTTATTTACTCTCCAAGGATTCCATTTCCGTATAGTCACCACTGCTGGGGAAACTCTCCTTATCTCAAGTGGATTACTCAGTTTTTCCCACCTTGTCCAAATTACATGTTCTTGGTGTATAATTCCCCATTGCTCATCATCTTTCCAAGCTATGAGGATGTGCAATGTCTTCATGTCCCACAGGCATTCACCCATCAGGGAGATCTGCTCATTATCAAGGGCAAGGTCATAAATGAATCACTAAGAGATCCACTATTATGCACAGAAATTTGGTGTGAAGGGCTATTTTACTGAGACCCTGAAACACAATATTCCCCATCTGTTCATAAAGGAGCTTATTTGATACACACAGTGTGGTCATAAATGCGCTTCTATTCTCTGAATGCTTGCTTTTGGTCATGAACTGGCACATACTCAAGGAAAAAATGACAATGTGCCTCTATGGACACTTTTGGTCCATTTCCATAAATATATTCAAACAAAATGAAATTGCCTGGCTCTTTATAATATGTTCTTTAGTGTGTTTAAGCTTGCAAAATTACCCCCAAGGATGACAAATTGTAAACACCATGCAATACCACAGCCCTGGTTCAAGGCCTATCTCAGTGTTCTGCCGACATTCACCCTTCCTAGAAACGTTTAAAGTGTTTTAGGAAAATGAAGCTAGGCAAACAAGCTTATCAGGAGCTACAATAAAAAAAAAATCATTGATTCTAATTAAGAGGCGTCACATATACAGAAACAAAAGCTGCTTTTGTGTAGTGGAAAGTCTACCTGCTCTCTGAAATGCATGGAGTGCTTTCCAGTGGTTTTAGATAATCATGCTGACAAAGTTTCAGGGCCCTGACCTTTTGGCCCATCTCAAGTGATTCAGCTGCGCTTGTCGAAACTTGTCCAAGGTGTTGGTGGAGGTGTGCTGGAATACAAGTCATTGTAAAGAAGTGACAGTGGGACAGGCACTGTTTGTTTTTGAAAGTTCCCAAGCTGCATCATAAATTGAGGTGGGAAGTACTCAGGTTCTCGAGGCAGGGGCTGAGTTTATTATAAGTGCCTCTAATTGTCCCTCCCTGAAACAAATATTCCCCTCAACAGCCCAGTGCATTGACCCACTGTGGAGTGAGGACTCCAGCTTCTCAAGTTGTCTGGGTCACCCCGATCCTGTTCCATTGTATGCTTCTGGAAAGCCGTATTTAGATTGTGACCCTGATTTTGTTCTGTGGCGGTGGAACAGGTCCTTTATGATGGAACCAGTCAAGGAAGGAGTTGTATAATCTGAGCAAATAATGGAGAAATCACTCTAATTGTATACTCTATTGAGGTAGTAAATCAAAATCAACAACTGTGTCACCGTCACTTTTCTTGAATTTAGAACTTCAGAAAAAATGAATTTCACTAGACCACAGGGTTAGGAACATAGATCTTGGTGAATCAATGGGCAATTTAGTTCAAAATAAAGAGTGCATATTGACCATTTGTGGTCAATGATGTATTTTGAAGGAGGAGTTCCATAAAGGCATTTTTAGTTGCTTGATTGTATGTTTTCTCCAAAGATTGGCTTGCTAATTACCATCAGTGAGTAATAGGAGTTGCCAAAAAAAAAAAAAATTTCATTGTGTTCCAAAGGAATGATGCTGCCAAGTGTCTTGACAGGCCCCTGCTGCACTTGTCAAACAGCTGTGCTTGGGAGTGAAATTTTGAAGTTGGATTCTCACTTAGCTGAGATTAGAATAGGCTTAATTGAAGGTGTCTGCAATGTGTGTGTGTGTGTGTGGGGGGGTGTTCAAACAAATACAGAATTTATGCTTCTTTAAAAAACAATCTACTGACCATCTCTACATCACTTTGCTTTGTCTCCTTCATTTTCACTCAAATAGATATGATATTATAAAAGTGAAAAGAGAAAAGGAAATAAAAGAAAATTGTTATAACATGAAAAATTTCTAAGATTATTTATATAATTGCTTCACTTAAAATATTTTAGGTATTTAAATACTTGGTATTTATTTACCTTTTAATGCAGAGTTTTTCTTTTAATTGTTGGTATGTATGCTCTCTATGATCTCTGAGTGACCCCCATGTTCAAAACAGAAATCTCTCCTTCATGTATTTGACTATTGAACAACTGTTTCATGCCAGCCAGTCTTCTAGCCACTGGAGATAGAGCAGTGGACAGAACAGATCAGACCAAAAACATTCTGTTCTCTGGGAGCATAATTCACAGGAGGAAGATAGCAAATAAAGTAGATAGGTAAGGGAAGAAAGTGCCAGGCAGAGAGAACAGCTATGAAAAGACCATCAGGAAGGGTGTTAGCCTGGTGTATTCTAGAAACATCAAGGAGTCCATAGTGGCTGGAGTGTAGTGAGCAAACCAGAGAAAAGGTAAAGTGAGAGAAAAAGTTGGGGCTGAGTTATTTAAGTCCTTATTAGGTCACTGAAAGCATGATTTTGAATGGAGGGTGGTCGGCTCTGACTTATGTTTTAATGGAATCATTTGGGAATGTGTGGAGAGTAGATTGAAAGGGAACAAGGAATAGAGGTGGACAGGGATCACTGCAGTAGCCTTTTAGCTCATCTTCCTACTTATGCTCAGTAGTAAAAATTGAGATAAACAGTTAGATTCTGGTCATATCAACATATGGGACAGACTTACAGGATTTCCCAATGGATTAGATATGGAATATGGGAGATGGAAGTGTCAGGGATGACTCCAGTGTTTTGACTTGTGTATCGGGAACGATTGTAGCTTTTACTGAGATGCTGTAATTGTAGGAAACTTGGGAAGGAAGCAGAGAGTTTTGTTTTGGATTTGCTAAGTATGAGGAGCTTGTTAGACATTCAAATAGTGATTCTGAGGCTCAGACGTCTTAACTGATATGATTTTGGGAGTCACCTGAGTATAGATGGTACCTAAAGTTATGAGAATGGCTGACCTAAATTAAAAGGAAATGAGAAGCAAAAGGATGACAGAGTTGGTGTCTGTACTCCAAATCCCACGGCAGGTGCATGAAAGGAAAAATAATTAAAAGCAGGAGGAAATTCCTCTTTACTAAACTTTTTCCATCTCTTTTGGCTTTGTTGTGTTGCCCTGACTCCACCTCTAATGTATAGGGGCCATCTAAGGGGAAATACAGGTTGAAGAGGTTGTTCCAAGTTAGCCTGCCATAGAAATGCCTTCACTTATGCTTCTACACCAGAAGATAGGCAGGCAGAAAATAAGGGGAATGTGCTCCAGGAATAAATTGATTGCTATCAACATAGTCTTAGGTCTTGAAATCAAAGGGCATTAACAACAGAATTCATATATTTTAATTCCTACAAAACTTAACAGTGCATAGGCAGATACTCTGAGAAACAGTACCAAATCACCCTATCTTTGGGGTGACAGGGGTTCAGGAACAGGCTGGATAGTTCCATAGCTTACTATATGTTTAGGGGATTCAAACAAAAATGAGTAGTGCTTTTCTACGTCTCTAATAGTGAGATTGCAAGATTTGCCTTTTAATAAATCACTCTATTAGTGTCTTCTGTTCTGGGATGCATTTACTCAGTTGCCTTGCTGACTTATATATAGCAGGTTTGAATAATGAGGTGTCCCCTTAATCTCCTGTTAATTCAGGAATATTCAGAGGTAAAATGATCAGATCATGAGCACTGTAACATCATCAGACCCTCTTGGTTAGAATGAACTGATTGGGTAATTGTAAACAGGTGGGCTATGACTGGAGGAGGTGGGTCACTGGGAATATGCCCTGGAAGGGTATATCTTCCCTGAAGCCCCCCCCCCTTCCTGATCTTCCACAAGCTAAGCAGTTTTCTTCCATGGGATCTTTCCCCCATGATGTGCTGCCTCATCTTGGGCCCAGAGCAATGGAGTTAGCCATCTGAGGACTGAGACCTCTGAAATGATGAGCCCCAGGTGAATTTTCTCCTCTAAGTTGTTCTTGTTGGGTATTTTGGTTACAAAGACTGAAAAGCTGACTGAAACAGAGGGCCTGCTGCCCAGATGTTTCCCTGGTACTGAGGAGGAGCAGCATGCAGTGGCCCTGGCTGGAAGGTCGGATGGGCTGGACTCAGCATCATGTTCTAAGTGTGTATGTTGCATGAAGGATTTGGGCACTATTGTGGATGAGAGAAGCCCAGTGAATCTGAGGAAATCATTTTAATTTTAAGATCACACAATTATATTGCTTCTTATTATAGAAACAGCTTAATGAAAAACCATTTGTGTACCGTGAGTTGAATTTGTTTACTATGGATTATGATAGCTAGGGAACAAAACCTTATGTGTTAGCTTTGGGGAAATTTTATGATGTTCATGTCTATGGCAATAAAACTTGGTTGGCTCCAGCAGGATGCCTCTTTTGTTTGACTGTTATGTCCTATCTATATCCAAAGAAGGCATAGAGAATTTGCTTCTCTTCTTATACTATTTTCTTCTTCTGTTGTCTCCCATCTCTTCCCATCTTCTTAGCACCTACTCCTTCTTTTCTCTTTCTCTGCAAATCTCTTAAGGGTGACAGTGAAGAGAAAATGGAGGTTGTAACAGTACTTAGAAGCTCTCTTTGTGTTTTTTATCCCTTATCTGAAAAAAGCATGTTCAGTGTTTCCAGACAGTGGCATTTAATCTGTAAGTCTATATCTCAGGGAGTTTGTATCTAATTGGGGACTGTTTATATACTCTGTTAAGGTTTCCTATTCTACTGGTGGAGGTGGAACTTGTTGACCTCGGCACTGTTGACATTTTGGACTTTTGAACCAGGTAATTCTTTGTTGGTAAAGGGCTCTTTGGGGGCATTGAAGGTCATTTGGCTGCATCCCTGGCCTCTACCTACTAGATACTAGTAGCAACTTCTATATCCAGAAGTAATGAAAAATGTATGCTGTCATGACTGTACGTTTTCATAGGGGCAGAATTGCTCCTGGTTGAGAATCCTGGGGATAGGGGACCTTGAGTTTGTAGGACTTATTCACATAGAGATATTTTCAGATTTCAGCCAGTGACTAAAAACACAGATATTTGGCTTATAAATCAAAACAAAACAAAACAGAAAGCCTTTCTTGGATCTGCCAAGTGAGAGCTTTAGCTTCTCCCACTTCCCCAGCCTCACTGAGGATGTTGGCCATGACCTTTGCACTAATGACTTTAGCTGATTGGGAACAATCCTTTATCCTTCTAGTGTGGTAGGAGGAAGACATATAAACTTCCTCAAGTGCCTAGTTGACCTTGGTATTTCCTTTTTATATAGAAATACAGATGTGAATGGAGGGTTGGTTGCCTGACCTGGAAGGTTGGTTGTACTAGAATTTATTCTCTAGATGGGGAAGCTTCTAGGGTAGAGATGGTGCAATTGTTTAAGCCAAAATTTAGCTTTAGCTGAGAATAATTTTTGTCAGTAATCAACTTCACACCACTCTGAATATTCATAGTGAAACTACAGGGTACTGAAAATATACAGAAATGTGGAGCCTAAGTTTGAAGTTTTACTATGTCCACGTCTTCAGATGCTCTGCCTATTCATTCTAGAAGTGAAGCTCACTTCACTCTTCCTTTTAGGATAACCCATTGAAAGGATGTACCTTTGGTATCCAAGAAAATGAATGGAAAAAGAAAGAATGGAAAAAAGTTCTCCCAACAACCCAGCTTTGCTTTGAAAAGCCAAGAAAAGCTTGCCACCTACAACTGTTCGGGCCAGCAGTGCTTATAAAATTGGATTTTTTAATAATAAGCTAATTGTAAGCAGTTTAAAAACAAAACAGTTTTCTAGATCTTAATCAGGAAAATAGTACGGATAATTATTGGTAGTTACATGTATTACCCTAGAAAAATAATTTCCAAATAATAAGATTGTTAGCTCACTTGCTCCACCCAGGAGACTTGAGTTACAACTGGATTTGGAAATATTTTGTACAGAACAACTAGTGGCAATAATAGACATTGACAAATGCAAACAGCTTTATATGGTTTATATCGAATAATAAAAATCCCACTATGCTCATGACAGAAAAAAAAATTAAGTAGGAACAGCTGTATTTGGACATTTGCTTTTGGACCCCAGAGAGTAGAAGTTTTCATGATCTGAAACAGACTGCAGGGAAGCTGAACTCTACCCAAGATAATAACATCTTCCATTTGTTGTCAAGTTTACAAAGCACTTGGATTCTCACAATAATCCTTTGAGGTAGAAAAGGTGATCACAATGTTCATTTCCATTTTAATGGGAGGGAACATGATTTTTTTTTCTAGTTGTATAGCCAGTAAGTACAGGATTGAAAATCAGGACCCTAGGGTGTTGGACTCTGAGACCAGTGTCTTTTTCTATTCCATCACAGCCTCCCATGAAGTTACTGTGAGATATGTTTGCTTCATTCCATATTCTGCTGATTCTAGTCCTCTCCTCTATTTCCACCAGGCCTACTATATTTCACAACTCTGGGTAAACCATTTACTTTGGGTACCCCCTGATGCTGTACAGCTAGAAGGTCTCTGGAGGGGCACTGTGTTCATAGAATTCTTAGAATTTCATCTCTGAGGGCATTTATTACCCCAGTGTTAGTTGAAATCATAGAGTGATACAATGGATGAGTGAAATAGCTCTCTATGGTTGGACTTCCACTCCCCTCAATATTATACCACTTTAAACACTATCTAACTTTATAATGCTATTGTAAAAATTGCCACTTGAGTCCTGCTAAATTCAAAAGAAAAGGCTCCACTGATTTTATTTCTTTGGTTGAAGAAAGATCCCAGCATTTGACATAGAACCATTTCAGTCTTGTTAATGATGTAATTTTGTCCTTTGAATTTGGTTGTTCTACAAAAGTGTATCTTTACTTAACACAAAAACTGCATATCTCAACTATATTATCAAGGAATATTAGAAGTCAGTTTCTTTGTTTTTGTTCACATCTTCATTATCCTTCATATTTGCACTCCCATTAAAAAATACACTAATATACTCTTTCATGTTTTCCAAAAGTTATTTGTCCGCTTGCCATAGGTAATCAGTTTCGTGGGACCAGAATGCATGTGATAAGATGGGATTAGTGACTAGGATAGTATGTGGTTTAACATTTCATCCCTGGCAGGGAGCAAGACCAATTAAGAAGTAAGGGAAATGACCTCCTAGTATAAACCTCATACTTTCATATTCCCCAACCTGGTTTCTGTTGTAGGAACTCTATAACCAGTATGTAACAGAAAACTAAATGAGAAATACCATTACTTTTCATTTTTATACTATTTTGTGCCTTGAAAACATTCTTCTATAGTATGTCACTTTTTTGTTTCAAAATCCAATATGGAAGGCAGAATGGGCATTGCTTCCAATTTTCCATTGTTTCCAGACTGGAGAACTGAGGCTCAGAGAAGTTATGTGAGGAAATTGCCTAAGCTAAGAAATTATATGCATCTTTATATTATGCTATAAATAAAATCATTTTTACCCCAAATAATGTTAGGAAATTAAAGTTGAAAAAAATTTTGAGGAATTTAAATTCTTTGTGGAATGAGGTGAGATATCTATTTAATGTAGACTACATTTTAAAACATGGTCACATATTTCTGGTCATACTTAAGATGTAATTTGTTGTGTCCTGGAAAATAGAAATTAGATTTGGAAAGGACTTAAAAAGTCAAACCCCATCAAACTCCATTTTGTTATGAGTTGAATTGTATTCCCCCACCCCCAAATATGTTGAAGTCATCACCCAGCATACTCAGAATGTTTCATTACTTGAAAATATGACCTTTACAGAGGGAATCAAGTTGAAGTTGAAATGAGGTCATTAGGGTGGTCCCTAATTCAATGCAACTGGTGTTAAAGAAAGGGAAAAGTTGGACACAGATACTGTGTACAGGAAAGCAGATAATTTAAAAAGATAGGGACACAGGGAAAAATGCATGAATGGATGAAGGTGAAATCAGAGAAGGGAGAGATGCAGCTAGCTATAAGCCACAGATTTCCAGCTTACCACCAGAAATTAGGAGAGATGCACAGAACAGATTCTCTCACAGCTCTCAGTGTCACACTTGATTTTAGGCTTTTAATTTCCAGAATTATGACACAATAGATTTATTTTAAACTACCCAGCTTATGATACTTTGTACAGCAGCCTTATAAAATGAATACAGTAGCCCCCCCCCTCAGACAGAGGGATTCTGTTCCAAGATCCCCAATAGGTGCCTGAACCATGGATATTACTGAACCCTGGGTACACTATGTTTTCCCTCTATACATGTATCTATGATAAAGTTCCCTTTATATACTAGCCACAGTAAGAAATTAACAACACTAACATAATAAAATAGAATAATTATAAACACATACTATAATAAAAATTATGTTCTGTGGTCTCCCTCTCAAATCATCTTGAACTCACCCTTCCTGTGAGGATATGAGATGATACAGTGCCTGCCTACATGATGAGATGAAGTGAGGGGTGAGGCGAAGACCTTGTGACCTAGTGCTAGGCTGCTGTTGACCTGACAGTATCTCAGAAGAAGCATCGTTGTCCCATGATGATGCCAGTTGACTATGGAAACTGAAGAAGTAAAACCATGGATAAGGGGGACTACTGTGTGGACTTCCCTCTGGGCAGGCCTCAGGCTCCCACAAGCTGCTGCGGGTGCCATTGCCATTGCTGCTGTCCTCTGTTGCCCTCGATGTCAGTAAGCGATGCTGCAGGATACTGGACTTAGTCCTGAGGGTAGTGGGGAACTACCAGAATATTCTGAAAAAGAGGAAGTGATTAAACATGTGCTTTAAATGGTCTCTGACTGCAGTGTGGGCAGTGGATTCTGGGAGCAATAGCAGGAAGCAATAAAGAAGATTTTATAGTGTTTTATCCATTTGAGAGAGGATGAGAGTAAAACAAAGGGCAGTGTTTATCCTATTGCATAGGTCCCCATCAGTCAGTACAGCCTCGTCTGTGCACACCCTCTGTTAGTCTGTGGGTCGGAGAGGGGTGAACCAGTTGTCTCTAGGAGGCACATTCTGTTCCTTAGAGGACTTCAAATGCGCTTAACAATGTGTGTCGTCTTAAGCTGACTATGAGAATGTAATAATAAGTGTATTCTGACCTAGGCAGGTATCCCTTACTTGGATCTGTATTTGCAGGTCATTTTATGTCTTTTGGAAGTCAATATATGAGAGGCAATTTAGGGAGATGAGTACGTGAACTTCTAGGGAAATTAGTTCATGAGTATATCTATATTTGAATCATGATCCCTAGAATTTTATGCCTCAACCTTTGATCATAACTTTTTACTATAAACAGAAAGTAAGAAGATGAAGAAGTATGATGTTACATCAGGGGATAGGATAGAATAGTACAATAACTTAGGTATTAGATTGAGTGTAGAGTCGCACCAGTAGTTTCTAGGCATGCTTGTATGATGCAGAGTTGGAAGGAAAGTGTGCTATGGTGACCTTAGTTTACATCTAATTAATCTCTCAGGGTAATTTGTTTACTGGATTTTGCTGCCAAATGTATAGGTAGCTTTCTTTAGGGGTGAGGGTTAGTTGATGAAATGATTTGTTGTGTTTCTGTTACACAGCATATCCATCTTGCTCATGGAAAATGTTAGAAGTGTCCCTTGTACATCATTCATCTTCCTCCCCCACTTCTTTGTTCCCAGCCCCCCATTAGTAATTTTTGTGTCACAGAAGGACATCTTATTAGAAATGTACCAAGGTCAGTGGATGGCATAGCTCCATGTGGCTGCAGGAGTTCTAAATGGCAGTTATTACTCAAGAATTGCAAAAGGGAATTAGCATTTAAGTCAGAAAGTGTTACCAAGTTTTGAAAATGGGTTCTTTCTTAGCTTCAATGAGAAATTTAAATATGAGAGATTGAAATTTGTTTTTATTTTCATAACCCTCAACCATACCAGCTCTTCTTTCTTTAATCATCCAGCATCCTGCTGTGTACAAGAATCTATGGGCTTTTCAGTGTGATGCTGAGATCTTAATTTTCAAAAGTTATGAACTGTTTCAGATCACAGAAAACTGTAATAATAATACAGCAAACATCCAAATAAACCAATGGCACACAACAGAGCCCAGAGAAGACCTATAAAGAAGTGGAAACTTAAGAATTCTGTTGTATTGTTTTTGCTTTGTGCCTTAACTGGGTAGTGGGTCTTCCTGCTGCTTTTGTGGGTGACGCAAACCAGGCCCCCCTGGTATCTTGGGACATGTTTCCTGGGAACTGCCCACATTGACCATAGTCAGGACGTGATGAGGAGAAGGTGTTGACAGTGAGCAGTGTGCTTCCCCTTCAGCAGTAGCTTGGCACACAACAGAGGCAAATGTTTTGGTCAGTTTGTGATGCTGGTCCAATCTCTAACATCTTGCATTGTATTACTTTCTAATTCCTAAGGTCTTTAGTTAAAAATTTCCAGAAGAGGGAGGAAGCTCGTGGAGGTGGTCATAGGAGATGCCTTTTTCCTCCATCTATCTTTTCACTGAAGGCTCACAGATAGATGAAGGCTTCCTCCATCTATCTTTTTCACAGGCTCAACGAGGGAGTGACAAGAGCATGAGGTGGGCACACCCTGTCCATCCTGAGGTGAGCTCAGGATTTCATGGAGGCCCATGTTTCTCCCTCTTGCTGCTCACATGGTAGATGTCCTATTGGTGTTTGTCTTCACTCAACCTGAGGCTCATTCGGCTTTTCACTCTCAGTTCGGGAAGAATTTTTTCTTTATGTCTCTTAATTTACAGTGGAAGCTTCTTTCCTTCCAAGAAGCTTGAATACCAGGAAATTCTAAGAGAGGATGCTCTGGGCCCAAAGGATTAGAGATGGGCAGCTCCCCAAACCCATGCAAACCTCTTGGGAAGAAGATTTCTGCTAACAGAAGCCTCCCTAATGGGGTATGAGGAGAGACTTCTTTCTGCCACATTCCACCCTCTGTTTCCTTCCTCCATTAGTTTATAAGCTCTGTCCTTCCCCTCCAGCTCTGCCTGTCCCCCCTCCTCTCCCTCTAGCTGGTGTAGAAGACTGGATCACATCACAGATGACTCTTCTGAACTCAGGGAAGAAATAATCCCCACTACAAAGGACCTCAGACTAAACGTGATTTTTATTGTAGTTCTTCAGCCACTAACTTTAAATACTTTAAGACTCTACTTTTTAACCTCTGATCCTAGTTTTTAAAAATTAGAAGTGGTCTCTGAATAAAAGAAAGGGCCACTGAGAACTTAAAAAGAGTTCTGGAATTATTTGTAGAATGAATATAATGTTGCTTTTGTTTTTGATACGAGTTAACAATACAAATGACCTTTCAGTTGAAACTATTCCTGGACAAGGTTAGTAGTGATTCAGTGTCTATAACACACCTGGGAGGAAACCAAACGCCATATTTATGTTAGTTTAAATAGAGGCAACTAGCAACAGCTTATCAGGTTATTTTGGCATTATGTAGAAACATAGATTTTTAGTCACTTTTGGTGATTTGGAGAATTTTTTTAAAATTATATACTTAACCCTTTAGTTAACAAACGTCTTTGTATTTTTTTCTGAAAAATCTCCCTCTCTTTGCTTTGCACTCACATATATTCTTGGTATGACAAAGTTTGTGGGGAATTTTTTTTTCTCAAACGCTGAGTTATTGGCTATAAAGAAAATGAGAAAAACCCAGATTTGGGTTAGAACATGCTGAGTTTGATTCCTTCCCCTGTACTTGTTGTCAGTGAAACCCAGCTAGGTACTTAACTCCTCTGAATATCAGATTTCTGGTCTGTAAAAAGAAGATAATAGTGTGACCTTCTGGAGTTGCTGGCAGGATCAAGAAGTAATAAATAACAACAATGCCAAGCAATTAGTAGGCACTCACTAAAGCGTGAGTTCCTCTTTCTCTTTTGTGAGCAGGTTGAAGTTCATCTCAGGTTAACTTTAGTGTAAATGGATCATTACATGTGAAGCAAATGTATTTCTTGTTTATGTTCGTGGTTCACAGATGAGAGACATCAGAGGAATGAAGGGTCTTATTCAAGAGGATGGAATTGTTGATAGAGGACAGATTAGATTCCACAAGTCCTGTCTTAGGTCCAGACCCTTACCCTTACGAGATTGCTTGACCCATGATCCAATAATCTTTACCCTTGAATTTCATAAACACAACAGCCACCTCTGCAAACCACCCAGTCAAGTGCCATCAAAAGATCTGGAGACCCAAGTGAATATGATCTCTAACTACTTGTTAGTGAAGGCAAAGCTATAGAACATATAATTTGAAGGTATTATTGTTATTATGAAACTCTCTCATTCATAGCTGGATACCTTCTTGGTGTAAGATGAGATGACATTTAGTTTTAAGATTTAGGCCCCCAAATAGGATGGCTTGTTCAAAGGGGTGTATGTGCTTAAAGTTGAATAGATGTTGGAAGATTATACTGAGTTGCACTTCCACTAGCACTACAGGAGAGCGCCATTTCCCCCACACGTCACCAACACTGTGTATGAGCAAATGCGCTGATGCTGCTGGTTTGGCAGATTAAAAGATGTTTGTCTTTTCAAGACTTTGATAACCCATATTATTTTCATCTCGTGTGAGGTTTCCATCGCTGGGAAAAAATACCTGAGAAGATCAACTTAAAAGAAGGAAATATTTTTTTTGGCTCAGACGTTTCAGTCCATGGTCAGTTGGCTTCATTATCTCAGGGCTGTGGTGGGTAGAACATCATGACTGGTAGCATGTGGTAGAGGAAGTTACCCACCTCATGGTGGTTGGGAAGCAAAGAGAGAGGAAGAGACTAGGGTTCTATTGTCGCCTTCAAGGACATATCTTCAGTCACCCAAATTCCTGCCACTGGACCTCACCTCCTAAAGATACCATGTCTACTTTTGACACTAAAAGACTGACAACCAAGCCTTTAGACTACAGGCCTTTGGGGGACATTTAAGATCCAACTCATAACATTTATTGTTACTCTGCCCGTCTCTCTTCACTACCGCATTCCTTCCCTATCTCTTTCTATCCAT
Organism: Ictidomys tridecemlineatus; assembly: GCF_052094955.1. Classification (NCBI taxonomy): domain Eukaryota; kingdom Metazoa; phylum Chordata; class Mammalia; order Rodentia; family Sciuridae; genus Ictidomys; species Ictidomys tridecemlineatus. Next base: position 146,902,746 of record NC_135480.1, on the reverse strand, counting down.
TGTCTGGTTTGGGGTTGAAATTTTAATTACATAAAATCTTTTACTGGGGCACAAGCACCAGACAGCTGATCTACAGGAATCAGGAGTTTAGACATTTGCAGGAGACTGAAACCAAAGAGGATGGAAAAAGGCAATGAATCACTCACATGAACTAGTCAATAGCAAACTATTGATTCAACACACAGTTGGCCTAAAATTCCTCAGTTTTGGAGAGGGGTTTTATAAGATGAGGCCTTGGGGACAGTGAAGTATTGATATGGCCTCTAGTCAAATTGTCTTGTCATGGCCAAAGAATGCGCCTTTGACCTTAAGTGATCTAAAATTCAGGTGGAAAATGTCCCAGGTGCAGCACACTCTGCTGTAATCTAGAAAAGTTGTAGATGAGCCAGTTGACCTCAGCCACTGGATCAGGAGGGGAGCTGAAGAAGCTTGGTCTGAGGTAAACTTCTACAAGGCCCTCATTCAGTCTCTGTTTTTACTGTCCTCATGGTACCATTACAAGGCCAAAAATGTGATAAGCATTTGCTCCTTGTCATTTTAAAAGGTGCTAGGAAACAAAGTGACTTTGGATTCAAGGCCAGCACACTGGGTTGTTTTGGAGTCTTCAGGCCATTCTCTGGTTCAGGTTTTGGCTGGAAAGTCCCTGCTAGGCCTATCTGTCCTTCCCTGTCCTCCATACGCCATGCTCCTCCCTTTGTGCCTGCTTTGCAAGAGTGGTCCACGCATAGTGAAAACATTGTGGTCAAGGTGATTGACTTTTCTCATTATTTTTCCAGCAAGAATCTTCATTTATTTTATTAATATTTTTTTTGAGGCAGCATAGCATAGTGATTAAGAGCATTTGGGAGTCAGACTGCCTGGAATTAAATCATGACTCTGCCACTTATAGACTATGAGGCCAGAATGTTACCTAGCAACTGATGCCTCAGTTTTCTCATCTGTAAATGAAGATGATTAAATATATCTGAATACATATATACTGTATGTGTGTAGCTTAATGAAGTACCTGGCTCATAGTAAGTGATCTGTGTTCAACAGTAGTAATACTTTTATTTCAGACTCTAAGGGTAAATGGGAATTGCTTACTATATACCATTTATACTATATATTGATTATACTCAGAATAACCCCATAGATATTATCATCCTCTTTTTATGTATGAACACTAAGTCACAGAGAGATTAAATTCTTCTAAGTATTTGCATAGAAAGTGGCCAAATTGGGGTTTGCAGTCAGTCTCTAGAACTTGCAATTATAATTGCTGTATTGTACATGGACTTCGGTTCCAGAATGTATGCCTAGTGACTTTGGCTTATTGGCAATAGTACTAATAGCAGCCATAGCCATAGCAGTAACAGTAATAAAGCCCACTGACCTGCTGTGCTTACTACCTTTACACCTGACTGAGACCATCTTTCCTTCCTGGAGCCTTCTGAGAGAGCTTCAGTTAATATCTTTCCACAGGTGAGGAAACTGAGAAACACAGAAGCCATGTCTACCAAGTGGAAGAGCCTAAGCCTGTCTGATTCCAGTGTTCTTGACCTGCGTGTCCCGAGCTAGGAGTTCCTTTCCTGAACTAGGTGGCCTAGGTATGGGAGGCAGGACAGCAGTGCGGGTTTGAGAGACTCGGAAACAGATATTTTCCCTTCCATCTTTATTTCTCTCTCTCTCACCAGATTCTGCTTGGGAAGCCTCATTTTTCTTTTAACCTTAAGTCCCAAATAAGGCTAAAATAAAACTCTTTCTGTGATATACCTGGATGCTATAACCAAATCTTGTTTTGTGCAGATCAGTTTCAGATTCTCAGTAGAAATAAATTCAAGGGCTTTCCTTAAACTGGGATGAAGTGCTGATGATGGCCAGACCACAGTTTTGAGTCTGCTAAGATTCCGGGCCAGGAGGCATCCTAAGGGATAGCTTCATGTTTTCTGAAGGATGTTGAGGACTTGGGCCTCTGTGGAAGAAACAGGGCAGTATAGGTAAGCTGTGTTCTGTACCTAAGACCAGGATTTTAGGGGATTCATTTGTATTTCTGGGACAACACTTTGGCCTAGGTGAGGTAGGTATAGGAAATACTACCCTAAATTTCTTGTTAGTCCAAAGGGACAATGCTCACTGACACAGGGTAGAAGGAACCAAATGAAGTGCAAAGTTCTCAGACATCACATCCTTTATGCCAAGAACAAGGTACAAAGAGGACCATTATCTGAATCAATAGAAATACTCCTCTCTTTGATCACCTACAAATGTAGGAGTTTTCTTTACTAGTGAAGACACCTGAGGATTTCATTTTTGATTTTTTTGTTATTTTTATATTTTGGTAGTGCTCTTCCTCAATAATTTGAAATAGTAATATGTTTTTCTTTCTCTCTGATTCATATGTTGTTTGCATTTGTAAGGTTGCATATATAGATATATAGGTTTTATTAACTTATATACTACATACACGTACACATTTTCATCTTAAAGTTTTTGTGAAAGAAAAATTAAATACTGTCTTTTCTGGATTAGACTTTTCAGGCATTTTCATATTTATTCTTGAGATAAACAAACATGAAACTCAGATCTTGTGTAGGTGCTTCTCGTCTTCTAGTTCTGTCCCTTTTATAGATGAGCCATGCGTCTCCACAGAAGCTTAGCTGAAAATACCACACTGCAACACCAATATTTGGGTGATGAAGAGTCAAGAAAGACAAGCCCAGATCAAAATACTTAGGACTAGTCCCATAAAAAATAAAAATAAAGCAAACATTTACCTTTTGTTTGAAGGAAATTGTAGGGGACAGCCTTCCCATAGCTTTGTTTGAACGTGGACACATGGATATAGATGTTTCTGTAAAAATTAAGTCATAAGTAACTCTTTTTGAAAAGCTGTCTATTTCATTGTCTTTCTGAGAGATGAAGAAAGGTATTTGGGGGTGAAGTCCTTTGGACTGGCAGGCTGCCATGTGGGATTTTGGCTATGAATATTAGGAATTTTGAAAAGAAGTATTAATGTATCCATTTTGGCCACAGTGTTAAAACATAGGATTTCATAAATGTGAAATAACATAAGTTTCCTTCCCTTAAGGGTGTACAAGGAGCACCACACTGGACTGCAGGGTCCTCCAGGAGGGAGTCAAGGTCACACTTGCCTTTCTTTTCTCCTTGTATAGTTTATGCTGAATAAAGACTTATTGAAATGAATTTAGCCTGAAAAGGTGAGTTTAAGAAGTAAGATAATGATTATCCCATGAAGTTTTATTTGTAATCTCTTTTCGAATTTGGCTTAAGGGACAAGCACACTATCAGATCACTCAGGACACACTCCAGACAGGGAAAACAGAGAGGATTGCAGGCAGGTCAGCTGACTTTCATTCATCTGTCATTGCAGTGGGCACTGATCAAGTGATACTGTTTCTTTTTCTTACCTTCCTGTCCCCTTTAATTATTGATTCACTCAATAATTATTTATTAGATTAAATGTATGTTTTTATATCTAGGATTGGGTGAATCTCACAGGGCTGCAAACATAAATTAAATCCAATTCTTGACCTCAAAAGGAGGCAGGCATGGGGCTGGGGCTGGGGCTTAGCAATAGAGCGCTTGCCTGGCAGGTGTGAGGTGCTGGGTTCAATCCTCAGCACCACATAAAAATAAATAAATAAAATAAAGATATTGTGTCCAACTACAACCAAAAAATATTTTTAATAAAGGAGGCAAGTAGGCCAAGTACCATGACACATGCCTGTAATTCCAGCAAATCAGAAAGCTGAGGCAGGAGGACCACAAGTTCAAAGCCAGCCTCAGCAACTTAATGAGACCCTGTTTCTAAAATAAAAAGTGTTGGAGGTGTGGCTTAATGGTTGAGGGCTCCTGAATTCAATCCCTGGTACCAAAAAAAAAAGAAGGTGGTGGTGTTAGCCAGATCAATAATTAAGCAATACTTAATTGATAATTGTCTTTTTAATTCTTAAACTCACCATTTCACATTTACAGACGTGATACTCTCTTCTCCTGTCATCTCCTTTCTCTGCTTTTCTCTTTATCTTTTCTCCCTTTGAGAAGCAGAATTCTTACAGGATATGGAAGGGTGGAAGAGAGATCTGGATTGACTGTGACTGTGGTCAGCTGGTCAGCTGGGTTCAGTCTTGGCAAATGCATTGAGGGTTTATTAGCAAATGAGAAGTGGAGTCTGTCAGCAGCTATCTAAAGTTCAGCAGGTGCCATTCCATGTACACAACTAACCACAACATGAAGTGGACACCAGTGGGGTAAGCAAGGTACGAATAAGTCTCCAAGTGTGTTCAGGAGCCAAAGAGAACAATCCTGTGTATGGTGGACGAGAGGTAGCTTGGGAAGAAGGAAGAACAGTGAAGACTTTGTGGAGGAAATGGGCAGGCTTGGTCTGTGTTAACAGGGTTGTTTGGGACTTTAGCACTTTTAGCTGTCAGTATACATAGGAATATTGATAGTATGATTGACATTTTAGGTGTTTAGGGAATCTTTATGAATTCTTTGCTGTACTTCTTATCCTTAAATCTTCTATTATTTTTCTAAATTTTTATGTGGTTTTCAGTACAAACAGATTTTAAATTCTATATCCTGTACTTTTTACTCTTCTTTGTAGGAAGGGGTTTTCAACCCTGTCCCTGGCACTAAAGGATTTGGTTGGGGTATATTCATAAGAGAAGTTAGATTTTAGATATATGTGGAAATTGTTGTTTGTTTTCCTGTTTTGTTTATGAGGATATCATTTCAGAATCCTATTTTACTTTTTTTTCATATCAAAACATTTTTTCATGTTTACTCAGTAGTGGTTCTGTGTAGTTCTGGATATGCATATATGCAAGGCTTTTAGTTGCAAGTATGTTTTACCTCTGCAAGTAGAGATGTAATATGTTTATCTATAACCACAATAAGGGATGAAAATAGAGATGATACATCTTTGCATTTATTCTATCTCTGCACTCAATCTGATCAGATTAACCTGTATTGCTATTACATATGAGTAGTATTTCACGTTTTCTCTTTCTTGCATTTAACATTGATTATTGGCTGTAAACCAGTATATAATGATTGGATTGTTTTTGTTTTTCAATTTTAGAATTTACCATTTTTTTTCAGTACCAGTTTAGTTAAGCAATTACAAGTTGACTTTCAGCTACACACAGAGCACTATACTAGGAGTTTGGAGAGTCCATGGAGGAAAGAAGTTGAGAGGTTCTGCCTTCCAGGGGCTCATGATCCAGATGGAGGACTCTGAATAGCTAATTTCATTATTAGTTAGATTTCGAAGAATGTTATAACTGAGTTATCACAAGGTTCTGTGGCAGTTGAGAGGAAAATGAGATTAATACACAAGGGTTATCCAAGTTCATAGATTTCTTTGGCTAATGAAACTGCTACATGATGCCTAACATCCCCAGCATGTGCAGTGTTGGGCATGTACTATAAGCATCCTCAGGAGTACATTAAAACGTGGTACACACATGGGGTTAAGAATTCTGAGACTCTACAGAAGGGCATACAGTGGAAACTAAGACCTGTCTCAAAACATGCCATCATCCTTCCTCTCTAGAGGCACCCAGTTTCCATAATTTCCTGTGTCTGATTATTGTTAAAGATTTGTTTCTTGATTCTTTTTTAATTTCGTTGAACTCAACCAAATATAATAAACATCTGCATATGTGCTGTGTTATGTCCTTGGAACACAAAGAACAGAATAGAATTCTGCTTTCTGAAAGTTCACAGTATGATACACATGAAGACATATCTTGGAATATTACATGTTTGATGATATAATACAGATAGAAAATAGTCATTCAGATAACTCAGAGGAGGGAAGATGAGTCACTGCCCTTGGGTGCAGTTGGGCAAGTTACATAAAGGTCAGCTGAGATTTGGGCTGTGAGGCTTTCACCAGAATAAGGTAAAGTCAAGTAAATCTTCAGCCAGAGAACCATATGTTCAAGGAAATAGAACACTTAAAATACATGTTTGAGTAGGATCCATCCATGGTAGATATGCTAGAGATTGTAGCCAGATTGTCAGAGATGTTAAATTTCTCATCTCGTGAAGTTAGGATATTGTACAAGTAAGGATGACAGGACATGGCTGAAGGAGGAAGTGCATAGTAAGACAATAAGTCATATTTCCATTTTAGAAAGATAATTTTGGTGGCCCTATGATGGATGGAACGGGCAGGGAAGAACGTGTCAGGGTGGAAATCTGGTAGGATTGCAACTATGGCTATCACCTGGACAGGGTAGAAGGAGAAGGTGGAGATGCCTGGCAGTGAGGTCCAAAAGAGACTGTAGAGGAAGAAAGGGCTCTGGACACAGAAGCTGTGCTCTGCATCAGGACTCATGAGCCTGCTTAGTTGACTTAGATGAGTTTGGAAATAATCTCTAGTGCTGAAAGAGCCAATGGTCTCGAGAGAAACATCCCCAGACTACAGAATAAAAAATGAGAAAAGAACCCCAAGAAAAGATCAATATTTAAACAGTTGGCAGATAAAAAGCCATCAGTAGTAGAAATGAAGTGATTGATTATAAAGGCAGAATGACAAACAGTGAAGAAGAGCACGTGGAGCAAGGAGTGTTCCTGAGTGACAGTTGCTTTACTTCACTCCAAGTCATTGTCTAGATGAGGAGAGTGCTTAGGCAGTTAGAAAGCTAACGTTGATGGATGAGACAAATGTGGCTTATCTGAGCAAGGAAAGAAAGGCCTTTCAGGAGAATCCTGAGGAGAGCGGTGATGGACTGATCCCCACCCTTGGCCGTGAAAAGAAGTGGGTCCACGTGCCATCTCTCCTTCTCATGTTCTTTACTTAGGGAATTTCCCCAAGGGGGCTGGTAAATGTGAGGCCACATGTGGGATCTGGTGGGGAGAGCAGCTGGTTGTCTAGAGTATGAAAATTTGTGGCCAAGGCAAGGGGCAGTGCAGATCAGCAGAATCACCATGGGATGTTTCTGGCACCAAGCTTGGGATAGGTCTGTCACCGTCTTCAACGGAAGGTCAGTTTTGTTATTTCTATTGAATAGTTATAAACTCAAATGAGATCATTTTCTATGGACTTCCTAAGGATTTCTTCAAAAAGTTTTGCAGCACTTTGCTTGAAAAACCTGATGCTCTTTATCACTAATGGGATCAACTCTGCTTGCATCTTCTGGTTGCATCAATGTGAACGCAAAGCTTTCTTTGAAGGACACAGTGCCAAACATCAGAGAAGGTTCCTGTGCGTTGATTGAGATGTACAGATTAATGGCCACAGTCCTAACGTGGTGTTCTAGAAACGGCGTCAGTCTGTGAGAGGAGGAAGCCAGGGAGTTTGTTAGGTCACCAGAGCCTGGAGCTTGAAGTGCAGCTTTACTGTTCGGCATGCTTCTGTTGTTTATAACTTTCTGTAATGTGTGATAACAAAGAGCAGTGTGTGGTAACAAAGAACACTCTGTTACCACGAGTTATTTTAACCACCATCCTTCGGCTGCTCAGCCTTTTTTCCCCCTTCTTCCTCACAGCTCTGTTTCTGGCTCCATGTCTTCGTCACCCACTTCCACCTCCTCCCCAGCTGCTCCTCCTTGTCTCCTTGTGCGAAGTCCTTTCTCGTGGCTGTTTCTCCTCCGCCACGGAGAACCTGCTGGAGCCTTTTGCCTTACAGCATTAGCAATTGGCCATCTTTCCCCTCTCCTTGCGTATATACATTGCTATCAAGTGTTCTTCAAATGTAGAGAACCCCAAGACAAAAGATATCTCAAGGGCCCCTCTACAGTAAAGGGAAGCCTAGGGATTGTGTGTGTGTGTGTGAAAGCAATTGCACATTTCTGGTATCAGCACTCTCCTACTGGTTTTGAAGGCTTTGTAGCTATTTTTTTTCTCTTTTTAAAAGACTTCTTGCTCTCTTTTTAGTGCAACTAGCCCAAAACACCAAATAAACATGTTTAAACTGGACCTGGAAAAGTTGCTGTATTTTGTATTTCAAAACCTAACCCCAGACCCTGACTGCTGACTGGGCCCAAAGAGTCTCCATCAGAACCCCTGGAGAGAGGTGGGAAGACATATGCATGCTCTAGATGGTGATGAACCCAGGCCAATCCAAGAAAAGCAGCTTCTTTCTCTGGAGATGATTTCTAGGTAGATTTCTAGGTGCTGTCTTTTATTTTTGTATGAAGTAGTAAATGAAATCAGAAAATGTTGATGTCAGGAAATGGCACATGGGGCAAGGGTTTGGTAACCTTGCTGCTCACCTTGCACAGATTTCGAGGCAGAGAGTGGTTTTTATAGCTCTTCTTGCATTTTATACAATGGATTTTTTTTTTTTGGCTTGGTCTTTAGAACACACCTGAGGTGGTTTTCTCAAACCCCTTTATTCTTAAACTTTATTGTGCAGATCTTCCAGTGGTATAAATCATTACCAACAAAGAATATAAAAAATAATACAAAGTTCAATTAAGAAATACCCACAGGTAATTTTCTCCATTTCTTGGTTTCTTTACCTGTAAAATGGGGGAGTTGAATAACAAAAACACTAACACCTTGTTCATTTCAAACATTCATTAGTAATAATATAAATTCAAGGCTGATGATTGGGTTTTCTGTAGTATTTTAATTCCAAGTGTCTGTTAGCAGTTACCTAGAGGGCTATCATAAGGATTATAGACTGCCATGAAAAGAGTAGGGTATTGATTGATGATGTCCACATTGAACATAACCATAAAGAGTGATGGCACATTCCTGCTCTGACCTCACTATCTCATTAAGAAGGACCACAGGGAAATGGTATTTTCATGACACACACACACACACACACACACACACACACACACACACACACATCACTTGAATCAAAATGTGGGTGAAACCACAGGTATGAGTTCTATTCCATTTCCAGATGATTCAACTTTAATTAAATCAAATTTTTGTGTCTTGATTCATGAGTCTTAAAACCAAGGGAACAGAAAAAAAAAAGGTGTGTGGGTAATTCAGTTTAAACACATCATCACTTCAAACCCAGGTCTTCTAAAAACTTTGGCACTGGCAGAAGATGAGGCACTAAATTATAGCCCATTGCCCATCCAATATAGCATTGAGCCCTAAAACTTGACTTTTTTATGACCACAGGCCTAGGAGCAAAAAAAAGGTGTCAAGAAACATGTGTGGAAAATTATATAAAATCCATCTTGAGTCTGTTTCAAAAATGAATGCTAATATTTTGTATAATTGCTCTAGGATGTCGGACAAAATTATGTTTTCAAAATATCCCAGCAAAGAGTGGGGGAGCTACAAAAGAGTATTTTTAGAATGCTGGATGGGGATGGGTGATGTTAATCAGATTTCAAGGTTCATCTTGACCCACTGCCTCTCGGGACACTGATCAAAGTTTTGTGAATCCTTCTGATGCGGAGTTATTCATTAGAGTTCTCAGCACATAATTATGGACTGTCAGAAGATCTCGGTTTTGTGTAATAAATGAGTAGCATGCCTGCGGCTTGCTGAGGTGTTAGCTTAATAACCTCATAAGACAGGTTGTTTTTCTTCTCCCTCAAGACCTGGTCTATGTCTTGCCCACCCCTCCTCAAATGAAGATGTAAAGTTTAGGACTTAGATTTCTTTAAGAGTTTATTTCTGAGAAGAAATAACAGCTTTTCATTTTATTCTCTTTTCCTTTGTCCTATCATTTTTGGATTGGAAGTGTTAACAGATTTTGTTTTTATGCCTGAATCTTGATAAGGATGTATAAGTTTTTTTCCTACCACACATGGTTATATACAGTGAGATGTTAGTAAATCAGTGCTGATAAGCGGTGCCACGTTTAAATTGCTGTCTGCATGATACTCTTACTCAGGGATGCAATTATTTCCCTTGGTTTTGACAAGATGTCAGCTGTGATATGCACAGAGCACAAACATATCCTAAGACACCAGAGTGCATTAGAAATCTTTCCAGAGGAAAACTCAAGTATGTGTCTGGGGCTCCCATTCTGCCTCGCGTCCTCTGTCTTTGGATGTTTGTTTACATTTAGATTATTAGCTGATTATGCACATGAAGTGGCACTTAAGAAGCATGAATCATTCTGTTTAGTGATCATAATTAACAGTGGTTTCTAGGAATTATTTTGCCTTCAAGTTTGAGAGTATAAGGAGAAGGAGAGCAATTCATTATCAGTCATTTTATTGGGAATGGTGGTAGAGGCTCTTGTACATATATGAACTTCAAGAGGGAGATTGTAGTGGATAATTTATGATAGAGTTTGATTGCACACCTACTGTGTGCAGCTCACTGTTGAGAATATAGAGATGCATCAGATACAATCTGTCAGTGAGGTGTCGACTATCTAAGTATGTTAGGTACAATAGGTTAGTCCAGCCAGACAAGGTTGGAAAAATGCCCTGTGGAGTGGAAACTCTACACTCCCCCAGATTGCAGTGGCTTAATCATAGTCTAAAGTGTAATTCCAGCTAATTGTAAGAGCTTTCCACTTGTTCACTCAGGGACCCAGGTTCCATCCACCTTAGGTTCCACTGGCATGAGGTCTACAGTGCTTTCTCCATTTAACTATAATAGAAATGAAGAAAAAGAAATTTACTCATGAGAGGCCTAAAAGAGGGAAGACTGTTCACATCTCATTGGCCAGAACTCAGAGCTCAGGCACATGGCCAAACACAGATGCAAGGGAAGCTGGGAAATGTAGTCTGATTTACTATATAGCCTCTTCCATTTGTAGTAAGTGTGTGCAAAGAGTAGCAAGGATTGAATGTGGTAAAGGCAGATGGGTGAAGAGAATTGGGAGGGCTGTGGGGGTTGGGGGCTTGATGGTTAATATTTTGAAAAAAATATTAAAGTGGGACATTTTTTTGTACCAGTCTGCTGGCAGTCATGTTCCCATATCACATGGTAATCCTTTGTGATAAGCTGGAATTTGAGTGTGCAGCTTACATTAAATATGAAGCTCATTGTGTAACCTGAGAATGGCTAAGGGTTTCATGGTGGCCAAATCGTTCTGGTGTAAACTCTACCCTCTACTGTCATGACCTGACCAGCCAGGCAAGTTTAGAAAAATGCCCTGTGGAGTGGAAATCCTACCTATGGAAACCACTTGCCCCATGGAGCTCTGTGTGTACCAAGTCAGAGATGGCAGGCAGAGCCACTTCCAATACTGTTTTCTTAAGTGAAAGGGGTATGGAGGGCATGATGAGCTATAAAAATGATCCAGCAGAAGGCCTGATTTTAAGTATTACTACTGAAGAACCTTGTGATATTTGCCCCTGTACTGTACCTTTCTCAGTTTTGATATCTGTAATGTATTATTAATCTATAGACTTCTTTCATTTGGCAATTCTATGGAATTCAGCCAACTACTATTCAGGGTCAGGATTAGGGTCAGAAATCTAAAGGGGCACATTTACATTCGTGAATGTAAATAATACTTTAATGTAACATTTAAAGTTAGTGATATTAACTTAAAAATCCATGATTAATGAAATACTGCATTTTAAATAGGGCAGGATCCTTTGCCTTGGTTTCTATATGGCTCAACAAGCACTGTTAATGATCTTGTCTGTATTTAAAATGCTGGTATTTTGTTCATCACAGATTTTTATATTAATGTTGACTAATTTAAGTATTGCATAAAAATATTTTTCCCATTCGAATCACTGAGTTTTTTGAGCACCTTTACAAAGTGTATTTATGGGGAATGCCCCATGTCTCACCTCTAGTCTGAGTCCTGATTTGTGTCTGTGTCCCTAGAGCCTAATATAGTGCCTGAGATGAGAGTTGCTCAGGAAATGTGTATGAATACAAAAATTCTGCTCAAACAAGTGGGTAAAATAATAGGTGAAGTATCTTAGAAAAAAAAACTGATGGATTTGGCACAAAGCACATAGACTCCAATGCAATCTTAAGGCCAGGTTTCATCAGGGAACCAGTATGCTCAGAGTAACTCGATGTTCATAAGCAGAAAGATTCCTACACAGGCACTTTCACGATAGTACTGTCCAAATGGGTCCTCCTATGTAATCTTTTAAAATCATTGTGCATATTTTCCATATTTTATAAAAATATTCATAATGTCTTCTTTCTTTTTTAGTTTTTTTTAGGGCAATGTTTATGTTTGCTTATCAGTAACTATGATTAACTTTCTCTTACACATTGGGTAGTTTGAATGATCATCGTAACTTTTTCAGGTAGATTTTTTTCTTCCTTTTAAACTGTCTTTCAGAGGTAGAAAAATAGACTCTTCCTGATTTTGAGTGATGAAATGGGGATTTTAATCTGGCTTCTCTGGCTGCATACCTCATGTTCTTCCCAGAGCTAATGACATACTTGTGGATACAGGCATTTCCCTGCCTGTGACTTTAATGGTGTCCCAAAGGCAGAGGAACAGGATGAGGGCCTTGAAACTACTCTGACCACTGCTGATAGGAGGAACATTTTTGGACAGGCAGATGAGAAAATCCCATTAACAAAATGAATTACTCCAGACTTGCAGATGTTTCCGGATTGTATGGCCCCTACTTTTGCTTACTTCTGTATTTGCAGGTACTATAGGAGTTTAAGAAGGCTACATCTGACTCAGAGCAAGTACAAGTTATATATTCAGGCAGTCTTTTGCCTAACTTGGCTTCAAGCAGGATATTAAGCGAGTTGAACTCTCTGGGCTTCAGTCTTTTCTTCTGTAAAGATGGGATCATTCTAATAATTCCTGTTTGTGACTTTTGTTAGCAGTTGCTGAAAAGATGTACAGAAAAATGTATTTACAGGTTAAACTATCATCCTTGCAAATTTATATCTTTGAAATTTGTGCTGAAAAGAATATGGCCGTTTTGCAGAGGACCAGAGAAGATAATGGCATGAACAGGAACCAAACCACAGTGGAACATGAGTGCAAGAAAATGTTTAATATGAAATCTTGTTTGCATCAAACTGTTTTGCCCTGGAGAAGTTCGAGTGCCATAAAGGCTTGGTTCTGTTTAACAGTTTCCTGAAGGAACAAGGCTACCTTTTCAGCAAATGACCTGAAAGAAAAAAAAAAGTATTTTTAAGAAAAAGAAGCTTAATAGTTTTTCTGGAGAAAAAGTGTATGTGGTGGGGTTTGGGGAAATCAAAGCATAGCTTCCTGTTATTCAGAACTTCCAGTGTCTTCTCTGAGTTCCGAAGAAGCTAAGCACATTTTCAGTAGCTTCACTGAAAGAAAGTATAGCCTTGAGCCAAAAACTTTAAATTCCAAATTTTAAGCTAGAACAGATTTTTATAGCCATGTTAGAAACTTCTGAAAGGAGGGGGATTATAATGAGAAATGCTGACTTATCCTTAATAGGAATGGAAGTACCACAATTGTGGGTTTTCCACTACAGTACCTCAGCCTGGCTGAAAGGGACCTGTTGGCATCCTTTAGTGGTCAGAACTATTAGAGGAGATAGAGAGATATATCAGGCATCCCATAACAGGTGTCTTGTGCTTTTCTTGAGCTATTTTGGATGCCACATAGATCTCAAGAGAGCCCCGGACCATTCAAGAAAAAATTACATAGTTAAAGAATTTGAAGATTTGGAAATGAACTTGAGTTGTCCAGATCAGCCATTGTCAGATTGGGCTTTGCCAAACCCAGGGACTTCACAGAAAGCATGGGGTGGTAGAGTAGAGCAGGACTATGTAGAAGTATCTGGAGTAGAGCTAAGCAAGTAGGGCCAGGATGCTTCCCAGCCCCATTTTAGCCAGAGCACTGTTACTTTTATATTTATTACATATGGTGTTTGACATGAGATTATATTTTCTAAAAGACTGCATTGATAAACATCATTTTAAGACACTCTTCTGTACAACTTACTTTCAGCCCAGGAATTTGCCCTGTATTATCTTAGGCCACAGGTAATTCATTCTCAATTTACTCAGCTCCAGCAATGAGGAACTATATCATTTAAGATTCTGCCAAAGGACCAAAACTATTTCCGTCACTTAAATAGAGTTAACTGCAGAGAATTGTTAATTAGGTATCCAAAATAAAAATAAAGTGAAAGGGGAAGGATATAACTATAGGAATCAGCTGTCACATCTTGAGAGAGGAACAAGGGGAAGAAATTGGAATTATTAAAACTTGGAAGCTCAGAGGAGGTTATGGGGTTGGGAACCAGATCTCTCAGCAGCAGACCTTGCTGATAGAGCTGGTTCTGAGGGTGTATGGAAAAGTGATGGAATCCAGTGGGCCACAAAATGAAGAACTGCTCTTTGGCTATGCTGTCAAGAGAAGGCCAGAAGGAACCCACCCTATTTCTCCTTCTGTTTCCCTCCAGTACCCCCTATATGTAAAGACTGAAAAGGAGCCCTCTGTTAAAGGAGAACTGTGGTAGGAGATTCCCAGCTTCACAAAACATAGCATAGAAAGGTCATTAGTGAATCTGAGATGCAGTTGCTTAGTAAACAACAGAGGAATTAACTCTTTCCTAAGGTATCCTATTCTATCGTTGAATCAGTTTTAAATGAGGAAGAACACAATTAAAATTTCTTTCCTTTTCTGAAGGAATTCATCTTTCTTGTCTAAGTTTTCTTTTCTCTAGGCCACAGATATTCATGGTCCCTTCAACCTGCCTTGAGGACATGTTGTGTAGACATTTTGGTTGCTATCCTGCAGATACCTGCCAGTTTGTCAGCATCTCTTTTAAATCTGGTTCTCAGTTTGTCAGTGTCTATTGAAAGCCTGAAAAATATGCATACTTTCTATCTTTGCAATTACACATCTAGGAATTTATCCTTATGAATTTTTCATGGTGTGCACAGAAATTTTGCTATAAGACTATTAATTTCAGAATTGCTGATACTTTTTAAAAACATGGAAAAAACATGTATGTTCAAGAATAGGAGATTGGTAGAGGCCGTGGAATATTCAGAAGACAATACAGATGATGATGAAGAAGAAAAATTAGGAATACAAAAAGAAATCACATTGTGTTTTTAGGTTAAAAAAGAGACAGATATGAAATGGCATGCACAGCATCATTTCTTTTTGGTAGTTCATGCTTACATCCACATTTTTAAAGAAGGAGTGGGAGGATATGTACTATGGTGACTATTTCAAGGTAGAGATATTATGGTCGGTTTTAATTTTCTTTTTCTATTTTACTTGTATTTTAAATATAGTTTACAATTAATTAAAACACATTAATTATAATACATTTCTCTTTTGAATGAAGAAAAATTAATTTGGTGCTCAGAACAACATTGTAGGAATATAAGCAAAGGCATGGGCCACAGGAGCTCAGCACTGTAGGTACAACTAATGCAGAGTACAATGGAATTACAGTTTTGTTTTCTCTGAAAAATGCAGTTCTAGTAAAACAACCTAGGATGGCATTGTTTTTCCTTCTTTTTTTTTTCTTTAGCAATTCTGTTGCTTCATGGTAACCTTATAACAATCATTTAAAAGTCAGTTTATTTTTTTCACATTGGGGATTATGATTCTCATAGCATGATAGAGAGAAACTGTTACTCAGGTTTTCCAGCTCTTCACAGGTTTGAAATGTAATATTTAATCAACTTCATTGAGTCATAATGACATTCAGTAAAAAGTATTTAAATTGTAAATTTTTATAAAATTTGACCAACGTATATACTTGTGAAACTACCATCCCAATCAATATAGGGAATACCCTGCATAACCCGTGTATTCTGTCTCCTGTATCCCTTTGTAGTCAGTCCCTTTCTAGCTCTGGACCTGGGCAGCCAGTTCTCCTCTTACTATTGATTATATTTGCCCCTTTTAGAACTTTACATAAATGGAATCACCCAGTATGTAACTTTTGTTCCTAGCTTCTTTTGCTCAGTATAATGTTCTTGATATTCATCTTATTGTCATATGTTTAAGGAGATCATTACTTTTTGTTGATGAATAGTAGTCATTGTATGGGAATGACACCATTTATTTGCCATACACTTGTTGATAGTGTATGGGTTGTTTTTAGTTTTGAGTTATTATGAATAGAACTTCTGCAAACATAAAATCCTATTTTAAAAGCCTGTATCTGGGACTATATATAAGTTCCTATTGAATATTTGTTGTTTTCTTAAATGTTTTAAAAAGTCTTATTGAGATATAATTGATGTTAAAATTGACATATTTAATGTATACATTTTGATGAGTTTGGACATATGCATATATCCATGATATCATCACCATAATCAAGATACTAAACATGTCCATCAACTCTAACAATTTCATTGTGTTTTCTGTTTTGTTTTGTTTGTTTTGTGAATCATCTCAGTCTTTTAAAAGCTCAGTTCTGTCATTGAGCGTATTCATCATTCTTCTTATCGTGTGCCAACTACTCATTTGATGAGTAAGTCTTTGTATCTTCATGGTGAAACTGGCATCAGTGGAAAGATTGCTGAAGCAGTCAGGACATTGTATGCTGCCCTCTAACTCTGTGACCTTGAGTAAGACTCTTAAGTGGGAACTTCAGTTTCTGGATGTGGAGAATCTAGGCTATTATAGTAGATGATCCTCTTAAGTTGGCTTAGGCTCTTAAATTCCATGCTTTGTTGAAAAAGCCTAATGACCAGATGGAGGCCAGATCTCATCTACTGAGAGCATGGTGGCTTTGGAGGTAACAAAAAATGGCTGAGACCAGGAAGCTGAAATGTAACTAAGTCCTGTGTTGTTTCTTTAAACAAGTGCTGTGTCTTGGTATAGATGTAGGACCCTAAGTATGGCTTCACAGTGGATTTTTCCAAATTACTGGAATAAGAAAAGCAAATATCTTTTGATATCCTAGATGACCAATTTATAAAATATAGAGTCATAAAAGGATGTAATACAGCTGGGTTGAACTCCCATGTCTGATAAAGGATGCCAGTGTGGATCATCCACAACAGAAGAGATGGAGAACAGAAACAAAGTATGCCTGGCTCTCTTAAGATCTTGGGGCTTGAAGCCTTCTAGAAAGCTAAAAAAGATAAAAAAAGGTAGGTATGTTTAGAGGTACATAAGCCACAGAAACCTTAGAAAACAAGTGTTCAGAAATGAAGAGAACTGGATTCCTGGGAATTCTGTGACAAAGCCCAGGGACCAGCTGTGGCTTAGGTAGGGTGCTTTTCAACCTGAAATCCAGGCTGGTCAGGGACCTACACTGAATACAGGCCCCACCCTTTGGAGACTCCTGGTTCCTGATACCAACCATTCCTGGCTTGGATCTAGCTTCCCAGTACATTAACAAGAAGGCTAACTTGTGAGAGTTAGGGAGGACTGAGGCACCAACAATAGGAGATGGAGAGTTAGAAAGAAGAGGCTGGGGTTGTGATTCAGCAGTAGAGTGTTTGCCTTGCATGTGTGAGGGGCTGGGTTCAATCCTCAGCACCACATAAAAATAAATAAGCAAAATAAAGGTATTATATCCATCTACAACTAAAAATAAATAAATAAATAAAAGTGTTAGAGAAATACTGGAAGGAATGATGGAGTACTTGCCTTGTGCACATTTAAAAAGTAAAATTTCAGACCTGCATTTTGGCCCTCAGTTTGTGAGGTGGAATTCTACATGTCACCTCTTTAGTGACTGTTTTGTGTCCTGCACTGTAAGCAGGGGTTTGTGTGCTTATTCACAACAGACAGACACAGAGCAGGGTGTCAGGTACTACTTCATACACTTTACATTATTGCCATTATCAGAGATTAAGACACTGAAGCAGGGAGAAGTAAAGTTCTTGGTAGAGCTACGGTTTGAATCTAAGTGGTCTGACTCTAGAATTCACATTCTTGGTCATCCTGTTATGTAGCCCTGGTATTGGGTAGATCCTTGTTGGAGTTAGGAAGAATGTTTCAAGAGAGAGGTGAATGTGTATGACAGTGATGTGTTCCTTCCTATAAATGAATGGCCCAGTAGGGGACATCCTGAGTTTCTGCTTTATAGCTGTGCAGGGTGGTTCTCTGCCAGCTCTGTCCCTGTTGTCTTGCCCAGAGTGTCTATCTTTCAGCATCAACCCCGGTCGTGGAAATACAGACTCCTCTTATGAGTGAGTCCTGAAGTGTGGTAGCCTATGAGTGCCTTAGTATGACCTAGGCATTTATGGAGAATTCTGTGCTGTATCCAAGATCTTCTGAATCTTCTTCTGAATTGAAGCATATGGAGAAACCTGATGATTAAAAGATGGGACAAATTCCCAGGTGACTGGGCTGAGCACTGAGGTTTGAGAAGTGCTATTTGAAGAGTCCTATATTCACCCTGTATTTAGACGAATGTTTCCCATCGGTGCTCTGTGCCAGCCCCGCCATAGTGATTATGCTTGTAAATCATAATCGGTGAATGTATCTCTGTCTCTGCTGTATCATGGGAGTTGGTTGGCGGGCACTTGCGCAACAGGTGTGCAACACAAATGCAGTGGTTGCAGGTTATCAAGCTGGTTTCCAATTTGAGAATGAAAGTTATTTTTCATCCAAAAAAGGGAGATACATAACTACTTAAGGGAACAATGTTTAAAAAGATAAAGTAATAAACCTAAGAGAGAAAGGATTATAAACATACACATCATGCTCCATGGCTAAAATATATGCTTTTATTTAAAAGTTGTTTTGCTACTAACCTGGGCTTTCAGTTCTATTTGGGGCTCGAAGTGAACTATAAAATGAAGAGTGTGGCTTTGTCAGGCTGCTCATGGGTAGCACAGGTTCTCTTTTTGAATTCACTCTACTTATATAGAAGAAAGAAACTAAACCACAATGGCAGCACAATGATAGAACAACAAAAAAGCACAGTCGTCTCTAGAAAGCCAATACTCTGTCATGTGCAGAAATCTCTGCAATAAGCAGGATGTCATAAAAAGCGGAGTTCATGCTTGGCTAGACGTTTCAGCAAATTGTAAAGAGGAAAAAAAATGTCATGTTTTATTTACAGTGAATGCATTTCATACATGGGAACCAAATCCTGATGGCTCAATAATGGCTATTTAAAATGGCCTTTGGAAGTTTTATAGAAAACCCTCCCCTTCTGGAAAATTAACTCATTACTGACCAAGCATTATTAATGGAAAGAAGACATGCTGACTCCATTGTTAGGGGAGACATCATGAAACAGTCCCTACCCATGTGGGAACATTATATGCTGCTGGACTTTGTGGACATGTCCACTGGGGGCTCCATAGGTTGGCCTTTTCCAGAATATCCAAATCCTGTGGTAGTTGTAAATGGCACAAAGATCTCCTCCTTGGGGGATTTGAGTTGAGTGCGAGCCCATGTTCAGAATATGGTTAAGCCTGGATATCTTTATCAAGCTGAACTCTGTATAGAGATGAGAAACTTGAAAGCAATCCCATGCGACAGAGTGGAGAACCTCTGAGACAATGTGGGAACTGAAAATAAAGTATGATTCCCTGATTTGAGAAGGTCTTCCTGTTTGGCTTTGCTGGGCCTTCCTTAGTGACCGGGACAGTGGGAGGACCCAACGAATAATTTATCTTGAGCTCCATTCCTTATATCGCACAGAGCTATGTGCTTCATTTTCAGGCACAAATGGGTATTCCAAAGATCTTTCCTCTTTTGGTGTGTTTTTTGATATTATTTACTTTGACTTTTATTATGATGAGTTATTGTAGCTTTTGTGAAACTCTCAGGGAGACTTTCAAAAAGATATCAGAAAGTAGTTTAAAACTATATAAAACCCCCTTAGTAACTTTTCTCCCAAATAATACAAATGCCAGATTAGGAATCATGGAGTCCAAGGAGTACGGTAAAGGGAAAACTGAATTCTTCCTCATGCTTCTGATTCTAGCAGTCCTGGGAACAGATATGTAGCAGTAAGAACTCCTTCAGGTCTGAACATTGGCAGCTGTCATTTAGGTTTTTCTGTAGCATTCTGTTGCCTAACACTTGGCACATATCCATGCAATCCTTTTAAAAACCCAAATCTGAGATCAAAAATTGTAAGCCTTCTTGGAGAATTCAAGATCACTGATGAATAAAGAAGAGCTCATTTCAAGCTCTAATTCTAATTCAACCTCACCATACCCCATTGGCAAAATGAATAGTTGAACTTTTGGACAATTAATTGATGATTTTGTGTTTTATGAGGCATTATTTGGGATTGTTTAAGGAACTTACTGTGTACCTTGGAAAGTGAGAGAGAAAGATGGGGACGGAGAGAGAGGAAGACAGAGAATATGAATCTGCAAGCTTTTAGACACATCTAATTGTGCCTTATTTCCTTACTGACATTGGATTGGCCTGCTGTTTGTGTAGCAGCTATCTTCTGTGACTGTCTCCTAACTGCATTGTACCTTAGAATTGAGTTCATGGGCATTCAAAGCCAGTGCCCCCCAATAATACATTGTCTCCTGACTGAAATTCAAGGAGTACTTTGTTAAAATTCCTGAGTGGGAGCTCTGGGTGTATTAGCTGTGCTTTGAAATTGAAAGGCTTTATAGATTGTTTTGCTTAATATTGGCCAAAGCATCAAAAGTGAGTTTTAAAGGAGAAATAAGACCCCAAGTGTGAAAGGGAGGAATAATGACAAAGATAGCTGCTTCCTGTGAGTGTCCATGTGCATATTTCTGAATGTGAAGATACAGATACATAAAGCAAGGGTGGAACCTTGCTGCCGTGTCCTGAAGCTTTTTACTGTGTTAGTTGGGCTCTTTTGGCCCACCTATTAGAGAACTGAGAATAGCTTTCTTGTAACTATGTGGACTCACTGGCAACAGGTGACATAATTAAATGATTAGTTGATTGTTTAATTATTTAAATATTTGAGTGTTGATTACTTTCTTTGGGCTATAACAATTTGAGTATTTGGGTTAGAGTAATAATGTCAAAAATTATTACAAATGTTTCACTTAGGTATGTGAGAGACAGTTATGAGTGATCGCTCACTCTCCTCTCTGACACTCATGTGGGCATAGGCACGGGCACACACACACACACACACACACACACACACACACACCTCACATTACAACTTCCTTTGGAGTCATTTGCTCACAGAGTGTATAGAGCGATAATAATACTAGAGAGATCATATATGATAAATAAAATCTTGTGGTAAATATTACTTATTTATAAGTTTCCTCATTGTTTTTCCCAGGTGCAAACTTAAAATTATCCTGTCATTATCCATTAATCTTTATACATGAGAGAGAAGAATTAGCCCGGAATGGGTCAGCATGGAATTTTCTCACAAAGAGGAGGTTAGCTAATGGAAGAATTTGAAGTACTTTACTAGAACGTTCTCTCAACCACAAAATCTCACCTTTACCGGGGAGAATGAGGACAGAATTAGGTCCAATATGTATATATTCATTCTGTCTGAAAAAGATTCGGACAGAATCTCTTGAGAATCTTGATCATAGATAAATACAAGCTGGACTAACTGGGCTGCAGATGAATGGCTCCTGTGTCTCTGTGCTGTGGTCCCTGGGTCTCTCCTGGATGCTGACGGTGATGATGAGGAAGGCTGGGGAACACTCAGGGCTGCACTTATCATTCACAGGCTTCTGCTTCCAGGTGGAACTTTTCAGAATAACACCTCAAGCTGAAGAAAGCAGAATGTCCTTGGGTTAGTTTTTCTTTAAAAAAAAAAAAAAAAAGAAAGAAAGAAAGAAAGAAAGAAAAAATCCTCCGTGGTATTTTAGAATGATTCCCAAATCTTTCATAAAAGAGCTTTGGCAAAATAGCAAAACAACTGTAAAAAGGCTCTTGACAAAATTTAATGGCTTAATTTCCCTGTAAGTATGCACAGTAGACCAGAAAAAGTACCCCTCCACACATACTTTCCTTTCAAGGAACTTTCAGCTATCAGTCAAGAGATATGCATGCAGTTGGGAAAGTAACAAAGCAAAAGCAAAAACCTTTTGATGTTCTGGGGATAAAGGGGCCTAGTGTTTGACAGGTTAAAAAGAATCCTTAGTTTTTTCAGGTAATAAGGGTCCAAGAGTATCTGTAGGCTATTCCAAACCCAGGAACTGGGTATTCAAGTCATGTAGGACCACGTGCTTTTAAATCTGTTAATGGTTTTGTATGTAGATATCTTATCTCTAATCTATTGTCTCTTGGAGGTCACAGTGGGAAGGTTTCTGAACCTCTGTTTTTTTTTTTTGGTGGGGGCTACTGGGGATTGAACTCGGGGGCACTCAACCATACCCCCAGCTTTATTTTGTATTATATTTAGAGACAGGGTCTCACTGAGTTGCTAAGTGCCTCGCCATTGCTGAGGCTGGCTTTGAGCCTCTGGTTTTTAATGGCTGAGGAACTGATCCAAGAGCTCAGTGCCCAGCAAGGCAGCCTCTCTACTGGTTTCAGGCCCACAGGCTGAAGGGACCCAAAGGAGCAACCTATAAGTCTCAAAATCTGGAAGACAAAGTAACCAATTAATTCCCCCAACCATAAAGTTTTAGAGCTGGCCAGTATCTTAGAAATCTAGTGTGCTCGGCAGGTTCCTACATATTCAACAGGACATTTTATTGAGCCTTATCCAAGGCCCTCAAGGCTTAATAAAACCATGAGTTTTATAGTATTTCTGCTAATCCCATACATTTATTGAAGTAACTCTATTGGCCAGGCCTGAGCAAGCCACTGACTTCTTTGGGCCTTAGTTCTCTATGGGTAAGACAAGGGTCTTGTGTTATAGATGAGTCTCATGATTCCTTATTTTTTGGATATTCTTGGGTTTATTACTTGTCTGCCTTAGGAGAAAAGTTGAAAATAGACATAATAAAAAACACACACAACTGAAAAATTAGAAATAAAAACCCTTAACCTGTAGTTAAGAAAGGACAAAAATCCCTTGACAGAACTCTCTCAGTGTTCCCACCATAGAGTCTGTCCCTTTATGTGGTCTCCCTGGAGGGCAGGTGTAGGTCCTATAGATTGACTGCAATGAATGATAAATGGGGATGTCTCCCCTGAAACTCTTACACTTTGAGCCCTGGGATTTTCTCCAGTATTATTTATTTGTATTTCTGATTATATGGATTATACATGGCCATTGTAAACAAATTGGAAATAACAAAATATATAAAAAGTGAAAATAGTAAATTTATCAAAAACTTAAAATTTAGATTATGTTAGTCTTTTTTCTTTGCCTACAATGTTTCTTTGTATGTTTCCTCTTCTGTGATTTGGAAATTATAAATCACATTGGTAGGTTTAAATTAATTTTACAATGAAAAAATTTTACAGCTTGTTTTTCTCAAATTATTAAACCCATGAATGAAATACCCTGTTTATTCTCTGCTGTGTAAGAAATACAGCATCTTTACTACAACTTCATTGCACTGGAGCTTTAAAATTAGATTATGATGACGATTTAAATGTTATTACTTTTATTACATCTTGCATTTTTAATTAAAAACAATTTTAAGAATTTGCCTTAAGATTTTATAGTCTTGTAAATGACATTGCAATTTAATTAGAACATTTTGGTTTCTGAACTCATGCTTTCTAGTAGCCCATTTATACTAATACTTCTC
Source organism: Ictidomys tridecemlineatus (assembly GCF_052094955.1). Lineage (NCBI taxonomy): Eukaryota > Metazoa > Chordata > Mammalia > Rodentia > Sciuridae > Ictidomys > Ictidomys tridecemlineatus. The sequence continues at coordinate 146,879,319 of NC_135480.1, read as the reverse complement.
CATGAGCTCTTAATTTTGAGTCATTTCTCTACCAGTTTTTAAGGATCAGACTTTTTTAAGGACATTTTTTCAGAAAGGATATATAACATATTGCTTTCTGATTTGGTACCTTCTAAGGACTGTTTCTGTTATATTTTACCCTGGAACAATGACTCTCCCAAATATTGAACAATTGCATCATAATCTTTTTCTTTGAAAGCTCAGTGCTTGTTGTTTTGTTTTATTTCTAATTACTGATGTTATGGAGGAGAAGACTAGGATTATTTGTTATTATTTGACTTATTATTTGCTGGAATCATTTTTTCCCTATTTGTCTTTATACTTATGTTTTTTTCTCCCTTGAAATGAGATATTATTTATTCTTTTTATCTCTTGGAATCCAATCTGCTGTCTCTTTTTTTTTTTATTGTGTTTCAATTTGGCAAGGCTTTTAAAAAATCTTTTTACTGTCGTTAAGAGTTTCCCCTTTATGAGCATTCTCTCAACATCATTTCATACACAAGTGCCCACCTGATTTTGCACCTGAATTTGTTGAAGAGAAAAAAATTTAAAATTCTCAAAAAAAATTCTCCTTTACTTGTAGTACAGTGATTTAGCAGAAATGCGTTTACTCTGATGGATCCTTTATGACTATTTCTTTCTTTTGACTCACAGCATCTCATCCTGCATTCTAAGGTCTTTCTTTTCTTGTTCAAGTTTGTGAACAATGTAGAATGCAGTGCTGAGACAGTGTATCAATCAGGTTCTGATGAGGAGACATCACCAGTAATTTGAAGAGGAAATTTAATATGAAATATTGTTTAACTAGTTTAAGGTATTATGGGTATAAGGATATAAGTTAAAGGATATAAGAAGATTCTAAGGAGACATGAGTTCAGGAAGTAATAACCTCCTTTAGGTCTGGGGTGGGGGGGCAGTGCAGGGAAGGAACTAAGAATTTGGAAGCAGGACTATTTCCACCTAACTGAGGTTGAGAATTAGACATTGTTGGGGAGGATCTGGCTGCATCTCACTGTGTGGTTCTGCTTGCCAATGGGCTGGGGTCCACAGGAAGCTGTCCACTGGGTTTCTGGAGAAAACCACTAGAGAGCAAGTGCTACTGTACCTCCTGCACATTGCTGCAGCAGTGTGATAGAAGGAAGGAGAAAAACCAATTCACCTTTTTCCTTGCTGCCTGGCAGTGTCCCTCCAACTCCCTCTATTGGCAGAGCCTCTTACTTCTCCAGCTGGCAAAGGAGAAATGTTTACAGGGTCCAGCTCTAGTATTACTGAGCAGGATGAACAAGGGTGGATTTGGGATTGGTAGTTAGAAAAGATGAGTTCCGTCTCAGAAGGAAGGAAGAAGGGATGGTTTTAGTATAGTTTTATGTTACTGAGCCAGAAATTCAGTAGCCTGGGTAGCAGAGAGAGAACTGAATAACATCAGTGACAAGATACCAATCTATTACTTTTATATTCATGTTTGACAGTCAGGGGTTACTGGGAAAATGCCTTTTTTAAAAATTTTTTATTTTTTTATTGGTTGTTCACAACATTACAAAGCTCTTGACATATCATATTTCATACATTAGATTGAAGTGGGTTATGAACTCCCAATTTTACCCCAAATGCAGATTGCAGAATCACGTCGGTTACACATCCACAATTTTACATAATGCCCAATTAGTAATTGTTGTATTCTGCTACCTTTCCTATCCCCTACTATCCCCCCTCCCCTCCCCTCCCATCTTCTCTGCTTCTGAAAAGGGTGCAGACATCAGCATCAGGGAAAACTGGGACTAAACACTAGGGGTTTTCCCACCCAGATGACCTCCCTGCCTGGGTGCTTCTAGAAACTCTGCGGTTTAAATAGGCTGTAAATTGCCTCTTAATAATGAGTGTTAATGATCTTCTGGTCTCTCTTCTATTTACTTCTGTTATAAGAGGTTGCTATAAACAAGGTTTACCTATATTTTATTTTATTTTTCTTGGTGCTGGGGATTGAACCCAGGGCCTTGTGCATTCGAGGCAAGCACTCTACCAACTGAGCTATATCCCCAGCCGAAGGTTTACTTACAAACAAGTATCATTGGTTCTTTCTTTAAATAGAAATGCCTTGACATTTATGTTTTATGAATTTTCCCTTTCTGAATTCCTAAAAGGATTTCAGTTTCCTCTGTTTTTGTTTTGTGTTTTGGGGGTTGTCATTTTACTGAGATTCTGGAAGAAGGCAGAGTTATATGTATATGTTGATACCACTTTTTTTTTTTTGCCAGGAAGTCTCATATTTTTAAATGTTTCATAAATATTTACCTATACTTGTTTTAAAACATCTCATTTTTAAAAGTCCAGTCTTTTTCACTTTTATTTCCTGTGCCCTTTCTAACTGAAATTAGAACTGACACTAACTCAGGGATGAAATATATTGCATGCTTTATTCATATAATTTTTATGGGTGTCATCTATACCCAGTGTAGTTATACTCTCGCATCTTAAATAAACCTCTTCACCTGGAATATTCTATGCTTGTCAGTTGAGTTAATTAACATCACACTGATTTGTAGATTTGGAAACATTTGGATTTTGCTACTTGATTTTTTTCTGGCCTGAAGAAAACCTAAAAGGTTTACACAGAGAGTTCTATTTTAGTAAGCCTGTTTATTAATTGGAAGAACATGACATGTGCATTATTTAATGCATTAAGGCAGAAGAGTTGGGAATTTGTATAGAACAAGCAAATTTAATACCTTAAAATTTGAAACATGACAGAAGATTTCTCACTTTGGCTGTTTTAGTGTTGGTATGAAAAGATTCAGAAGAGGTAAAATAAAAAGTGAAGGACTTTATACAGCGTGTGAAAATAAAGCAAATATAGTACTTAAAAAAAAATAACCCTTCTCCTTGTCCTTGAATCGTCCTTTATTTAAAAATTTCTGGTGCTCTTCCTGTCAGGGGTCGATTGCTGGTGTGGTGGTCCCTGAGGAATAGTGGCTGTGAATCGGGGAAAACCTGAGAGGGGCCCAGTGGTGGCTTTACCCCTGGGAAGGGCTGGTTTGTGAAAAATAGAAAAACAGAAAACCCAGGTCTACAGAAGAAGAAAAGAAACTAAATAAAACCAAAACACAAAAAAGCCACCTCTACAGTCTTGGCCAGAAGTGCGATTAAATCCATTGCCCTTTTGTAATTTACAGAATTAAGCGTTGTTTTTTTTTTAAATTTTCTGAAAACTCAGAAACTGTTCTAGTTTTCACCTTGAGGCTTCTCATGTTTGCCCTCAGATGATGGATAATGGTGATCCAGTCACATCTACAAACACAGCTCCCTAGGGAATGGGGACCCATCTGCATGAGGACACTAGGACCCATTGAACACTAGGACCCATTTAATAGCCTTCTTGCTATTTTCCCCTTCTGAATTAGTTCTGTTTCATAGTTTGAAACCCACTTTCCTGTATGAGAAAATGGAAATGAAGTAGGATTTAAGCAGTTTTCTCTCTGACATTGGTTAATTTTATACATATTTCCAGAGCAGAGGGTCTGGAATTGGGACTGGTAAGAAGGGAATAAGCCAAAAGGAGATGCAGATCTTGCTTACCATTATTAGAAATCTGAGAGATATATTTTCTGAAGTAAAAATTAGTAGTACAGAAAATTTAACAGTCAAGGAAAACCTTGAACTTGAATGTGTAAATTTTATGTTAGTAAGCATAAAAGCTTCAGTTTTTCAGTAGTCACGTCCATCAATCACTTATTTGTGTATTTTTATCTTAAGAAAAATTTCTTTATCCTAACATTTAAAAAATACATTTTCTGGTGTTTTCTTCTAATACTTTTATAATTTTTACCTCACCTTTGTTTCTTTATTCCTTGTAGAGTTTATTTTTATGTATATTACAAGATATGAATCTAGTTTTTTCCTCAATAAGTACCAGTTTTCTTAGCATCTTTAAAAGGGGTCTGTTCTTTTTCCGTTGAGTTTCTTTCCTTTAGCATAAAATGTATTCTAACTTTTGCCTCATTCCATTCCTCAGTTCCCTGTTTCAGTGGTCTACCTGTCAGTGACTGAGTTTCTGTGTTTCAGACTTTTAAAAAAAATGCCTTTTAGCTTTGAAATATATTTGACATCTGGACCATGATGTTTCTTATTTCATGAAACCTCCCATTTTCTGATCTTCTTTGCATGTGTATCTCACCATTATCAGTAGGTTTGTTATTGAATATTCATACACACACATCTGATTGGGGGAGATCCTATTATACATTTGTTCATATATGAATTGGTTGGTAGTGTTTAGAAAAGTTTTTCTATAATGATTTTGTGTTTTAATAACTCATTGGCCTTAATTCTTTTAATTGACTTTCCTAGGTTTTCTAGATTATTCCTTTCTAATATTCATATATCATTTGTTTTCTTGTTTAATTGCCTTGCTTAGGACCTTTGGTACATTGTCAAGTTCTAGTGGTAAGATGATAGCAAACATATTTGTCTTCTGATTTTAGTGAATATGTTTTTAATATAATACCATTTTTAGTATTTTTTTAAATTATGAATTAGAGTTAACACTTATCAGGGTTTTTTTTTTAGTAGGGGAAGACTACTTTTTAAAAATTGACACATAATAATTGTACATATTTGTGGGGTACATTATAATGTTTTGATACATATACATATTATGTAATGATCAAATCAGGGTACTTAGCTTATCCTTTATTTCATTTATCATTTCCTTATAATAAGAACATTCAGAATCCTTTCTTTTATCTCTTTTGACATATACAATATAATGTTAACTACAGTCACCCTGTCTATAACAGTATAACAGGATTCATTTCCTATCTGTGATTTTGTACCCTTCAACCAATCTTCCTTTATTCCTACCCTTCCCAGCTCCTGGTGTCCCCTACTGTACTCTCTGCTTGTATAAAAGTAGTTTTTTAGATTCCACATGTAAGTGAAATCTTGAGGTATTTATCTTTTGGGACCTGGACTATTTTAATTAACATTATATGCTCTAGCTTGGTCTGTATTGCCACAAATGACAGGATTTTATTATTAATTGTGAAAGAGTATTTCACTGTGTGTAGGTACCCCATTTTTTTCTAATCTATTTATCTGTTTATGGACATTTTGGTTGATTCCATTATCTAGCCTCTTGTGAACAGTGTTTCATGGGAGTATGAATAGTCAAGGGCTTATTTAACCTGTATTGACACAACACTGGCTGTTTTTCATATTCTGTTAATGTACTGAATTAACATGGATATATTTTCAGATGTTTAATCATCATTAATCCCTCAGGTAAACCATTCTTGCTGGTAAAGTTTGTTTTTCAATAAGGGTAGGTTTTCCTGCTCCAACAGGCCAAAGGTATCACTCCTCCTTTCAGCATAATTTGTTACATACCTTCAAAAGTCTCTTCCATACTTAGTTCTCCATCATATTTTCTATAAGGTCTGGAATTTTACTGTGGGGAATAAAAAAGAAGTATAAGTAGTGTTATGGTTTGGATATGTGCTGTCCCACAGAAAAGCTCCAGTGAGACAATGGCAGGAATATTCAAAGGTAAAAGTATTAGATTATGAGAGCTTTAACCTAATCAGTGGATTAATCCCTTTCATGCATTAACAATTTGAATGGATTATTGGGTGGTAATTGTAGGTAGGTGGGGCATGGCTAGAAGAAGTAGGTCAGTGGGAGTGTGCCTTGAGGGCCTGAATCTTATTCTCTGAATCCTCTCTCTCTCTCTCCCTTTCTGCTTTCTGGCTACTATGAGCTAAGTAACTTTCTTCCACCATGCCCTCTGACATGATGTTCTGCCGTCACCTGAGTTTCAGAGCAATGGAGTTGTCTGACCATGGACTGAAATATTTGAAATCATGAGCCAAATAAATCTTTCTTACTCTGAAGTTATTTTTGTCAGGTCTTTTGGTCATAGCAACAAAAAGTGTCAATGAATAACACAAATAATGTAGAAAAAAGAACATGTCTCATCTGCTCCTGGGGTATTATGAAGTATAGAAATCACATCCATAGATGGAACTAATGTGATATTGACTTAGAAATTAATTTTTATTTTGTGTTGTCTTTTGCAGAAGTGGAACCCTGTTGTCTATATGTTAGTCTGTTGAGATAAGGAACTAAGAGATGTGGATAAATTTATTACAAGTGTTTAGTCATATAAAAAATAACATCAATAAGAATTTGTCTCTTCTGTGTTTTATTTACTTGTAATACTTTGTATTCATATATATATATATATATATTATTTATATTAATCTTCACAACAAGTATAGGGTAGGCAGAAGAGATCAGAGAGGATAAAGTGGCTGAAGCCAGATCACATAGCAAATAAATGATATAGTTGAAACTAGACTCCACTCCACCACCCAGTCTTTTTAATCTAAACCAGTATTAATTCCCTTTGCATCTTGGAATTTTTGGATGATGAAAACTAAGATATACTTGTGGCAGAAACTTACACAAAGGCAAAAGGAAGTTTAGAACCTTATCTTTCCCTTCCACTTCTCCCCCAATCCCATCAGTATTTTCAATATGAGGAAAATAGCAAGGAATTCTCAAGGAACACCTTATCCAACTTCTTGAAGATTATCATCTTGAAATGTTCCCTCTCACTTAAATAAGTCACTAAGTCATAGGAATGATGTTGTATCATTTTATTAGGACTTTGCATTTATTGAGCTCCTTGAGTCAAAGAAGGTGTAGTCCTTTATAGACCTTAACTTTCTACCCTTGGAATGGGTAGGCAAGAAGACATTTTAGTCTCCATATTATGCCAATGAATCATTTCAGAGAAAGGTGCTGGGACAGGCTGAAACCTTGAGGCAAATCAAGTGGGAACAAAGAGGACAGTAAATGGGGTAGAAATTTTATCTGAAGTATGAAAGGAATAGACTAGAAAGAAGAGACTAGTAGGCAGGTCCTGAGTCTGGAAGATCAATAGGAAGTGGGTAAGGTAGGGACGTCATGGCCTAAGATGGTACCTGTGAGCAGGGTTGAGCCTTTTGATTTCTGGGCAGAGGTGAAGAGACTTATGGAGGAAAGTGGTAATATTCTCTGAATGCCACTTATTAGCACCATCAGGTACAAGTGACCAAGTGTGAGATTCAGTCGAGAGGGTCCATCACCCAAGGTGATAAGAAATAGGTTGTCTAAGAGGAGAGTCAGGTACCAGGATTGTGGTTGAAAAGTCAGTACTTGTTGAATTGAAGAGTTGAAGTAATCACAACAATTAGAGACTGACTACAGGCAGTTAGTCTTGGAGAACTGAGAGTGTAATGAAATATGGTGTGAAAATTCCATCAAGAGAGAGAGGTTTGGAATAGACTGAAATTGCCAACCTCAGTGTTTGGTTAAGATATCATCCAGTGAAGTGTCTGGTTGTGCTGCAGCTTAAAGCAGCTGGTCAGACTGGCCAGGGGCCTTGGGTTCCTGGAAAGATCCAGAATTTAATATGACCCTAAAAGTAGAATTAGGGATATGGTTCAGATATTGAAAATTGAAAGGAAAATTCCCACCTGCCCTAACAGAAAAGCAACAAAATGATTTTTAAAAAAATGAGAGTCAGTAACATAAGTAAATATAAATAAACTAAGTTTCAGAAAGTGATAAGCCTTGCCTAGGACAGGAAATACCACAGGGCTCCTTTCATCCCTGGCAGAGAGGTAGAAAAGCGGGGAATCTTACAGAGTCAGGGTAAGGAGAATCAGCCCAACTCTTAACTGCTTTTGAATGGCCACCTGTTGCTAGAATCCCAAGTATCTCCAACCCCAAACAAGACCTGCCCCACTCTCTGAATCATTCCCATGGTTCTTCAGCAGTTGCGTTGGGGTGGAGGACAGAAGGCCCAGGACAGGTTAAAAAAAGCTGATGGAATTTCCCCATTTGGCACACATGATTCTTCTTAAAAGCAAATTGCAGATGACAAAGCAGTAACGCTGAGAGAACTCCCATTGTGGCACTCCTTAAATGTTTTGGGTCCACCATTCATAAGTTGAGGGCAGATCAGAGAGGTATCTCCAGAGATGCAGAAAGCCAGGAGCTATAGCGGAGAATTAAGAGAATATCATAATGACCCCAAAAGTAACCTGAGAGAGTTATCTCCCACTTTAGAACTTTGATGGTTTAGTACTAACGTGTAGAGAGATCTCTGGAATGCTCCAGTATTCAGATCTCAAGCCTGCTAGAAGGAGCAATCTTGATCCCATCTTCAAAATATTGAAGCCAGTGGTGAATTGAATGCAACTACAGATGAAGGAAATCCCACCCAGCTCAACCATAGATCAGATGACCCAGGCCCTACTTCCCAACTATAGGCTTGACGTAAGTGGGAAGTTTTTCTGTGGATAAATAATTATTAATGTTGTCTCTACTGTTCTTTTACACAAAATGTTCATCACAACATAATGTCATAAGATATATAAAGAATCAAGCAAATATGACTCTTGGCCAAGAGAAGTAGTAGTCAGTAGAAGTAGACACAGAGATGGCCTGCTTTGGGAATTATTGGGCAGCGTTTCAAGATTGTGCTAAATATGTTCAAGGATTTAACCAACAACAACAACAACAACAACAAAGGATAACATGCAGGAATAAATAAGGGATTTCAGCAGAGAGATGGGGACAATATTTTTCTAAAGTAGGGGTAGAGAAGCATGTTTGGGAAGTCCAGAAAGTCAGATCAGTCAGCAAAGAAAAATATTATTGGATAGAAATACGGTTTCTGGACCCAGAACAGTGTATGCTTATTCTCTGTCACGCTTTGGTGTCCCTCTATTGTATGTATGTGGTTCGTAGCTATTAATTATAAACAAAATATGAATAAAAAGTAAAACAAAACAAAGGAAAACAAATCAAAGGCCTGTTGACTATTCTGAAGAATTGAGGCCCAAGGAGCTAGGCTCATAGTAAAATCCTGGATTTACTTCCTTTCCCTTTTCCTAGGTATAAAGCTTGAGTTCCAGGTACATTTCTGATTCTGTACTATGCATCCATCAAGTGATGTTCCCTTTGTCTTTTGTCCCTGGCTTCTTTTTTGTGGAGAGATCACCCATTCAAAAGGGCAGGGGAACCAGAAGAAAATGTCTGAGTTCCAAAGCTCAGAATATAGAATAGAGATGCATACCTACAGATATTTTTAGAATATTACATTTTCTTTAGAGTTAGTTTTTTTTTTAACACTCTTACATTTTACATGTAAAGAAGATCAAGGTTCATAGCAAGGGCTATGTACATTTTGCATAAAGCCATCATTGAGGCCTCTTTTCTGAAGTTTCTTAGTGAAGACCATTTTTTTTCTTATACATCAATAGCACTGTCATGTCATTGCCAAGAAATGTCAAAAGGTCCTTTGGTATCATTGAAAAAGTTGAGTAAACTATTTTTTTTTCCCCAAGCTGCATTTTTCTCTTCCCTGGGAAGTCGATTTGACCTTTCTTTCTTTTTTATTTATTTTTCAATTTTCTTTCATTTGAAGAGGAGTGAACTGCTTCACACAAAATGTGATTTTACATTGTGCCTTTCAGTCAAGGACAAATAATGAGTCTGAAACTGACCCCAAATCTTGCTGAACTCAGACCTTTTCTAGGGGAAAAAAAAAAGTGCTTTTTTTTTTTTGGTGTGATTATCCATTTAAAAAATATTTCATTCTCACCTGTTTCTGTACTTTCCTTTTTAGCTCTTTAGAATAAAGATATCTCTATTCTTATATCTATTCTTAATATCTTTATTAGATATGTTTCTTGGGAGTGAACCCCACCAGATGAATTTCAGTTTAAAATTAGATGGGATTAGCTGCACAATATTTAGGACCCTGTGCAAGATGAAAACGTGGGACCCTTGTTCAGAGGCTGTTGATTTTAAGGGAAGACAGCAGAGCGTTAAGCCAGTTTAGAAATCTTCTAGGGACACAGTCCTGTGCATCTACACAGATTGTACATCCAGGAAGTGAGCCCTGGAATCAGGATTATCTCAGTTTCTGATTGTTTAAGGCATTATTGATCTTTTCATGAAACTGCTCAATATGCTAGAATCAGGGTCTTGCATGAGAAGAAATTTAGGAGCTCATAAGAAGCTGGCATTTGAGTCTTGGGTTGAATTTCATTCATTTTGATCCCTCTCCCAGGAGTATTCCATTTGAAACCTTCAATTCTACTTGAAAAAAGGGATATTTTGATAACTTAAAAGAAACCTGTAAGCAGATGGTGACAATCTTAGTCATTCTTAAAAGTAGTAACCTAAAAAGGAGTCCTGCATTTGAAGCAGCAGCATCCGTAGAACATTCTACTATGATAGTGAAATCAGAATAAAATCCCCAAGAGGACCATCTGATTCTCAGTCCTTCTTCTTTAGCTCTCAAATTTAATTTTTCTGAGCTGGAGGGATCTTAAATATCAGACATTCCACTTTGCAGGGCCCCTGCTATTAGAATTGCTATTGTGGACTGTATTGGGTACCATTCCAGTGCTCCAAGGAGCCTAGGGTCCACAGAATCAGGGCCAGCCCTCGAGCTGGATGGTGGTGACTGTGACAGGGATGGGAGTAACTGATTATGGAACTCAGTAGGACATATCAACTCTTCACCATTCATTCTCCTTATCACTTTGCCAATGAAGAAAGAGGGCTTCTTCTGTCCACTTGTGCTTTCAGACCACAAACCTCTTTTCTTCATCACCGCTGCCCTTGATGTTCATTTTAACCCAATTTTACCTATAAAAGGAACATTATCAGGATGGAAAACCAGGATATTTTTAGAGCTTCTTTACCCCCCCCCACCTCAAAAAAGCTTAAAGTTGGCCACTGATGGCCATGATGAGCCAGCTCACTATTACAGATCCATACGAAATGAAAGCCAGTCAGAGAACATTCCAGCACCACCCTTACTTGTTTCCTTCACAGGCCTCTAAACATTCTCTGTAACAACACATTTATCTCAAAATTCAAGCTGAACCTTCCGTAGAAGTTTCTGCAGTCCTTCTTCAGAGACTCAGCATTGCACGTTCTCTATGGTATAATATTATATTTTAAATTTTTGCTGTGTCTCAAAACTGTAAACCCCTGAGAGGCAGTTCTCCTGCCTTGATCTCTTTTTCTGGTTCTGAACTTGCATATGCGTGGTGCTTAGTAGAGGGCCTTGATGGGAATGCTCAGGGGCATACAAATATAGGATCAGGAACAGGGATGCACAGAGGCACCCTTGATTTAATTGTACCTGAAATTTAGAGGGATCTGAGTCCAGATTCTGCTTAGTCAGACTCGACATCTGTAGCTACGTTTCTCAGAATAGCCCAGGAAAGAGAAAACAGAAGACTTTCTTGCCAAGTCTATTCATGTCAAGAATGACATCTCCATATGCTAAGATGCAGGAAGCCCCAGTTGCACTATTTGTTCTTGGTCCAGGATGTAGAAGTAAAGGAAGGCAGAAAGAAGTCATTGCTTTCTCTTGTTCTTCTCTTTTGCATTAGACCAGGAAAAGAGAAAAACAGAATTTTTAAAATGAAGTAATGTAATAATGAGTGTTTCAAAAGTCCTACCTAGCAATGTTAGGCAGGTCCTTGGGAAGTCCCAGAAAGGTTCATTTGTAGCTCCTATGGAGAAAGCTGTGAGGGAACATTATTTGGACCATTACCTTCATTTTTAAAACTGGAATCTTCTAAGAATTGAAAGCCCACAGTGGCAAGTGCACAAATGAGCAAGAAATGGAAAACTTGGTTTTTCAGATGTGTTGGTCAAGAATATAGTTTCCTCCATAAAACAAAATTATAAAAATCAACTCTGGTTCAAATGTTCTATCATGTTCATGATGGGCTATTATTTTGCGTGGGTTTTTTTGGTTGAGAAATAGCACAGGTGTGTAAAAGAAATCAATGAAGGTCCAGGAAGAATGATACTTAGGTCTGCAAACTGAATTGCCTTGGAGGGAGCTATGTAGCTAGTGTAACCTGTGAACCTGTGGCTTGACTTCACTCAAGACCCTGTCAGGCCTGTATTTGCCTTATTTTCTATAGTTGACCATTTTGTACCTGCAGACCCCACAGGGCTCTGACTGCTGACTCCAGAGCACAGCCTCAGGTGACCTCCACCAAGATAGTTATTGTCAACCTTTAAATTCAGGTGGTTCCTCAGAGCTTGGGAAAATACTTATCTGCTCTGAGCCTGGAACTGAAGGGGTCCCGTGGAGTTGTGGAAACATCTGTTGAGTACACTGTTGGCAGGCTCTGCTCCACTGAGAGTCAAGCAGTGACACTAAAGATGGGGTTTCTGACCTCAGGGAGCTGGTTCTCCACTGGTGAGTGTGGACCAGCTCTCTGCTTGGCCACCACAGCTTCCTGGGCAAGCAGTTTTACCTCTCCCAGCCAAAGCCTCTTCATCTTTCAAAGCCTCAGACCTTTAGAAGGCTTTATGCTCAACTCAGATGTTTTCTTGACTTGTTCCTCTTTCTCATGCAAATAGCAAGAATCTGATCATTGTAGCAAGGACTGGAGGGTAAGAGTGTACACTTGAAGAATCTTCTAGAGTAACTTGACTTTTGGCTTTGACCTTAAAGTAAGTACTTGAAGGCTTTTATTTGATAAACAAAACAGAACAAAACAAAATCAAAGCCTGAAGCAAACTTACCCTAAGAACCTTTAGTAACCTTCCTTTATCTTTACTTCAAGAACAAAAACAAGCCTTGGCAATGTTTGATGGTCTGTGCAGAATAAAGAAAGGTAGAGCTTTCAATGTACATTTGACTTCTAAGCAGTCAACAGTGGGTCAAGGGTGTCATTAATCCGGTGGGTCCTTCATCTCTTGAGGCTTTGGAGCCAGGTGCCATCCAGAATTATTTTCTTTATGAAGAAAGAAAATGAAGTGGGACTGAATCTGGCTCACACACAATTCAGACATTTATCTACTAAAGAAATGCCTGACACATTGGGGATACTGTGTCACATGGAACCAAAGAGTTTGCTGTCATGAAATTTATTGTCTAGAAAGACAGCATGATAAACAATCGACAACTAAACAAATAACTGGAATTTCAGAGTGTCTGGAAGTGCTATGAAGAGAGTGAAAAAGGATGATGTGAGGGAAATTGTGGGGTGGGCAGAAGGAGCTTTTTAGTTTGGATGACCAAAAGGTTCTGTCTGAGAAGGTGTTCAGTGTGCCGAGTCCAGATGACACAGAGAATCCTGCATTGGTCACTCATTATATATATATATATCCCCCCAAGGGAATTGAAAACAGATACAAAAACTTATATGTGAATGTTCATAGTAGCACTATTCACAATAACCAAAAGATTGAAAGAACCCAAATGTCTGTCAGTGTATTAATGGATAAAATATGTGGCATCTTTATACAATGGAGCTTTACTCAACCATGAAAAGGATTAAAGTTCTGATCCATGGATGGATCTTCAAATGTTTTGCTAAGTGAAATAAATTGGACACAAAAGGCCATGTTTTTGATTTCTGTGACATGTTCAGAATGAATTATGTAGATAGTATCATGAGCAAGCCATGCCATTAACATAGACCAAACATGTTTGTATGTTTCTTATACTCTCAGAATTTATTGAAAAACACTAAATTCACAAGGTACTTCACCTATATTGGTTACAATTCACTATGTAATAAACTGAGCAGTAAGTGGTTTTTAAAATTCCAATCTTAATTACTAATATCTGTGACACTCAAGTCACACATCACACTTTACATAATGATACATAAAACTGATTACAGAAAGGCTAAAAAAGGGTTAAAGGGGTTACTGTGTCCCAGAAGGCTGCACTGAGAGCAGATACAAATGCAAGAGAGTCACTGCAGTTGGTCAGATAAGATTACCAGCCAGCCTAATAACTTGCTCAGGGTACATAGCTTTCAGAATACAGAACTTATTCTAAGAGACTAGGGTCCAGACACAGGTATTTGGAAGTGGGCAACATCAAGCCCACTTGATGGAGATTGAACTTAGTTGAAGTCCAGGGGCAGGGGGTTGAAAGGTCCCTGTCTACCTCATGATGAGTTCATCAGATGATGTGATGATGGGTCAGTGTATGTCTTTTTGTCCAGTCTTGAGGTGCTCCTCTTTTTATGGATCTCAGGTGAGGAGGTTGGTTAATTCGGTGGTCTGTTATGTTTGATAAGCTCGTGGGCCTGGATTTTTCTTTGTGGAGTTAGGTCCATGCATCCATGTGCCACTGACTTAATTCAATAAGTTCACAGGTGGTCATTTTATTAGCTCAATTAATTTATTTATCAGTGTATGCCTTAAGATGTACTGTGCAGATGGTGGTGGTTTACTTCTGCAGACAAGGCCTTGTTCTAAAAAATGGAGCAACTCATCACAAACTACGGCTTTCTAAAATGGAGTAACTCAGGCACAGCCTAAAAACTGCTGTTCTATGCACTGTGGAGTGACTCGGAGCAGGACACAGCCTGCTCTCCACAGACAGAAAACAGATCAATAGTTAACTAGAAGTTTCAGGGAGTGATGAATGGGGAATGACTGCTAATGGTTGTGGGGTTCCCTTTTGGGGTAATGAAAACTTTCTGGAAGTAGATAGTGGTTGTGTTTGTTTAACTTTATGAATGTATTGAGTACTCATGGATTGTACACTTAAAATTGTTAAAATGGTAAATGTGTATATATATATATATATATATATATATATATATATATATATATATATTGCCACAATTAAAAAAAATTAAACCTGAGCTTGATGTTGACACTATTCCATACTGAGAGACATTTATATATACTTGGAAAATATCCTGTAAACTAATTGTAGCTGTCTGGCTTAGTCCTTTACTTCAGGGTGGATGTGGAAAAAGTTTTATTTGGTTAATTATTTAGGTCCACACTCTCTGAAAGGGGGCTTTCAGGGACTGATTAAAATAGAATTTAAACCAAATACAGGTGTGCAAATATTCAGGTGTGCACATATCTCCTTTGAACCCATTTTTAAAATTATTTAGAGGTGAACAAGATGTGTTTTATACATGAATCTCCCCCAAAGCACTCTAATCTCTAATTGTTTTCTATGTCTATGTGATGAGGCAAATTGGTCCTCTATCACAAGTTGATTTAATATTCTAATAATAGGAACATTCTCCCCATGAGCTTGTTTTCTGGCCTTGAGGATAAAGAGTAGGTAAGGGAAAGATATTCCTAACAAGAGGAGCAGTCTTGGAATTAAGCAGGTGAATCGCATTTGGACAGGTGTCCTAGGACTAAGTTAAAGAAGTGGCTGTGGGTTAAGACAGCTTGGGGGCAGGAGAGGAAAACTGGCCTGGCATTCAGGGCCTGGTATAGTCCTGGCCTCACCAGCCACCAACCTATTTTGTGCCTCTAGGATGATCATTCACACATGCATGTATTATCTATACAAATTAGTATCTTCCGTGGGCCTCGTACCTAAATAAATATAAATGGCAGGGGTGGGGGTGGAGGGAACCACATTTTACCAAACTTTACAGTATTAGCCACAGTCATCGTAGTAGCATATTTCTTAGTTTGGTGAGTCATCCATCTGACATTTCCTGGAATGGAAGAAGTTGGTGAAAATTATGTAGCCTAGAAGAATTATCAGTGGCATTTGCAGAATTTTCAAATATCTGGTAAGAGTGATTGCTGTGTTCTTCAAAAGAAAAAGTTCTGAAGTAATATCTCTTTGGTGTCTTGAATCCTTTGGATCCTGTTCTTTCTTTGAGTGACATGGGTGAAATGCTAGCTAGGCATTTGGTTTTTTTTTTCTTAGCAGTTCCTCTGATCTGATTGTTACGAAGAGGTGGAAGTATGTTTAGATAATATTTTTGGATGGGTGGATTTTGGTAAATTTAGGCTTAGCCATAAAGTCCTCCGTCAGACTGGCTTAGGAAAGGTTGGGACTATTAACAATTTCCAACAATCCAGAATGTTCCACATATATTCCTGTCCACTTAACCACTATAAATGGTAACCTCCTCCCCTCCCACCACCACATACACTTTCCTTTGCTGTTGGTCTGCTTTTCCTTCCACTTCCATATTAGAAATAAGAGTGACTATGTTGCTTAAGGGATGTTTAAATTTCTTGATAAACAAATACTAGACAAGAGAAGCCTGGTCTGTTCTATTTGTCTGAGGCCCATTGTCTGCTTTCATTTTGACCCAGTTTCTTTAGGAGCTGGGAGTACAAGGGGAATTTTAGGCCTCACAGGAGATTATCAATGGATGCTTTCAGGCAGTCCCTTGAAACATGTGCCTCAGTAGTAATTACTCGCCTAGGATACTACATTCGCCAGAAGGAGTTTATTGTTCTCCAACAGGAGGAAAAATAAATCTCTGTAGTTTGTTGTGAAACTTTCAGCTTCCCCCAACTACAAGGACCCTGACTGCAGGTTTAGGGTTTCACCTGCAGGTGCAAAGGCTTACTTTTTTTAATTTTTTTTATCTCTTCTGATAGGATGGGGGGCGAGGAGGGGAGCCAAACCAAACTCGTAAAAGTGAAACCACTGACTTTCAGTGGACTCCAGTGTTTGAAGATTTTAAATAGTTACCACTAAAATATTTGAATCCTGCAAGAAAGGCATGAAAAAAACATAGACCCCTCATCTGACATAGCTTATTCTGTATAGAAATATACACTGCATGTTCTTGAGACATTCCTCAGAGGATTCCTATGCAGGGAGCTAATTCCTCTGTGTGCATAATTGTGTTGGAGGTGTGGATATATGTTTGAAAGAATCAGAATATGAATGGGCTCAGCACAGGATCTGTGACAGCATCCCTGGGCTGTGGGCTCTGGTGATAGCCACAGTCTTTAATAGATAGCCCATCAAGCATAGGCATTGAGTAATCAGAATGGATATTACTGATGGAACAAGGGCATGTACCTGTTCTGGACTATCCCTTTTGTATAGGCTTTGACCTTTAACAATCATGTAGTAGGAAGGAGGTAGGGAGAGGTCCTTCAGGGGTATCCCAGATGGCCAGGCAGTGGCAGGGGGGATTTAGGTATTCAGTAAGGGTTATTGATTGGCCAGTTGAGATGCATTCTAATAGTTCAACTGTACACCAGCTGCAGCTCTAGGAATCTCTGTCCTGGACTTTGGAAGCAGCGTCTACCAACACATAGCCTGTTGGTATCAAAAGATAGTAGTAGTGGTGCTTGGTTGTTGATTGTGTGTTTCTTGGACGGTGTGCTTGGGTGATAATTTGCACAGAGCTGATTGGTGTCCAACAGAACTGCTCTCTGGTTAGAACTCAGGCACTTGTGCTCAGCAGTCTGGATGAGTATGGTATTTGGTGCAGATCAAATCCTGCTAAGTTGGAACCCAAAAGAATTTTGAGTCCTGCACCATTATATATTGGTGACTCTTTCAAAATTAAAGAATTCATTAAAGTCACTGGCACCCTAGAGATGGTTTTTAGGAGGTCTGTACTGCCTGTTTCCAGTAAAGGGCTAAAATGTTGGAAGTTAACAAAAAAGTTGTTGGTGAGATGTTCTTGCAGGGAGCTCATAGGTGCATAGGGAAGGCCTGGTTGCCTGATGGACACCTTAGAAGACAGTGCGTGGAAGGAGTGATGTTACTGAGAAGGTTTTACAGACTCTGAACTCCGGAGAGGGGATTTTGATTATGGTCTTAAAAGACACTTCCCTGCACTCCATGAAGAGATACTTCTCTCCTCATTAGGTCATTGCCTCCAGAGCAATATAGTACAATTTAAAAATAAGCACACAGTTAAATACCATAATGTGGTTAAGCAAGCTGTTTCTGACTGTGCAAGCTAACTTTTTTCTGTTTATGAGAGTGGTTTATATTATATTATGCACGTACAGAGCCATGACGTGACTGTATGGTAGCCCCATATAATATCAGCTTGTAAGGTGGACTGTTTAACTAGATCCACAGGGTAATAAGTTGTCAGCAGGATCCCTTGCAGTGCACAAACCATCTCACAGCTTGATTTGTACCCTCACATATTCTGCTAAATATGTTTTCTTCTCTTGATCCTCACGAATGTCATTCTGAATTAGAAAATACTGTTTGCTCTCCGTGGTTAGGTTTAAGTGTGGCATTCTGTTTAACTCTAGCTTGCCCATCATGGAATTTGCTATAAAGTCGCAGTAAGGTTTGATTCCTAGTGTTACCACTCCTTCAGGGGTTGGTTGAATTCAGTATGAACATACAAATAAATGGACGTAGTGCCACTTTTATTTAGGATTCATCATGGGTTAGGTTTGTGGTGAGGCCCTGCCCCTCTCTGCCTGACTCTTGAGTCTTATCCATACTTCTTCCCATTCAGAGATTGCTGGGAAAGTTGGAACTAGAGAACAAAGACCTTCCTGGGTCTATCAAATAGGAGCTAGTTGGGAGGGTGTGACTACCCCTGGCTTAACCAGGTCCAGTGGCTCTCAGAGTCTCTCTCCTTCCCCAGAAATGGCCAGGAGGACCAGGCACCTCATACCAAACTGCTCTCTCCTAAAGAGTAGCTTGAAAATCTCTTCTTAAAGGACAGTTAAGTGAGGCTCCATTTGTAGCCCTGCTTTCCCAA